>NW_027186316.1:3543574-3561036 GCF_028583685.1 Petaurus breviceps papuanus
AGAGAGAGAGAGAGAGAGAGAGAGAGAGAGAGAGAGAGAGAGAGAGAAAGAGAGAGAGGCCCAGGTATGGGGCAGGGAAAAGATGTTCCCAAAGTTCATAATGGTTCAAAAACAGCAGGGATAAGGGGCCGCTAGGTGGTGCAGTGAATAGAGCACTGGCCCTGGAGTCAGGAGAACCTGAGTTCAAATCAGGCCTCAGACACTTAACACAAAAACTAGCTGTGTGACCTTGGGCAAGTCACCTAACCCCAATTGCCCTGCCCTCCCCCCTCGAAAAAGCAAAAAATAAAAAATAAACAACAGTGATGGGCATGGGCATGGGTCTAAGGAGTCTGGAAGCTGCCAAAATTGGCTAAAGCAATGCTTGATAGATTCAGTAGGAATGGAGGGACACCAGCACCTTCCTCAATCCGAGCTGGTAGGTGTCATGCACGGGCCACACACGGTGCTGTGGCACTGAACTCAAAGGCAGAATTCTTGGAATCTAGTCTTAGCTCTGTAGTTTACTACCTGAATGGACTTAGGTAAGCAACTTGTGGGCCTTGGTTTCCTCAACTGTAAAATAGTGATAATAATCCTTGTACTACTAACCTCACAGAGGGGTTGCAACAAAATGTTCTGTAAACTGTGAGGAACCACATAGAAGTATTTCCTACTTCTATCGTTATTGATATTATTATAGAAAAATTACTCTCCTCTCGTTATATGGAGATCATCTAGAAACGGTCCTGGCACAGGTCACCAATTTGTTGTTACCCTTTTGTCATTTTGCCACCTCTCAGTCCTCTAGGCACCTCTCTGAGACTAAAATTTATAGAGAAGGTGCCAGCCTGCATTCATAGAGGGAATCCTATATGCAGCCTATAGCAACAAAATCACAGATCTGGCACTTAGTTTAATTCTATTCTATTTCACAGTCATCAATTACATAGCTGAATGATATAACTGCTTTTTGTAATTGAATAAGAATGTTGGGATGTAAGCTTATCTTCTTTAGATTCACTAAAAGCATCCTGGGTAGAACTAAAATAGTAGGCAAGATGATGGGGATGACTTCTGATCTACAGAGTTTTGAATTCTTCTTCTCAGTCTCTACATTTTGGAAACATTTTGTTCCATGCAACTTGGAGATTATAAGTACTTGGTATGGCAACATCTATTTCAAAAGTTGTCCCTAAGTTTTCATGGAACAGTGCTATGGCTGTGTAATTGTGACCAGCCATTCAATATGTGCTAATGTTTCAGTTCCAGTACTGTTGATTGGTCAAGTTCTCAAGGATATTGTGAAATCTGTTTTAATAGTTTGGTTCCCAGGTCAAGTTTTGCTAAGTATCAAATAGGTGCTAATTTTTTTTTCAGTTTTCTGTGGTGTGTTAGGTACCTTCTACCATTTTCTTGAATAATCTCCATCTATCATTAAATCCATGTTGCTTAAGGACAACCATGAAGTAATTTCTGGTGGCAATGACATGCTCCAGGGGTGGGGAACCTGTGGCTTTGAGGCCCCATGTTGTTCTCTAGGTCCTCACATATGACTTTTTGATTGAATCCAAAGTGTGAATTTAGGGCTGCACTTGAGGACCTAGAAGGCCACAATGTGACCTGGAGGCCGAAGGTTCCCCACCCCTCGTTCATCTTAAGCCTCCCTATTTTCACAAACAAATCTGTGTGACTCATTTATTTATTTGACACTTCTTTATTGACACAACTTGTTGCCTAAGTACATAAATATTTTCCCCTGGAAGGCCTTTTGATTCCACTCTTGGATCTAAGCTCTATCTGGAAACAAATCCCTCTAGGATCAATATAAACTCTTATGCCTGATATTCAAAGTCTCTCATAATCTGTCTTCTATATACTTTCCCAAATTTATTACACATTCCATATTCACCTTCACACATTGAACTGTCCAATCCAACTGCCTTCCTTACACATTGCACTTTCTTTTCCATCTCTATACCTTTGTGTTGACTGTGTCCTATGCCTAGAATACACTAGCTCCTTCCTTCTCCCTTTCAGAATCCCTAACTTCCTTGAAGACTCAGCTTAAGCACCACCTTCTCCATAAATCATTTCTGGGTGCCCCTCAGCCATTAGTGCCCTCCCTCTGAAAAGATCTATTTTGTATATGGGCATATCTTGGAGATTTTGAGGGTTTGGTTACAGACCACAGCAATAAAGCAAATATTGCAATAAAGCAAGTCACATGACTTTTGGGTTTCCCAGGGAATATAAAAGTTATGTTTTCACTATACTGTAGTCTAAGTGTACGATAGTATTCTGTCTAAATAATTATGTACTCTAATTAAAAAAAAAAACATTTTATTAGGGGCAGCCAGGTGGCTCAGCAAGTAAAGAGCTTGGACTGGCTCCAGTGTCGGGACGACCTGGGGATCAAATCCGGGCTCAGATACTTAGCACCACACCCAGAAATAACTGGCCGTGTAACCTTGAGCAAGTTACTTAACCCCGATTGCTTTAAAAAAAAATTATTGCTAAAAAATGCTAACCATCATCTGAGCCTTCAGTGAGTCACAATCTTTTTGCTGGTAGAGGGTCTTGCCTTGATGTCTATGGCTGCTATTGGATCATGGTTGTGGTTACTTAAGGTTGGGACAGCTGTGGCAATTAAAGTAAGACAACAATGAAGTTTGCCACAAAACTTGCCTCTTCTTTTCATTTAAACACTTAGAGACCATTATAGGCTTATTAATTGGCCTAATCTCAATATTGTTGTGTCTCAGGGAAAAGGGAAACCCAAGGAGAGGAAGGGAGATGAGGAAAGGCCAGTTGGTGGAGCAGTCAGAACATATACAACATGTATTGATTAAATTCACTGTCATGTATGGCACTATGCCTGGTGCCCCTAAATAATTACAATTACATAAAGGATCCCTGATTACAGATCTCATAACAAATATTATAATAATAAAAATCTTTGGAATATTGTGAGAATTATGAAAATGTGACATGGAGAGACATGATATGAACTCATGCTGTTGGAAAAATGGTGCCAATAGACGAGAGGTTGTCACAGGCGTTCACTTTGTAAAAAACACACCATCTGAGAAGTGTAGAGCGTTAGAACACGGTAAGCCTGTATACATGCGTGGCCCATATGAGTTCTGAGGACACTTACCCCAGCTCCCACTCCCACTCCCACTAATAATTCAGATCTCTGAGCTTGGCTGCATATTTCCTTCTGGGTTCTGGGGGTACCCCTGAAGAGTCAGGTTGCTTCTCTAATATTAGCCATTGACTTGAGCCCCCCCTGCCATGTTGTCCCCAGTGTTTCTCGGCTGAGAGTCATTTAGTTAACCAGCCTTAAGTAGCTCTGGAAAAGGAGTGTTTACAAAAGTGATCCAAGAACATTTCGTACAAAATGACCTCCCCCCAAAAGGCTGTGACACAATCTCCCACAAGGACATACAGAGTCCAGTGGAAGTAGATAAAAGCATAGAGAGCACATGTGCCAAAGGTTGTAGGAAGTCTTGTTCTCCCCTTTGAATGGAGCATTGAAAAAAATTCCCTGGTCCAGCTATGAGTCCATTCTGTCCTTGGCTCCCAATGATGTAGACATTGCCACCAGTTGGTCCAAGGATGCCATTTAGGACACAGATGGGAAGATGAGCCTTCAGGAAAGGGGGAAGGAGTGTGGCACTGAGAAAGAGAGATCTGACCAAGGCTAACACAGGTCTCCCCCTGACCCTGGCAGTTCCTTATCAGGGAGTTCAGTTAGAATGCCACACTCACTCTAATTTCTGGAAAACCCACGACCTCCCATTTCAGCTAATTCAATCTGTTTATAGAGGACCAAAAAGATGGAAGGACATCCCACAGCTACTTGGAAGAGGCCCCTTAAGTGGCATCAATTTCACTTTGCCCAGTGATTTTCCAAGACTTTTCACACTTGGTCTAAGGTCTTTTAATTGACTGTTTGATGGATTAAGATGTGTTCTCACCTAGTTAAGACATCAGGCTAAAATGTCCAGGGGTGGTTTCCACCCTAGCCTTATACACATGCACACGTGTGCATACACTCATGTATGTGATACAGGCACACATGTGCGTGTCTGTGCACACATTAAACACATAGCTATGTGTATGTGTATACACGCGTGCATGTACATTGTCTCCCATATTAGAATGTAAGCTCTTTATGGATAGAGATGTTTTGGTTTTGTCCTTGTATCTTCAGTGCCTAGTGCCTGGCACAGAGCAGGGGCTAAAGAAATGCTTGTTGATTGAATGATTGGTTAATAATGGAGGACTTCCTGGGACAGATAGCATTTGGGGTTCCTGTAAATAAGTGGAGGGGAGTAGCTTGGTAGCTGTGAGGTGGAAGGCTACCGCAGGCTCCAAGAGTTTGAGACCAAAGGAACTTTGGGAGAGGACCAGATTAAGTGAGCTCTTTGAGACTCTTGCATTTTGTCTTTGTGTTTTGGTGACCAGCTCAGTTTCTGGGTCATAGTTAGGTACTTAAGGCTTGTTAATTGATGAAGCTCTCTGATTTTCCACTTCTGCTATTGGAAAATGAGGGGGGTGGGCCTAGGTGGTATTTGAGCTCCCTTTCAACTCTAAATTGACCTTACAGGTAACCTTAAGCATGTCACTTAACTTCTCTGGGTCTCAGGTTTCCCATCTGGAAAATCAGGAAGTTGGACTAATGACCGCAGAACACAGAATGTCAGAGCTGGGAGGGGCCTTAGAACAGGGAATGTCAGAGCTGGGAGGGACCTTAGAACAGTGAATGTCAGAGCTGGGAAGGGACTTAGAACCCAGAATGTCAGAGCTGGGAGGAGTCTTAGAACACAGAACATCAAACATGGAGTGTTGGAGCTGGGAAAGGGACCTGCCCTCTAGATTGCCTCACTGCCTTGGTCAGTTCATCTCTGTGGAGGTGTTTATTTTGATTGCTATGGTGGCAGACAAGAAGGGACCTATTCTGGGGTGGGAACACTGCTTTGATCAGCACACATCTGCTTCCCCCTTCCCCCCACCATTTCTGGCCTGTCCCTAACTAGCAGTTCCTGCTTTGGAAATGAGCTTTCTGGGGCCACAGGGCCGTGAGCCTCCCTCCCTGTCTGGGGGAAGGACAGACTTCTCTATATCACAGACACCAACTGCAAGGGCTAAAAAGGAACCCCCCAAAGCCTGAAATAACCCAAACACCAGCCCCCAGCTGCTGTGAAGGAGCTGAGTCACCCCCGGCCTCTTCTGGGTGTCTGTGAGGCTCTGTGTGCATGCAAAACATGTGTGCTCTGTAGAAATACACAGGTCTGGGCTCACAATGAGTAAGTGTGTGTGTGTGAATGTTCATGCACAGATATTGGACTGTGCATTAGAAGTTCATGTGTCTATGCGTGTATTATACATGTTTGTGGCTACATATATATGTGTATATCTGTGCTGGAGAGGGGGGTCTATAAGTCTATGTCATGGCTATCATGGGACACGTAGGCATGTGATATATATGTATGTATACACGTGTATATATTACACACACATACCCATGTATATATGTATGCATGTCTGTATATACATACATCCAAACATCTATAACCATAAAATACCTGAGCAAGCTGGCATCTTACAGGTCATCTGTTCTAACCCCTCATTTTGTTTTCTTTTTGGAGGGGAGAAGGTGGGGCAATTGGGGTTAAGTGACTTGCCCAAGGTCACATGGCTAGTGTGTTAAGTTTTGTGTTAAGTGTCTGAGGCTGGATTTGAGCTCAGGTCCTCCTGACTCCAGGGCCAGTGCTCTATTCACTGTGCCACTTAGCTGCCCCTAATACTTCATTTTACAGATGGTAAAACTGAGAGCCAGAAATTGGAAAGAACTTAGCCAAAGTCATGCTTCTTGCTAGTGACCAACCAAGCCGCATCTCAATGCCAACTTGTCCTATGTTCATACCCAATGGCCCTTTAGACACTTCTTAGATTTAAGACCACGAGGAAGTCACTTCCCTTCTCAAGCCTCCATTTTGTCTCCTGTAAAATAGGGGGGAAAAGAGGGCTGAACGCTGCTAGAAGTGATTATAATGGAATTCCCATTTAATCTCTCTGAGGCCCAGCATGTTGGACAGATAGTGACTTTGGACCTCCAGGTCTCAGCGGTAAAGGCCTAAAGCGTGTGGTATTGTCATTGGCCAAATGGACTGCTGCCCTGAGACTTTTCCAGTAGACTGGAACCCGGCCAGCACCTTTGACCTTAGCTCTGCAGTATTGCAGGTCAGCCCTAACTCCTGGCCCCAGATGCCAGAGTTCCACATGGGACCTCCCCTACCAGCAGTGTGGAAGGCAAGTCTCCCCATGTTAAGTCACTCAATTCCCAGGTCGGCTTGCCCCCAGGCTCAAACTGCTGACTTTTTAAATGTCCCCCAGATAACTGCTCTCCATCAATCAAAGGACTTGCCTAGTGATGTCACAGGGCACAGTTCTCTGGGAAACATAGTGCAAAGAATCTCTCTCTTTCTCTCTTTATCCCTCCCTCCTCTCTCCATCTCTCTGTCTCTCTGTCTCTGCCTGTCTATCTCTCTGTTTCTCTCTGTCTCTCTCTCCTGTCTGTCTCTGTCTCTCCTGTCTCTCCCTCCCTCCCTCTCTCTCTCTGTTTCTCTCTCTCCCTCCCTCTCTCTCCTGCCCCCTCTCCCTCCCCCTCTCCTCGTTCTCCTCCCCCTCCCTCTCCCCCTCCCCCCCTCTCTCTCTCTCTCTCTCTCTCTCTCTCTCTCTCTCTCTCTCTCTCTCTCTCTCTCTCTCTCCTCTATCACCATTGTGGGAAATGAAGTCTTAGGGAAATGCCCACAACATGCATGAGTCTGTGTTTGCATGCACGTGTGCATGTGTGTTTTTCGGTTCAGGCAGTCAGCAAATGTTTATTAAGCCCTTACTATGGGCCTCACCAATGGAAGAAAGGGCTCTCAGAGGGATTTTCCAGGATGAGAAAGCCCTGTGTCGGTGGCAAAGAGTGAGAAACTGAGCTAAGAAAAGAGGATTCTACCTGAAGATTTCTTCCCTTGCTGATAAAGGTGGAGAGAAGTCCTATTAGAGCCCTTTGTCCTCTGTCCACTTCACTGTTGATTGACTCAGACTGAGCTGGTAATCATAGCGTGCATTGCATTGTGTTTGTCTGGAATGCATTTCCCTACTGAGATGCATCAACAACTCCCTAGGCTGTGTGTTTCCCTACTCCCCACTGGCCTTGACTCCTTTCGACAAGTGCCCCTGGATGTTTACAGGGTTATCTTGAGGGGCTCTGCAGAAGTGAAAAGAAACCTTCTGTCTCACCTGGATTGATAAGTGCCAATGGGCTAAATGACCTCTGGGGTGTTCTGCCCAGACAAAATTCTTGGGCGTTCCCCTCTCTTGCCCAACCTTGCCTTATTCAACACTATGCCACAGGCTCCTTTACGAAGTTGACTGATCTAGGGCTGCTTCCTAGTTAAAAATTGGAAGGGACATGGGAGAATCAAGTGGAAAAAAGAAACCCACCAAATTTTCCTCTGTCCATCATCCCCCACCTCCACTAGACTGTAAGCTTTTAGGAGGGTAGGGACTATATCTTATTCATCTTTATAGCTTCCTCCCACCAGCCAGCATTTTTTTTTTGATCTTCACAACAATCCTGGGAAGTTAAGTTGTCACAAGTATTCCATTTTACAGATGAGGAAACTGAGGCTCAGAGCAGGAAATTTACTTTCTCAAGGTCACACAGCTAGTAAGTAAGAACTTCATGAAAGTTCAATGTTCTATTAACTATACCATGCTGGCCTCTCATACAGCTAGGTACTAGGGGAACTACATTAACAATGGGATTAACAATGACAAAAACCCTGCCTTTGAGTTGTGTATAATCTAATAAAGATGATAAGATATATACAAACACACGGGATACAAATTCGGATTATAATAAATGTATAAGAGGAGCAGCCAGCAGTGTGAGATGAGGAAAAGAAGGCGGTGTTTCAGTGGTGTCTGACCCTCCATGACCCCATTTGGGGTTTTCTTGGCAAAGATACTGGAGTGGTTTGCCATTCCTTCTTCCTCTCATCACTTCCAGGTTGGGGAGAACAGAGAATGCTTTATAAAGGAAAAATTCTAGATCAGATTATTAAAGGGATGGCTAGTAAACCTCTAGAAAAGGAAGCAGCAGTCACAAAAGACTTTCCGGGCTTTAGCAGGAATAGGTTATAACAGATTTTCTTCTTTTTTGCATTTCATTTCCTTCTTTTGACAGGTTTACTAAATGAGTAGATCAGGAAATGCTATAGATACAATCTACCTAATCTAAGGGCAGCTAGGTGGCTCAGTGCTACAGTTGGACCTGGAGTCAGCAAGACCTCAGTTCAAATCCAGCATCATTTGCTTCTTAGCTGTAGGACCAGGGTCAAGTCACTTAACCTCTGTTTGCCTCAGTTTCCCCTTCTGTAAAATGGGAATAAGAGCACCTACCTCCCAGGGCTGTTGTGAGGATCAAATGAGATAATTATTGTAAAGTGTTTATCACATTGCCTGGCACATAGTAGGTTCTATATAAATGTTAGCTATTATTATTACCTGGATTTTAGAAAAATGTATTCAGCATATTAGCCTTGTGGACAAAATAGAGATATGTGAGCCAAATGATAGGACAATTTCAAACTGGTTGAAAGGCCAAACCCAAGAAGTCTAGATCAATGTCAGAGTAGAAGGCTGACTTTGGTGAAATGCTTTTTAACAGTTTTATCAATGGCTTGGTAGCATGCTCATCAAATTTGTAAATGCCAAAGAGCTGAAAGGGATTGCTAACCCCGTGAGAAGAGTCAGGATACCAAATATCTTGACTGTCTAGAATATTGGGCCAGATCTAATGAGATGAAATTTAATATGGCTTAATGAAAAATCATACATGGGTTCAAAAATCAACTTCAATCCATCAATCATTGAATCAACAAGCATTTATTGAATGCTTCTTATGTGCCAGGCTCTGTGCTTGCCATTAGGGATACAAAGACACAAATAAAATAACCTTTGGCCAAGTAAAGATGTAGGAACTGTGGCTACATAACAGTTTGTTCCCCCCCCCCAATTCTGGCTGGTCAATAGAACCAATAGTACCAAAAGGCAGCCCAAAGTGTTCACTCGTTCTGAAGTTCCTTTGAGAAACATAGGGTCTAGAATGAAAAAGATGATAAAGCCCTGCTTTACTCCATTGTGGTCAGAACACATTTGAGTCATTGTCTGCAACTCTGGCATATGATAAATGCTTAAAAATGTTTGTTGCCTGCCTGGCTGCCTGGTAATTGGCACAGGTGATACTGAGACAGCCTTGGAACCAGGGAAATGATCCCACTCACTCAAAAGAAATTACTTTTGGTAGGTGAAAACACTTCTTCACTGAATAGATCAATCAGAATCTAGTGTGAACAGAGTCTGAATACCTTCTGGAACCAATCAAAGCTATTCTGTGAGACACTTGGTTAAGCCTTAAGGAATTTGTATAAAGGGAGGGAGCTATCACCGAATAAGAGAAAGAGAGAGAGAGAGAGACAGAGAGAGACAGAGACAGAGAGACAGAGAGAGACAGAGATAGAGACACAGAGAGACAGAGAGAGAGAGAGAGAGATATACAGAGATAGAGAAAGGGAGAGGAGATGGAGAGAGGATGGGTAGAGAGAGAAAGGGAGACAGAGAGGCAGAGAGACAGAGGAGAGAGGGGGGAAGGGAGGGAGAGAGAGAGAAGACAGAGAGAGAGAGAGAGAGAGAGAGAGAGAGAGAGAGAGAGAGAGAGAGATTCTGAAGGCTGGAAGTGGAAAAGAAAGAGCAGGCCATACAGAGCTGAGCCAAGACCTGAAAGGTCCAGAGCAATTAATGGAGGGAGAAAGAGAAGACAGAATTGAACAATAGAAGAGAAAGGCAGTAGTAAGGACTACTGGCTCTGAAACAGAACAGAAGACTCCAGGCTGATATCACCAGTGTTGCTGTTATTCAGTTGTTCTTCAGTCAAGTCCAACTCTTTACTACCCAATTTTCAGCTTTCTTAGTAAAAACACTGGAGTAGCTTGCCATTTCCTTTTCCAGCTCATTTTACAGATGAGGAAACTGAGGCAAACAGTGTGAAATGACTTGCTCAGGGTCAAAAAACTATGAAGTGTCTGAGGCTAGATTTGAACTCAGGTCTTTTTAGCTCTGGGTCTGATACTCTTTCCATTGCAGCGCCACCTAGTTACCCCAGTAGTCAAGGACTGAAGGAAGTCCCAAGAAAAAGGTCAGTTCTTTCACCAACTTCTTCCAAGTCCTGGGGTTATAATATAATCTACAATTCCATTAACAAAACATTTCCAATAAATCCAAATTTTGCCTCAGCCACAAAGAGACCAGGGGTTAACTAGAAATATATTTAAATGTAAATTAAGATGGAGAATCCAATCTCTGCTTAAAAGTAGTAGAATTTTCCCAACTGGGGGATCAGGGCTATTGTGACCTAAATCATGACCTTTTTTCTAAAATAAACTCCCTAAAGCTGAAGAAGAGGAAACTTGTTTTTAGGTGTCACTATATTGCCCCTAAGCTTAAAATCAGCCCAATTATTGTAATGTGTTAAGGTAGAGACTTGAATTGGTAGAGAGTTTCCTCATGTAGAAATTCCCTATACCAGGGATGGGGAACCTGTGGCCCTCTAGGTCCTCAAGTACAGCCCTTTAATTGAATCCAAGTTTTACAGAACAAATCCTTTTATTAAGGAGATTTGTTCTGTGAAGTTTTGATTCACTGAAAGGGCCACACTTGAGGACCTAGAGGGCCACATGTGGCTTCGAAGTCACAGGTTCCCCATTCCTAGTAACATACAAGTAACATGTCAGGTCAAGCCCCTATATGGATACTATATTTTTAGGAAAGACATTGATAAACTGGAGGTCTTCCTGACATGAGTGGTCAGGATAATGAAGAACCTTAAAATGCTACCTTATAAAGTTTAGTTGAAGTAACTGCTGGTATTTATTCTAGAGAAGAGAAGACATAGAGGGGATATGATAGTTGTTTTTAAGGCACTAAATTATTGTCTCCTGGAAAAAGGGATTAAATTTGTTCTTCTTGGCCACAGAGGACAGAGCATTGGTGTAAGCTTCAGAGACAAATTTCAGCTCAATGCAAAGATAAACTTCATTGCAATTAGATACAAGTAAGAATCTGGTGGTAGTGGGATTCCCCCCTCAATAGACATCTTCACGTGAAGACTGGAGGAGAACTTACTGGTAGTATCAAGTACAGAATCAATCATATGGTCTCAGAGATCCCTTCCAACTCTCAGATTCTGTGTTTTAATAGGAAGTGACCTTTGAATTTAGCCTTGTGGATGTGTAGGATGTGCCCAGATCATAAGATCTAATCATAAGTTTTAGGTGGCATTTTTGTTGTTCAGTTGTTTCAGTCACGTCTGACTCTTTGTGACCCTGTTTGGGATTTCCGTGGCAAAGATACTGGAGTGGTTTGCCATTTCCTTTTCCAACTCATTTTACAGATGAGGAACTGAGGCAGACAGGGTGGAGTTACTTACCCAAGGTCACACAGCTAGTAGGTATCTAAGGCCAGATTTGAACTCAGGAAGATGATCTTCCTGACTCCAGGCCTGGTGTGCTATCCACTGTAACATCACCTAGTGGCCTTCAGGTGATATTACAAAGCACCTAATCTAACCCCTCAATTCATTTCACAAATGGGAAACATAGAAACAGAGATGGAAAGGGACTTGCCCAAGATCTCATGGGCAGTAAGTAGCAGAGACAGAATTTGAATCAAACTCTTCTGACACACTTCTACCTGTGAGACCCTGGACAAGACATTTCAAACTCCCTCAGTTTCTTCCTTTGTAAAATGTGGGGATTGACCTCAATAGCCTCTGAGGGACCTTCCAGTTCTAGACCTAGGATTTTATGTGTGACTTTGGGCAAGTCCCTTTGCTTCCCTGTGCCTCAGTTTCCTCTTCTGAAAAATGAGGACACTGGACTTAGTTTTGAAGTTGCTGCCAGCTCTAGGCCTAGAGTATGAGAATTCCAAGTCTCCAGCTCTTTCCACTATACCCAGCAGTTCATTGTGGGCAGCTCTGTGCCCTTTCCTGATGAGTTCAAACGTTTCATCTCACCTCTAGCTCAAAGGTAGGGGAGGGACTGGCCCTCCTGTCCCCTGCTTGCCCCTAGTCATGGGCTGCCCAGGCCTCCCTCTGGCTCTGCCCCTGCACAAGGCCCCTGTCTGTTGCCAGGAGCCTCTCAGGGCTTCTCTCCAAGCTCAGGAAAAGTGGCTGAGCTGCCTTGTGGAAGGGGGGGGGCAAGAGGTCCTCTGTAACAAGAGCCCCCTCTCCCCACCCCTGTTGGCTCCAGGCAGGCTGCAGCCAGGGGCCTCAGCACCAGGTCCTGTCCATCAGCAAGTCCCAGGTCCTCTCCCTCCCCCTGTGCTCAGAAAAGATCATTGGAAAAGGATCCAATTTCTCCACATTGCCCCCTCCCCACTGGAGGCAGAGGGGGTGGGGTCAGGGAAAGGGAAAAAGTGGCCGATTCAAGCTGCTCGGGTTGGGGAGGAAGGCGGCTTGCTCAGAGGACTGGGAGAGCTGAGAAATGTGTCTAAGCCTGAATGAGTGCATGATCTAGCTTGGAGAGGCAAGGTGGGGATTCGGCACCCCAAGAGCTGGCTTCGATTCCCAGCTCTGACACTGTCCACATGTGTCCTTGATAAGTCACTGACCCTCCTTGAGCCTCAGTTTCCTCCTTTGTAAAAGGAGGGACTAGATGGCCCCTGAAGTTGCTAAGCTAGGAACTTATGTCTATCGAGTCAAGTCAAGACAACAAGCATTGCAGGGCTTGGAGTTAGGAAGACCTGAGCTCAAAAGTGGCCTCAGACCTGACTAACTGTGTGACCCTAGCCAAGTCACCTAGCGGTTGTCTGCCTCAGTTTCCTCAACTGTTAAATGGGGATAAAAGTACCACTTAACTTTCAGGGGATTCAAATGAGATAATATTTGTAAAGCACTTAGTACAGTGCCTGGTACACAGTAGGTGCTTACTAAATGCTCATTTCCTTCCCTATACTCCTTCCCAGGCACTGTGCTAAGTGCTGGGAATGCAAAGGCAAAAAAACCAGTCCTTGCTGTCAAACAGCTCACACAGTCTTATGGTAGAGACAATATAATTGGAGATAATCCATAGTTAATTAAAGTTAAGGGGAATAAGGAAAGGCTTCCCTTAGAGGGGGGAATTTTGGCAGGGACTTGAAGGAAGGAGGAGAAGTGGGAGAGCATTCCAGGTGGGGGGGACAGCCAGTGCAAATGCCTGGAGTTGGGAGATGGGGAATAGTGTTTGAGGAACAGCAAGAAGGGTAGTGTCACTGGATCACAGAATACCTGAGTGGGAGGAAGGGTATGAAACGTAAGACTGGAAAGTAGGAGGGAACCAGGTTATGAAGTATTTTAAATGGCAGGGGATTTTATATTTGATCATGGAAGTGGTGGGGAGCCATTGGAGCTTATTGAATTGGGGTGGGGAGTGACTTATCCTGCACTTTAGAAAGTTTGTGTTTGTCCTTCATTCTCGAAGAGGACCATGGTATCAGGAAAATGATGACATGACTTGCAGTTGACTTGGATTTGAGTGAGGGAGGGCTGGGCAAGGTCACCAGCCTCATTATCTCCTCCAGAGCCATCTGGGTCCAGTTGCCAGATAGATATTCATCAGGATGACTGCAGATGGCCCTGGCACTTTAGAAAGATCACTGAGCAGAGGATGGACTGAAGTGGGGAGACTAGAGTCAGGGAGACCACCCAGAAAACTATTGAAAACAGTACATCGAGACGTGATAAGAGCCTGAGCACTGGTGGCAGTGTCGGAGGAGGGAAGGGGGCTTATAGGAGAGATATTGTGAAGGTAGAATCAACAGGACTTGGCAACAGATTGGATATGGTGGGGGGAGGGGAGAGATCAGAGTGATGAGTGGAAGAGGACACCTAGGTGCCGATCCTGAGTGACCAGGAGAAAGGTGGTACCTTTTATACAGAAGTTTGGAATTTTATTGTTGTTGTAATTCAGTCATTTTAGTTGCATCCAACTCTCCATGACCCCATTTGGGGTTTTCTAAGCAGAGATATTGGACTGGTTTGCCATGTCCTTCTTGAGCTCATTTTACAGATGAGGAAACTGAGGCAGACAAAAATTGACAGATTTATGACCCTGATCTACTTATATACCATCCTAATCTCTCACCTTAACCTCCAGACTCACATCTCTAACTGCCTAGAGGACATCTCTACTGAATGTCTTGTAGACATCTCCAACTCAATGTGTCCAAAAATGGAACTCATTCTGGGCCTAAAGTTAGGAAGACTCATCTTCATGAGTTCAAATCTGACCTCAGACACTGACTAGTTGTGTGACTCTGGACAAGTCACTTAATCCTGTTTGCCTCAAGCAAGATTTGAACTGAAGTCTTCTTGACTCCAGTCCCAGCACTCTATCCACCATGCCACCTAGCTGCTGGGAATGGAGGAAATGCCATTAGATTTGTTGATTTAGAGCTCATTGGTAACTTTACAGAGGGATACTTGAGCTGAATTATGAGGTCAGAAGCCAGACCACTGAGTAAGGAAGAGTGAGAGGTTAGCTATGAGAGAAAGATGATATGATAGCTAGTGGAGATGGATAGATCAAGTGTAAGGTTTTTGAGGATGGGGGAGACATGTTGGCTAAAGAGAAATATAGTAGGCAGGAAAGATTCAAGATAAGTGAGAGTGGGTCAATATGCTGAAGAAGACAGAAGATGGGCTCACTTGTGACTGTAGAGGGGTTTGCATAGCAAGAAGGGCCATCTGTTTGTGTGAGATAGGGATGGAGGAGGAGATAGTGGGGGAAGGCATATAAGGGATGTGAATTGAGGAGGAGGAAAAAAGAGGGAGCTCTTAGTGAATGGTGACAGGAAGGTGAGTCACGGACATTTTGAAAAGGGATGAAGAGGTTTGGAAAATCTGCTGTATTGAATGTGATCAATGTAAATTGATTAGGGAGATGTGAAAGCATTACCTTGCTTCGGTGAAGGCCCAGTCGAAATTATGTATCATAAATTTGTAGTAGACTCAATTAGTATGGTTTCATGATTTTGTCCAACTTTGTTCAGCAGCCCAAGCCCCTCATTTTATTTTTATTTTATTTTATTTTTAAAGCAATTGGGGTTAAGTAACTTGCCCAAGTTTACACGACCAGTTTTTGTGTGTGTGTGGGTGTTAAGTATCTGAGGCTGGAACTGATCCCATGTCCTCTCGACTGTGGGGCTGGCATTCTTACTCACTACGCCACCTAGCTGCCCCAAACCCCCTCAGTTTATAGAGGAGGAAACTATGACCCGGGAAGGGGAAATGACTTGTCTAAAGTCACAATAGGATCCTAGATCTAGGGCTGAAAGGAACCTTAAAGTCATCTAGTCTAACTCTTTGATTTTAAAGAGGAGAAGTAAAAGACATTTATTAAATGTTTACTATGTGACAGACATTCTAAGCCCTGGGATAGAAATATAAACAAGAGATAGTCTCTGCCCTCAAGAAGTTTACATTCTAATAGCAAAAGACAGCACATATTTCCTCTCTCTCCCTCTCTCCCTTCCTCCCTCCCTCCCTCCCTTCCTTCCCCCCCCCTCTCCAAATAACCAACTGCTTATTGAATGTTTCCTCCTGGGTGTCCCAGAAGCATCTCAACCTCAATTTTCCCAAAGCAGAACTCATTTATTTCTCCTCTAACCCATCTCTCTTCCCAACTTCTCTCTTATTGTATATACAGGGTGCCACCAACCTTCCTGTTACCTAGACTCAAAACTTCAGTATCTCCCTTGATTCCTCACTTCCCTTCATCCTTCCAATCCAAATCAGTCTCCAAGTCATGTTTCTCCCTTCACAACATCTCTCACATATGACCCCTTCTCTCCACTCCCCCAGCCACCACCCTTGTTCAGCCTCTCAACACCTCTTACCTGAACTCTTGCAAAAGTCTAATTGACCTCCCTGTCTCAAGTCTCTCTCCCATCCAGTCATCTTCCACCCTGCTGCCAAAGAGATTTCCCTAAAGCCAAAGTGTGACCATGTCATCCTGACCCCTACTCAAAAAGTAGTAGCTCCTTACTGCCTCTGAGATGAAGTATAAACTCTGTTTACTCTTTTGTGAAAAGCTCTTTATGGTCTGGCTGCTTTCTACTTTTAGAGTCTTTTTATATATTACCTCCAGGGTGTGTGGGGTGTTTAGGAAAGACTAGCACCTCTGGGGTGAAGGCTTGCCAAGCCCTTTTCAAGTCTGTTCATCCACCTTTGGTGTCCAATTGTCACTCAGCTCTCACCTGTGGCTCTACGAAGCTGTATCACATGTAGTGGCCAAATCCTGGAAAACCATCTTGTCAGATGGTAACCAACAGGCTTCAAATCCATCAGCGAGTTAGGGGGATGTCTATCCCAAGTATGTGGAGACTTCCCCCAGCAGAATGAGTGAATGAGAACAATTTATGCCAAGCATGAAGCACTTAGAGCTTAGTCAGACATAGAAGATGCCAAGGTCATCCTCTGTATCCCAGAGCCATTGCCATTCATCTTGACTTTGTCTCGCCATTGGACTTGGATGGCTCTGGAAGAGAGAGCAAGGCTGAAGACTTTGTGCAGCTCTGCCTGACTTAAATCCAACTCATGGTCAACTTCCTCTTTCATGTATTCCCCATCATCATCACTATTACACGAATGCTCCCATCACTGTCCCAATGCATCTTCCTCATGGTCACATCACCCCCATCAGTAATGTCTCACCTGTCATCACTTCACCAGCGCATCAGCCCAATCATCAGTCATAGAATCCCTATCATTACTGTCACATCACCACCATCAACGACATCATCGCTGGCATATCCCAACTATCCCAATGGTCTTATCACTGCCACCATCACAGTCACACCTCCACCACCATCATTGTCCCATTAGCACCACTCTCACTGGCAAATTCCCCAAATCGGCATCATCAACACTGTGAAATTAGTGATAATATCACTTTCACATCTGCACCGTCATTTCCACATCCCTGCTATCCCCATTGTGACAGTGCCATTATTGTTACTTTATTAATTGACCATCCCTTCTCTTTCTGTTCTACCAATTTCCACCTCCTGGTCTGGACACAGTAATCAAGTCAAGAGTTCCATTATTTTGGGAAAGGACATATAATATACATCAACTCACCATCTCTGTGAGGCCCTGAACAAAATTCCCTGGCCACCATTCCCCTTTATGTTTTATCTTTTCCTACTAGAATGCAAATTCCTCGAGGGCAGAGACTATCTCTTTTTTATATTTATATCCCAGGGTTTAGTAATGTCTGTCACATAATAAGCATTTAATAAATTTTTTTTATTTCCTTCCTTCCTCCCTCCCTCCCTTCCTTCCTTCCTTCCTTCCTTCCTTCCTTCCTTCCTTCCTTCCT
>NW_027186316.1:3561046-3561818 GCF_028583685.1 Petaurus breviceps papuanus
TTCCTTCCTTCCTTCCTTCCTTCCTTCCTTCCTTCCTTCCTTCCTTCCTTCCTTCCTTCCTTCCTCATAACTATCACATCCCCATCATCATTGTCAAATCTTGTTACCATCCCAATTCCACCATCATCACTCCCCCCATCAGGCTCCCACCATTCTCATTTCTCTATGACACATAAGAAGCACAGTCACTTTCATATCACCACAGCAGCATCACTGTCACATCAGTACCATTATCACTGCTACAGAAGGACCACAATCATGGTTACATTAAAACAATGATCACTGTCACGTTTTCAGCATTAGCACTGACATAACACTACCATCAGGACCATCAACACTGGGACCTCCCATCATTCTCAGTCTCATATCATCAGAACAAATCATGGTGACATTGCCTCACAGTCACATTTACGCCATCATCACTGCCATTGGCACGGCGCCATCACTTGGCAATCTCTTCTCCTTCAGGGTTCACCCTGTCCAGATGCTTGTGGTTGTTGTCTACTGACGTCCAGGACACTCTTCTTCCTTTATCAATGAATTTAATACCTGGATCATAGGCTCCTCCTCCATACTTTATCTTAGAAGACATCAACATATATGACAATTGTGGCAGTGATGTGCCAGGGACGGTGGGGATGATGTGACAGTGATAATGATATTGATCTGACAGTGGCAGTGGCATTGATGTGCCAGGGATGGTGGCATTGATGTGACAGTGATGTTGATATTGATGTGACAGTGACGGTGGCATTGATGTGACAGCGATGTT
>NW_027186316.1:3561828-3570351 GCF_028583685.1 Petaurus breviceps papuanus
TGATATTGATGTGACAGTGACGGTGGCATTGATGTGACAGCGATGTTGATATTGATGTGACAGTGACGGTGGCATTGATGTGACAGTGATGTTGATATTGATGTGACGGTGACGGTGGCATTAATGTGACAGTGATAATGATATTGATGTGACAGTGATGGTGGCATTGATGTGACAGTGATGTTGATATTGATGTGACGGTGATATTGACGTGACAGTGATGGTGTTAATGATATGACTGCACTGATAATGCTGTGTGATAATGTTATGACGGTGATGATGATGCCATCCTTTAGCAACTCCCAAGACCTGCTCTTCCACTCTACCTCAGCTCTATACAGGGATGGTCATGCTCTTGGTCTTGCCTTCATGCATGTCCACTCTTAAAATCCTTTTGTGGATCATCTATCATTTCATCTCCTCTTGTTTGTGCTAAGCCTTTCCTCATCTTATGTTCCCTCTGATCTTGCCATTCCTCAGCCCTACCCATTGTTTGGTGAAAGAGTTCAATTCCATAATAAATATCTATTTAGTAAGCACTTACTATGTGCCTAGACACTGGGTTAAGTGCTGGGAATGCAAAGAAAGGCAACTGCCTTCAGAGAACTTCCATTCTAATGCAGGAGACAACATGCAAAAAACGCTGTATATCCAAGATCTAATGGAAGGTAATTTGAGAGGGAAGGTGCTGCAGGAAGGGCACAGAGACTGCCAAAGGGCTTCTGCAGCAGGTGACACTTGAGTTACCCTCCATGCCTGAATGCCTTGCTCCTTTGACTTATTACCATTCACACATTGCCCAGTCCCAACACTTGATTATTCCCTCCCACCATTAACCTCTTACTTTTCTACTTACATGCTGCTGAATGGAACTATGGAAATTCATGCAATTTCTATTATCTCATCTCCACTGGGCCCTTACTGCAGCAAAGCAATTATTTGGGTCCTTTAAAATCTCTCACTTGACCCACCTCCCTGCTAGCTACCATCCTATATCTCTCCTTCCATTTCCTTGAAAAAGCTGCCTATGCCCTATGCTTCCACCTCCTCCCCCTTTTTTCCCTTGAACCCTCAGCCATCTGATTTGTGATCTCATCATTCAGCTGAAACAACTCTTTCCAAAGTTATCAGTGATCTCTCACTTGCTGAATGCAAGGGCCTTTTCTCAATCTTTCTTCTTCATTTCTTTGAAGCATTTGACCTTTTTGACCACCCTTTTGCTCTTACTTTCTCTTCTCTGTGTTTTTGTGACACTGCTTTCTCTAGGTTCTCCTCCTTTCCGTCTGACTCAGTTTCCTTTGATGACTCAGGATTCACAATGTACTCAATGAATGTGAAAGTTACCCAAGGGTTTTTCCTGGACCCTCCTCTCCTTCCTCTCCACTTTCTCTCTGGGTGACCTCAGCAGCCTGCATGGGTTTAATTATCATTCATAGCCAGATGACTCTCAGAAATATTGATCCGTCCATCTTTCTCCTGAACTTCAGAAGTTCATCTGACATATTGTTCTTCATCTTTCAACTCCATAACTGCCAGCTGGACATCTCCCAGATTCTCAATACACAACTCAAAGTCAAAAGGTCTGAGACAGAACTCAATATTTTTCCCCTCGAGCTTCCTCCACACTTTCACATTTCTGCTCAGGGTACTACCTTTGTCCAGTCACCCACTTTTGAGGGCAACCTTGGGGCATGACCTCTGTCTGCCCCTAAGCCAGCCATCGAGGAGGTCTAAACCCAACTGTGGCCACAGCAAGCAGCGGGCATCTGATGTACAAAGGGGTCAACAACAAAAGGAAGGTACAATCTCTTCCCACCCAGGTCTGGGAATATGGACACAAGTGCTGGTCATCAGAGTCCTATGACCAAGGTCAAATAATGCTTGTTGTGGTGGGAGCTTGATGCCTCAGAAGCATCCTCAAGTTATCCCAGGCCTTTCCCGCCCCATACCTCAGTTTCCCAATCTCATTGATTAAACCTCTCCAACATTTCTCTTGGCGGACATGGCCATCATCCTATTTCTGACCTCTCACCTGGACCTCTGCAGTGGCCTCTTAATTGGTCCTATCATTTCCATTTGCTCTGTTCTCCAGTTCTTCCCGTCAAAGTGTTATTCCTCAAACACAGATCTGATCTTGTCTTGACCCCCTACCTCTATTCTTTTTTTTTTAAGCAATCGGGGTTACACGGCCAGTTATTTCTGGGTGTGGTGCTAGGTATCAGAGCCCGGATTGGATCCCCAGGTCGTCCTGACACTGGAGCCCGGTGCTCTTACTCGCTGTGCTACCTGGCCACCCCCCCTACCTCTATTCTAAAATCTTAAATGGTTTTCTATTGTTTCTAGGATTAAATACAAATACTCAGCTTGACATTTAAAGCCTTTCACGTTATGGTTCCTACTCACCCGTCAAGCATATTTCATGCATTGTCTGTTCCAAACTGTCCTGCTAGCTGCTCCCTGCCCATGGCGTCCCATCCCTTGCTTTGCAGGGATGATCCCCCATGGGTGAGATGCAATCCCTTCTCCCCTCTGCCTCTCAAGGGCCCTTGACATGGCTTATGTGCTACATTCTACACGAAGCCTTCCCTGATCCCCTCATCTGGCAATGCTCCTTCCCTCTGGAAATTACTTCAGCTTAGTTTGTGTGTCCTTTGTACTTATTTAGTTGTGTAATGTTGCCTTTCTCCAGTAGAATACATGCTCACTGAGGGCAAAAACTGGTTTCTTTTTGTGGTCTTTTCCCTAGTGTCTAGCAGAGGTCTTGGCATGAAGAAAGCATTGAATAAAATATTTGAATTGAACTGAATTGTATCAAGGAGGAAAGTGCAGATCAGAGAAAGGCTGAGGCTGCTGGAAGATCCCAAGGCATCAGAGGCAAAGGGACTTCATGGGATAAACTGCTGGCATCTATTCTCCGGTTTTGCCACCAGAGCAAGGGACATTTCTAGAATGTCACTGGATGCCTCACCAACTCAAAGCAACATTGCATACAACATATGGTGCCTACTTCAACTAAACCCTCTGAAATGGGAAAACATGCCCACTTGCAGAAGATCAGTGACTTGGTTGAATTTCCTCAACTGAGCTCTGATCTGCTTGTGGGAAGGGCAAATGCCAAAGGTCAGCAGGGCATACTGGAAAAATCAGAGGATCTCAAAGCTCCAACATTTACTGATTCATGGGTCCCATGATTGGGAGTCAGGAGATCTGGGTTCTTGTCCCAGCTCTGTTCCATGACCTTAGACAAGCCTTTTCTCCTCTCTGAGTCTCACTTTTCTGACTCATAAAAGAAGGGAGTTGCCATAAAGTCCCAGGAAGGTCTGACATTCTCTATTCTAAGGTCCCTCCCCGCTTTCACATTCTCTATCCAAAGGCTCCTTCTCAGCTCTGACATTCTGGATTCTAAGGACCCTCCCAACTCTGACATTCTGGGTTCTAAGGTCCCTCCCAGTTCTGATACTTCATGTTCTAAGGGTCCTTCCACTTCTGAAAGTCTATCATTAAATTTGTCTGAAATGTAAAAGCGTCACAACATGCATCATTTGACCTTGGTCATAGGACTCTGATGACCAGGACTTGTGTCCATTCTCCCAGACCTTGGTGGGAAGGGATCATACCTTCATTTTGTTGCTGACCCCTTTGCACGTCAGATGCCCGCTGCTTGCTGTGACCAAAAGTTGGGTTCGGTCTCCTCGATGGCTGGCTTAGGGGCAGACAGAGGTCATGCCCCAAGGTGGCCATCAGGTGGGGATGTGGGCAGACAGAACAGGTGGCTTCCAGGCTCTGGGCTCAGACCCATGGACTTAACAATAAAAAGAGAGGAAAAGAAAGAAAACAGGAAATCGTGACCCCTCTGTGCACCCAGTTGTTCGAGGAGAATTTTCCCCCCCAACCGACTCAGCCTTTAAGAAAACAGTAACAGCTGCTGAGGTCTCATGGTATAGTGGAGAGAACACTGGCCAGAGTGTAGAAGTCTGGGTTCTAGTCCCAGCTCTCCCATTAATGTACTTGGGGTTGATATTGACACTAAGAGCACTGGGAATGTTATCTCGATTATTTTATCTCTCAGAGAATTTGTGTATGAATTTCACAAATGCTTTACAAATGTCCTTGTAGGAGGAGAGCCTGCGAGACTGCTTCACTAACTCGCAAAATAATCAATAATCTGTATATCGATTAGTTGTGGGATTCTGAATATGGATCTGACTGTAGAAAACTGCTTGCAAAAGCCTTCCTGTTCTCTTTTCATATTTTCATCAAGGATACCAGCAATGCATATGTAGATCATTCTCAGAGACTTTAGAGAGGTGCGGAAGTAGGCATTGGCAATAGGGAGTGCTAGTTATGAATGGGTTCCAAAACAGAATAGGGAAAGAAGAGAGGGCTAGATCACATGTGGAGAGCTCTGCAGTGCTTTCCATGATCCCAAGCTGCTCTTTGAAACAAAAATCTAACTTCTTAAACTTGTTATTCTCTCTGTGGTGCTATATGGCTGCAAATCCTAGTCTCATCAGTGTAAAGGTGGAAGGGGTCTTGGAGCCCAGCCAGTCCAATGCCTTCATGTTATAGCTGAGGAAGCCACAGCCAAAGGAGGCTAGGGTATCTGCCCACTGAGGTCATGTGATCACAGAGCTGGATCTAGAAGGGGTCTCAGAGATCATCTGAGCCTCAAATTTTTTATTAGAGGAACTGTGGAGGTTAAGGGAGTTGGCCAAAGTCACACCAGGAGTAAGTGGCAGAGCTGGGATTTGAACCCAAGGAGTTGAACTGTACCAAAGGGAAATGAAAAGACATATGGTGGGATATGTATATTAATCATGTTAACTTATATGTAAGAAGTGGTATAAAATTTATCCAGGAAATGGACAATCTGAAAGGGAGGTGGGTGAGGCAGCATCATCACCATCATTTTAGGGCTAGTGTTTTTCTAGCTATATGAACTTTAGAGTTTTCAAAGCACTCTAGACATATTATCTCATTTTATCCTCCCAACAGCCCTGTGAGATAGGTGCTATTATTACCCCTATTTTACAGTTGGGGAAACTGAGGCAGACAATGGTTAAGTGACATGCCTAGGGTATTATGAGTCAGATTTGAACTCAAGTCTTCCTGTCTCTAGGTCAGTGCTCTATCCACTCTACCACCTGGGCTTCCTAGGATGGCTAGAGAGCTCACCTCAAAGTCAGGAAGACCTAGGTTCAAGTTTTGCCTCTGACCTGTATTGTCCGTGTGGTCTTGGGCAAGTCATTTATTATCTGGGGGCCTAAATTTCTTCTTATGTAAAATGAAGGGATCAGACTCAATAATAGCTAGAACTTTAAGGTCTGAAGAGCACTTTATAAATATTAATTTATTTTATCGTCACAACACCTGTGAGGTAGGTGCTATTCAGCCTAATCGTCATTTTATTTTATTCTATTCTATTTTATTTTGCTTTTTTCTTAGAGGGGGAAGGTAGGTCAATTGGGGTTAAGTGACTTGCCCAAGGTCACATGGCTAGTTTTTTGTATTAAGTGTCTGAGGTCAGATTTGAACTCAGGTCCTCCTGACTCCAGGGCTGGTGCTCTATTCACTGCAGTGCCACCTAGCTGCCACCCTCTTCATTTTACAGAAGAGGTTAAATAACTTAGCCAGATTCACATAGCTAGTAAATGTTTGAGGTCAGATTTGAATTTATGTCTTCCTAAATCCAGGGCCATTGCCCTATCTGCTGACATCCTAGACGAAAGCAAGAGCAGAGAGTCAAGTAACAAATGAAGGGTTCCCAGAGTACCCTGGTGCCAGTGGAAATTTCAAAGACCTCCTGTGTATGAGCTGAATGATTTCTGGACAATTTATGTGGGGGCATAGACAAGAGTCACATAGAATGAAGTATGAATGGGGTTCTATTTGCGACTTGGAGGGAGTATCTATGTCAACGAGATCAGGAATTCACTGAACTAACCTTGAAAAAAATCACTTCTCTCTCTGGGCCTCAGTTTTCTCCTCTGTGAAATGGCTTTGGACCAGATAACAACTGAAAGTTCAAATTTCCTATTCCATATTCTTTTTTTGGTTTGTTTTTGTTTTTTGATTTTTTGGAGGGGGGAAGGTAGGGCAATTGGGGTTAAGTGACTTGCCCTAGATCACACGGCTAGTTTTTTGTGTCAAGTGTCTGAGGCCAGATTTGAACTCAGATCCTCCTTACTCCAGGGCCAGTGTTCTATTCACTGCACCACCTAACTGCCCCTCCTATTTTATATTCAATAGTCTAAGATCCCTTCCAGCTCTGACCTTTGGCAAACATGAAGTGCCTACTCTATGCGCCAGGCACTGTGCAGGAGCATCAGAGGCAAAAGTCAGGAACATTTCCTACCCTCAGGGAGCATATTTTCTCTTAGATAACATTCTATCTTCCTGGTCAATAAATCTTTGTCTCTGACAGTGTCGTCTCAGGCCTCCAGCCTGAGGGAGACGTTATGCAAACAACTATGTACATAGATGATACATACAAAGTCCATGGAAGGTAATCCCAGAGGGGAAAGCATTAGTGGTGGGAGGAGGGGGGCCAGGGAAAGGCCTGCAAAAGGTGCAATCTGATCTGAGTACTGAAGGAAGCTTCCAGACTGATCATGGTGATGGCCATTGGGAATTACAATCGTCTAGGTCTACACTGGGATAGCAGCTGTGAGGGGGAGATATTGGGAAAGGAGAAACTGCAAGACTTGGGGACCCAGTGACTCTATGGAGTGGGTGTGAAGAAGAGATCAGGGTGACTGGAAGGATAGAGGTGCCCTGGACAGTAAGTTTGGAAAGGGTGGGGGGTGGGGAGGAAATGGTGACTTCTGTTTTTGACATATTAAGCTTGAGATGTCCTTGGGACATCTAATTGGAAATGTCCAAGAGGTAGGTAACTCAAAATTGAAGCTTAGGAGAGATATTAGGGCTGGATAAACAGATATGGGAATTATCAGCAGAGAGATTATAATGAACCCAAGGGAGCTGATGAAATTGTCAAACAAGATCCAATAGAGGGAGAAGCAAAAAGGATCCAGGATGGAGCCTTGGGGGATACCCACAGTTGGTGTGTGTCACCTAGGTAAGCAGAGGAGACCAAGAAGGGGTCAGATAGGTAGGAGGAGAACTAGGAGAGAGCAAGGTCATGAAAACCCAGAGGAAAGGTCTTCAAGAGGAGAGGGTTATCGACAGTGTTCAAAGTTGCTGAGGGGATTAAGAAAAGATCATTCGATTTGGCAATGAAGGGAACATTGGGAATGTTGGAGAGGGCAGCTTCAGTTGAAAGATGAGGTCAGAAGTCAGACTGCTGAGGGTTGAGAAGAGGAAGAAGAAAAGTGGGGACATGGATTGTGGATGGCTTTCTTGCTAGCTCAGAGCAGGAGTAAAGATATAGGATGACAGCTGGGGGATGGTTGGATCAAGTAGGGGGTTCTTTTGTTTTTTTAAAGGTTGGAGGAGACATGGGTGTGTTTGTAAGCAGCAGGGAAGAAGCCAGTAGATAGGGAGAGTCTGAAGATTAGAGAGTTGGGATGATAGAGGGAGCAATCTGCTGGAGGAGACAGGAAGGGATAGGATCAAGGATGAATGGAAGGGGGTTTGCTATGGTTAGGTGAAAGGTAACTTCTTCTTGAGAGACAAAGGGGAAGAAGGAGATAGTGGGGGAAGATGTCTGACTGATGGGAGATGAGGAGAAAGGAAGAAGAGGGAGTGCTCAGCAAATGGTCTCCATTTTTTTCTGAGGTTGGACACTTCTCAGCTTGAGCAGACACTTGTCTGAAACTCAGTCAAGTCAATAAAAACAAGAGTTGCTCTTTTAATAAGACATTAGAGGGTCACAGTGTACATTGCCCATAACAGCCCTGGTGAGTACTGAGTGCTTCTATTATTCTGCCTGTTTTACCCAGAAGGAAACTGAGTCTTAACAGGTTTATCCCTCATGTGGTTAGCTGGAAAGGGAAGAGTTCATATTTCTTTCGTTCTTTTCAGTCATTTCAGTCATGTCTGAATCTCTGTGGCCCCGTTTGGGTTTTTCTTGTCAGAGATACTGGAGCGGTTTGCCATTTCCTTCTCCAGCTCACTTTACAGATGAGGAAACTGAAGCAAGCAGGGTGAAGTGACTTGCCCAGGGTCACACATGTAGTAAGCGTCTGAGGCTGTGTGATAGTAATGGCAATTAAAGATTCCCCTGTATTGGCTTGGTTTTCAAATTGATTGTGTTAAAACCCAAAGCTTGTTAATCCCACCTGTGGGATGGACTTGTTGATGTGAAAAGAAAGTCCTGAACTGGGAGGAGCTGGTGACGTAGATTTGGAGAGACACAAGAGAGAGGCAGAAGAACTTTTTGGAAGCAGCACTTCGTGGAGGCAGAGAGAGACTGAGAGAATTGCGGTGGGCCACTTTGAATTGCCCTGGACTTTTGAGACCTGCCCCCTGAGCTGCCAAGGACTGAGGAGACATGGCTGTTTTGCTGGTACTTTGTCTGTCTGTTTTGATGTTGTTTTGCCAGATTTGTCCACTGGTGAAAGA
>NW_027186316.1:3570751-3617236 GCF_028583685.1 Petaurus breviceps papuanus
ACAGTGCTGTTGTTGCAGGGGTCTGGGAACCTTTCTGTTGGTTCAGAAGCCCTGAAGAAGGATTTTCTTGTTGTATGTTTACAGAAATCCTGGGAGAGGGTTTTACTAATGTTTTCAGGGGTTCTAGGACTGTCCTACAGACAGAGGATGAATTAATGAAGGGACTGGCAATGTATCTTGTGGCCTTGCTAAGCCTTGTCTCCCCAGGAACTAAGATTGCTGAGAACTTGCCTCGAGTCAAGATGAAGAAAAGACCTCCATTTGGGTATTAAGTGCTGTGCTTAAACTTGATGTAACTCTGGGGTAGATTCAATGGTGATCCAGGGGTGGGGAACTTTTGACCTTTTTGTGTTCTATGGTTGAGCAAATGAATGTACTTTACTTAGATTGGAAACTAATCTCCATTTGAGAAGAGGGGCTTTGTGGTGGACTAAATGAAGGTACAGCCTAGGGATAAAGTAGTATGTAGAAGAGGAACTTTGTAATTGATTGAATGATTGGAAGGTCCTGGGGTGGGGTAGTACTTGGAGATTATTTAATCACACTTAGTAAATGCTGTATTTTGAATGATGTCATGTTTTGATCTTCTCTGTTCTTGGTTTGTCACTGAATAAAATGGAGAGCACCTATGCTGGTATTTTGAACCTTGGGAAGTTGCCTTTCCTTGGCATTACATTACAGGCTGGATTTGAACTCAGGTCTTCCAGACCTCCAGTCAGGCCTGGCACCCTATCCACTGTAGCGCCACCTAGCTGCCTTGTAGAATTCTGTAAGGGCTTTCCTGTCAGCAGCTCCTACCTGAAGCCTTTCCTGGTAGCCCCTATTGTGAGTGCCTTCCCTCTCTTCCTCCCTCCTTTGTATTTTTTTTTATTTATTCACTTTTTATTTAGGCTGAGCATACTTCTACACATCCTTATTGTCTTCTCTCAGTAGAATGTAAGCTCCTTGAGGGCAGACACTGTTTGTACTTCTACTACTTTGTACTTCTATCCCCAGCACCTAGCACAGTGTCTGTGGCATATAGTAGGCACTTAATAAATGTTGGTTGACTGATTAAACAACACTATAAAAGCAGGTGATGCAAAAATTATCATTTCCATTTTATACATATAGGAAGTGGTAGACCTGGGCTTCTGATTTCATGTCTAGGTCTCTTATCGCCCCACACTCTCTCCAAGGATAAGGCCTCCTCCAGATTTTCTTTTGGGTTTAGGGAGTTAAATTCTATTTTGGGGGGGGATTGAAGCTTAAGGAAGGAAGATGGAGTCAGAACAGAGATGGGCATAGTTGGAGAAACCAGGGCCAATCAGGAAATGGTGACTGAGAAAGTGGCAGAATTCCTCTGAAAAGGGAAATGTTGGAAATAGGAGGGCTGTGGCTTAGCGACTAAGTCTATATGTCCTTGAACAAGGAAGAGAGAGGAAAAGAAAAAAGAGGAAAGCAGGACAGAGGAAAGGGGGAAAAGGAAGGGACAGGCTGTGTCGGTGTTTACAGAGAAAGGAAGTGGAACCCTAGGATTCTAGAGTTACAGCTAAAAGAGGCCTCCAAAGCCATCTAGCCCATTTTACAGAGGAGAAAACTGAAATTCAGAGAATGATTTGTCCAAGGTCACAAATAGGATCATAAGATTGTAGATGGAGAGCTAGAAGGGACCTTAGAGGCCATTTAGTGTAATCCTGCATTTTACCAAGGGGGAAACTGAGGCCCAGAGAGGGAAAATGATTTATCCCAGTTACACAAGTGGTAAAGGTGGTATTTGAATCCAGGTCCTTGGGCTACACACATAGAACTCTAGCCATTGCACCTAGAGCTGTGCTGTTTGATTCCAGTATCCCAGCTACCTTCTTACTTCCCCTTCAGTTTTATCAGTTCCAGAGGTCTTTTGTGACAGGAGAATGTGGGCTAGTGTGTATTTTCCCAGAAGACTGTGTATTTCCAGTTTGAACCATTAAGATGACTTGCCCTAGATCTGATTAATTTAGTGAGGACAAAGTTTGGGTCCCTTATCTACACTGAGTTCTGCTGTCCTTTGGCTGTGGCCCTCATCCAGGCCAGCTCTCCCAGAAGCAGGGCCTACTGGCTCCAAAGGGGGGTCAGTCTATGTGTGTACAGGGCTCATTGGGGCTTGGCCCCATTCTGGAGATCCCCTCTCCTTCTTCAATCTGTTCCTTTTGGTTAACTTATGTGCCCCTTCTCCCTGCTCCCTGACAGCAGTGTAGGACCTGGGCAAGACCTGTGTTTGAATTCTGTATCTGGACTTACTACCTCTATCAACTCTAAGCTAGTCACTTCTTTTCCCTTGTTTTATAGTAGAGGAAACACAGCCTCCAGAAAGGAAGTGATTTGTTCAAAGTCCATAACCAGTGTATAGCAGAGCTAGAAAAGCTGAGAAACCAGGGCTTTCTGACCCCAGGCCTAGCGTTATTGCCAATATATGGCCCTGTAGTACAAGCATTATTAGCCCCCATTCAGATGAAAAAACTGAGACTGGCAGAGGAGATGTAGGCACCTACGAGGTATTTGGGGCATGTTTGTTAAGCCACTAAGTGGTGGCAGTCTTTCTGGAACAGGATCTTTGAGCCTGGCAACATTAAGACTGTGGTTCCGGACACTAAAAAGAGTTTGCCTGCCCATCTTCCTCCCCTCTGAATTCCTAGGAAGCCAGTCCCGGGAAAGCCCAGACTGGGTGTCCCTATGAGCCTGCAGCCTCTGACCAGGCCAAGTGGTAGCTATGAAATTGGGGGTTTTCTTTCTGAGATGATGTTGGGGCTGAAGGAACCTCAGGATGACTCAGCAGTCAGGCATGAGATGTAACCACAGGTGGTTAAGGGGGGTGGAGGGTGGATGGGCTCTCTTCTCACGTGGCCAGGCCAGCAGTGGCATCCGACCCACCAAGCTGTTTGGGCTGACAGGGCACCTCTCGAGATGCAATAGGAAACTCTGCTTCTGAGGCCAGGCTCCCCCCAGTGTCCCCTCCCTCCCATCAAGGCTCCCCCACCTCTGCAAGAGTTCAGAAGTTCAGATGGAAAGCAGTTGAGGCTTTAGATGTGTCCCTGGGGAGTTGGGGTTTGTTACTTTTGGTTGAAAACCTTCTATTTCAGCGAATTTACTCCATCCTCTTCCCGCAGGCCAAATGTAGGACGTGGAAAAACTCGAGTACAGTTTGAACACAGAATCCACAGCTTTCCACCCCGAGGTAGTGTGGTCTGGTACCCCTGGGGGGCCCTGGTTCAGCTCTGGGCTGCTGCCTGGCTTGGCTCTAGCCACTGGCCCTTTTGGGCCCTCAGTTTGCCCAGAAATATAAAATGAGAAGAAACAATCAATCAACCAAATCTTTATTATCAGCCAGGTGCCAATCAATGTGCTAGGCACTGGAGAGACCAAGACAATGAGTGAAAAATCCCTAATCTCCAGATAAAAGGCACATATATAAGTATATACGGCATCAATCAGAAGATAATAAATGCAAATCTACAGAAAGTATATTATGGACTAGTTAGGGAGGGATCAGGAAAGGTTTCATATAGAAGATGGTAAAGGAAGAAAGGAACTCTAACACCTCTGGAGATGGGAACTATGCCTAAAGGGTTATAAAAATGTGTATACCCTTTGACCCAGCAATAGCACTTGTAGGGCTGTATCCCAAAGAGATCATAAAAATGGGGAAAGAATCCCTATGTGGGGGTGGCTGAGTGGCACAGTAAATAGAGCAGAAGGCCCTGGAGTCAGGAGGACCCGAGTTCAAATCTGACCTCAGACACTTATACACTTACTAGCTGTGTGACCTTGGGCAAATCACTTAACCCCAATTGCCATACCTTCCCCCCTCCAATAAGTTAAAAAAAAAGAACCTGTAAGTACAAACATATTTATAGCAGCTTTTTTTGTGGTGGCAAAGAATTGGAAATCAAAGGGATGCCCTTCATTTGGGGAATGGTAAAGAGGATGGTTTTTGTAAAGGCACAGCGCTAGGAGATAGTATGTAGTGTGTGAAGAACAGAAATGGTCATTGGCTAGATCTTGAGGAGTACTGGACCACAAGGAAAGATAGGTTGGGACCAGGTCATAAAGGGCTTTAAAAGGTCAAGAGGGGAATTTCAATTTGATCTTGAAGGCAAGAGAGAGCCACTGAAGGTTTGGATTTTTTTTAGGAGAAGTGATATAGTCAGATCTGTCTTTAAGGAAAATCACTTTGGCAGCTCTGTAGAGGATAGGCTTGAGTGGGTGTAATGCCACGCACAGAAGCTTTCCAGAAGAACTGCTACTGTGAACAGCTTTTTTAAGGTTCTGATTACTCAGTATAGTGATCACTCAATTTATTCTGTAACAAAAACAAAACATCCATGGAAAATCAAGGTACAGCATAATTCAAAATACAGCATTCACCATATTACAACTTATCACAGAAAATCACAATATAATATTCACAACAGTCTCAAAGTAAAATAGTCACTCTTAAGTTAACTCAATCAGTCACTTATCAGATAGTCTCAAAGTCTTCCACTCTTGGGGCAAAGTCTTGATTAACTCAATTAGTCACTAATCAGTAACAATAGTCACAGTACTAAAAGTACAATCAGTCACTTATTCAGTAAAGTCTTACTAAGTATCATACACAAAACCAGGTCCTTAGGTCACTAGTAAACTATAATTTCATAATTATTCAGTACCCAAGGAGAGGTCTTTTCTTCATCTTGACTTGGGGCCTGTTCTCAGATTCCCTGGATCCCCTTCCATGGTCCCAGACTCTACCTGGATTCACCAGACTGTCACCTGGGTTCAATGGCAGACAGCTCCCAGTTCCTTGACCAGCTCTCTGGGGGGGTCCTGCTCCACACTGGCATTCACAGGGTCTAGTCCATGTCAGCTCCTTCACCATTTCTGCTCCAAGGAATTCAAGGCTCAACCAAGCCACAAAGAAATAAATTCTCAGCATCCTGGTCATGCTTCATTCACCTGGGCTCCTGGCTCCTGGGCTCCTGGCATCTTGGCTCTGAGCTTCTGGGTTCCTGTCCAGAAGAAGCTCCACCACCACAAGTTTTCAGGACTCAGTTTTCCATTCTTCTGTAGCTGTCCTGCCACCAGATCTCAGTCTCAAGGAAATTCTGACTGTGCCTCTCTGGGGCTTTTCTTATATACACAGTATTACCTACTTCACTTCCTTCTGTCAACCCCTTCCTGTTACATCAGTTTACAGGAGACAGGAATTCATACCTTCTGTTCCCCCAATAAGAGGCTTGATCTGACTTAACTAAGTGTTAAGTACCTGCTACTTTTGCCAACACAAAGGGATCTTCAAATTCAGAATTATATTACCATTACAGTGGGTAGAGAGTCGGGTCATTTAGGCAGCTGCTAATCTAGGTAATATTCAGGAGATATTGTGGAGGTCAGAATGGCAAGAACTGATAACTAATTGGATATATGGAGTGAGGAATCAAGGATAATGCTGAAGTTATACACCTGAGAGACAAAGAAGATGATTTCAGCAGAAATAGAGAATTTTGGAAGCCAGGATGGGGCTGGGGGAAAGATAACGAGTTGTATTTTGGACATAAGTTTGAGATGTCTTGAGAACTGGAGATTGCATCTCAGGGGAGAGATGAACTGGGAATCAGTGGTGTGGAGACAGTAATTAACACCTGGACAGGTGATGAGGTCACCATATGACCTCAGAGAAGAGAAGGAGGGTCCAGGATAGAATATAATCAACTAGCAAAAGAGACTGATAAAAAGCAGTTAAGTAGTGGAACCCAGGTTCAAACCTGGAACATTTGTATAAGACTGTCCTCATTGGTGGAGAGAATGGTGATTTAACACTATGCTTACATGAGGAGTGGAGTTGACTAGAGAGCTTGGGAGAGGAGAGATATTCTTTTTTTTTTCTTTTTGGAGGGGAAAAGGCAGGGTAATCGGGGTTAAATGACTTCTCTGATGTCTGTTTGCTATCTGCTTGAATAAATGGTTTAGTCACCATTCAATATTAGTGATAGTCTTTCACGTAACTAGCATTTGATGTATCAAGCTTTCTTGGGGTAGTGACCAGGAAAGTAGCTTAAACCTAAAAAAAATTCCCCTAGACAAGCAATATTCAAGGAGGCTGATACATATAATTCTAGTCCTCTACCCCCTCTCAGAGGAGAGCGGAGGGGGCAGCCTTCTCTTGATCTCCTCCAGTTAGGAATCAGTCTCCTTTGGAAAGAGAGAGGCAAGATTCCAGCGATATCTATCATGCTATCCCAAGAGCTGTGTTTAGATAACCTATTAGGATTTAAGCACATAACTTACAAGGGCAAAACAAATACCCTACAGTAGCATCCCTAAATATTGACCAAGAAGCATCCCTGTCCCTTCCTAGGCCCTTCAGATATTTACTGTACTTATTAGCTGTGTGACCCTGGGCAAGTCACTTCCCCTCCCTGGGACTCAGTTTCCTCCTTTGTCAAATGAGAAGGTTGGAATAGATAGCCTGAGTGCCCTGAAAGTTCTACATTGAAGGTCCTGGGATCTATAACTGGTCTGTAATATACAGCTTTTGAGAATTACCTGGGACACTGAGAGATTATGTGACTTGTCAGTATGTGTCAGAAGTGTCTTGGAAGTGGGCTCTCCAGCCGTGATGCCTTTGGGGCTCCCAGGCAGAGTAAGGTGACCTTCCTCAGGTCACTTCATCTCTTGCCTCACTTTTATTATATATAAAATGGAGGTGGGAGTGGGGGGATTTGAACTGATCCCTTAGGTCCTTTCCAACTCTGAGTACTATAAAAGCACCTGTGAATGAATGAATGAGTGAATCAATGAATGAATGAATGAATAGCATTTATTAGGTGCTTACTGTATGCCAGGTACTGAGGAACAAACCGAAGGCAGCTGGCTACTGCCCTCAAGAAGCTTACATTCTAATGGATTAGACTACACATCAAGGGTAATGGGGTCATGGAAGGGAGTTCTGGTCTGGGAGTTACAGGATTGGCAACTGGAACTGAAGGTGGGGAATGAGGATCATTCCTCCAGGGAGCTGTGACTCCTCTGGGCTTCACTTTTCTCCTCTGAAAAATAAGAGGGAATAGGTCAGAATATCAGTCCATCAGGGAGCATTTAAGCACCTACTATGCTCCAGTTGCTGGGAATACAAATGCAAAGAGTGAAACAATTCTTATATTCTAACTAGGGATTGCTAAGTAAGTAAGATTGCTAAGGGCTGTTCTTCACAAATTCCAGGGCACACTGTCACCCCAGACTCAGAGCCCCCCAACAGAATCTGATGGATACTATCTCCTCTAGCTATGGACTTAAGAGAAGCATACAATCTGTGCTCTAGAGCTGGAAGGAACCTTAGAGGCCATCAAAGTCCAACCCCCTCATTTTACAGAAGGGGAAACTGAGTCCCAGGGAGAAGGGACTCACCAAAGGTCACACAGGTAGTAAGCATCACAAGCAAGATTTGAACTCTGGTCTTCTAACTCAGAGTCAGTTCTCTTTTGCATTCTGTATCACTGACTAGAAGCTTGGTCCCATCAGTCCCACCTTGAGCAAGTCATGGTTTGGGGTGGAGACCTGGTACCCACCATGATGTCCTTTACCGAGCCCCAGGCCCTTATTGGGCTCTTCAAGGATGTCTCCAGCTGTTCAAGCGCCTTTGCTCTATTTACAAAGCTGTCTCAGTCATTGACAATGATCTCTCCAAGGCCACCCCCTCACCTCCCCGACTGGGGCCACCTTGGGACTCTTCATTTCAGACCTGGAAGAAGACTCAGCTGTAATAAGACTAAGGTACCTTCCAAGAATGATTGAGAAATAACAGAGTGCATTCACATCCTTGATGCTATGTTATACTTACAGCCGCCCCATGACTTAGGAAGGGCACATAATATGATTTCTGTCTTGTCAAGGAGGAAATCGATTCTGAGAGGAAGGGTGAGGTACCCAAGGTCACACAGTCAGTGGGCAGCAGGGCTGAGCTCCCCTCGCCCTACTCGGGAATTTGACCCCAGGGCTCTCTCCACTATACCACACTCTCTCATCTCCAATTATGTGTTTTACCAAGGTGGGAGGAGAGGGAAGGGGAAGGAAGGAAGGAGGTGAGAGAATCATGTTTAGCAACAAGTGGAGAAAATGTTCTCTCTTTCTCATTGTCTCTCTCTTTCTCTCTCATTCTCTCTTTATTTCTCTCTCACTCTCTCTCATTGTCTCTCTCTCATTGTCTCTCTTTTTCTCTTTCCTCTTTCTCCTCTTTTTATCTTTATTTCTTTGCTTCTTTCTTTCTCTCCTCTTTCTCCCTCTTTATTTGTTCCTTCTCTTTTTCTTTCTCTCCTTTCTCTCTGTTTCTTTTTCCTTCTCTCTTCTTTCTCTGTCTTTCTCTCTCTAGTAGTAGACAGACCCCCCCTCTGCAGCTTAGTTCTCCCAGCTTTAAGAGTGTGCGTGTGATGACCAGACATTTCTTAAGAGCCTACTATGTGCTAGGAAGTGCACTAACTGACCATGAACGGAGGGGGGTCTGTTCTGTGGACCCGGCCTTCTCTTCACCATACTGCCTACACTATCACCATTATCGTCATCTGCTCCAACTTTGGACTCTGCCCCTAAAGTCCCCCTCCCTCCTCTGATAAGGGAGCTTTTTCCTTATCTCACTGGCCTCACCAGCACTTACCAGGCATCCCCTCCCTCTGTCGCCATGTTCATAACACTCCTCTACCCTGTTTGGCATCATGTGTTGTCTTCTTCTATTAGAATGTAAGCTACTTGAGGGAAGGGTTGCTTGTTTGTATTTCTATCTCCAGCACTTAGCACAATGCCTAGCACATAGTAAGCATTGAATAAATGCATTATCTACCTACCTTCCTATCCATCTATTTTCCATTTTCCACTGGGAAATAGGAGAGGATGGAAGGGTGTGGTCCACACAATACAGTGGAAAGAGCCTTGGAGTGAGAAGATCTGGGTTCAAATCTCTCCAATACTTACAATCTGTCTAACCTTGGACAGGTCATTTCCTTTCCCTGGGCCTCAGTTTGCTCTTCTGTAACATGAGGGAGTGGGAATAGATGGCCTGAGGTACCTCTAACCCTTTAGCTAGGATCTTATGATACCTCTCTGGATCTCAATTTGCAATGAGGGGGTAGAAAGGCTGGAGTCTCCTCTCTGGGTCTCAGTTTCCTCCTTTGTAAGAATGCAGGCATTGTAGTAGATGATCTTTTAACACCTAGCTTGAGAATTCTCTGAATCTGTGGAGGCAGATGGTTTAAGTATCAGTGTCTCCCTTTTACATATGAGAAAACAGGCCCAGAAAAGCAAAGTGACTTCCTCCAAGGTCCGACTGGCAAGGCCCCAAGAGTTCAATCTCCTTATTTTACAGAGGCGAAAACTGAATCCCAGAGAGTAGCAGTGACTTTACCAAGATCATACATGGCATAAAGAGGAGATGTAGGACTCTAACTCAAATCTTCTGATTCCAAATCTAGAGCTTGCTAAGGCCTGGACTAGAACCCAGCTAGGAGGTATGCTAGGCCTGGACTCAGGAAGACCCAAGTTCAAATAGAGCCTCAGAAGCTAGCCACGTGACCCTGGGCAAATTACTTAACTGCTGCCTGCCTCAGTTTCCTCAACTGTAAAATAGGGATTATAATAGAACCTTCTTCCCAGGGTTGCTGCAAAGAACAAATGTGGTATCTACAAAGGGCTTAGTGCAGTTCCCGGCACATAGTAGGCTCTTAAGAGCACTGGTCCTGGAGTCAGGATGACCTGGGATCGAATCCGGGCTCAGACACTTAGCACCCACCCAGAAATAACTGGCCATGTAACCTTGGGCAAGTTACTTAACCCCAATTGCTTAGGGGCGGCCAGGTGGCTCAGCGAGTAAGAGCACCGGCCCCAGTGTCGGGATGACCTGGGGATCGAATCCGGGCTCAGATACTCAGCACCACACCCAGAAACACCTGGCCGTGTAACCTTGAGCAAGTTACTTAACCCCAATTGCTTAAAAAAAATAATAAAGAGGCATATAACACAGAATGAAGCTGCTACTTTTCCTGTTACTTTGTACACAGGACTGTAAGGCACTCTTTTGGCTGGTCTCCAACCAGTCTTCCTTAGGACAATTCAGTTCAATTCAATTCAACACACATGTCTTCATCAGTCCCCATGGTCTACCACATTCAGGTTCATCCTGGCTGTGTAACCCACAGGCAAGTCACTTAAACTCAGTCCTCTGGGTAACTCTCTTAGACTAACAGGCCTTGGAGTGAGTTTCCTTACCTGGGAGTTCCTTACCTGTAGGGTAACACAGGCCCAACCCCTCTCCCAGGCCTATGTGCCAAGCCCTGTGGTAAGTGTTGGAGAAATGAGGGCAAAGAAGAGGAAGCTATCCCTGCTGTCCAGGCTTGGGCCAGACTGTCTGTGCTGAAGGCCTAGTTCACTGGCCTGGCCCCTGGGCCTTAAGCTCAGGCCCAGTTAATCAGAGCAGGCTCAGAAGGCATTTCTTGGAGGGAGTTTCCTTACCTGGGAGTTCCTTACTTGTAGGGAAACAGAGGTCCAACCCCTCTCAGGGCCTGTGTGCCAGGTCTTATGGGAGGTGTCGGTGAAGTGAGAGCTTGGGTCAGCCTGCTTGTGCCTAGCTCCCTGGCCTGGCGCCTGAACCCTGAGCTCAGGCTCAGCTAATCGGGACAGGCCCAGAAGGTATTTCTTGAATAAACGTTGTAAAGCTCTCTGGGGAATCCCTTACTTCCTTGAACCTCAGCTGGGCATCCCCAAATAACCGAGTTCAGAATCCCGGAAGCAAGAGCTGACAAAGCAAAGTTTCTTGGATAAACATGGAGAAATTCAATAGCCTCAGACCGGCCAGGTGTGCACACATTGAGTACTCGTGAGCACAGACACATATGCCCAAGAAGACAGTGAGAGGGGAGGAGCGGACAGGGTTTACATAAAGAACAATAGGGTGGAAATCAGTATGGTTCTCTGGGTCCAGAGGGAGAGGAAGGAAGGAGCCTCGAGGAGTCCAGCCTTCAAGCTCCCCATGTGTGGGAGAGGGAGGAAGGAGCCTCGAGGAGTCCGGCCTTCAAGCCCCCCATGTGTTCCGGTCACCTAGGGCACCAACCAGAGGGCACCAGACATTCTGCTGCCTCCATGTCTAAGAACTCTTGCCTTGGCATCCAGGCCCACAAATGTTCTCCCCATGACAGTGATTGTTGAAACTTGGAGAGAAACTTTCCTGCTATCCCAGATCCTAACTGTAGATTTGGAAGGGACCTCAGAGGCCATCTGGTCTGGCTCCCTCATTTGACAAAAGAGGAAACTGAGGCCCAGAGATAGTGATTTGGCCATGGTCACACATATGATACTGGGTCTAGAGCTGGAAGGGACCTACCTCAGAGGCCAAAAAGACAACTTCCCCACTCATTTGACAGAGGAGAAAACTGAGACATAGGGAGGGGAAGAGACTAGCCCAAGGTCACACATAGGAAAGATGGAAGGGACTTCAGAGGCCATTGAATCCAACCAACTAATTTTATAGCAGAGAAAACTGAGGCCCAGAGAGGGGAAAGGACTGGCCCAAGGTCACACATAGGATTCCAGGTTTAGAGATGGAAGGGGCCTCAGGCCATTGAGTCCAACCAACTCATTTTTCAGCAGAGGAAATTGAGGCTCAGAGAAGGAAAGGGCCTTGCCAGCAGGAAGTCATAGATGAAGAATCTGAACCCAGGTCCCCAGACTCTTCCTTTCACTTCACTACAATACTTTCCTGCCTGCAAAGAGTCTAAGATAAGAGATTTGCACCCAAAACAACCACTAAGAATAAGTTACATTTAAATAGTATTTTACAATTACAAAGTAGATCTGATTCTCATAAACAACCTTTGGAGGATTATCATTATCTTCATTTGTGAGAGGAAGCAATTGAGAGTTTAAGTGACTTATCTGATGGTCACTCAGTCACCAGTCAACTGAGGAGCTCAAGCTCGAACTCAGGTCTTTGACTCTAGGTTCATTGTGTGTCCAGAGGTGTGCTGGTAAATATTTAACAACAGGCTAGCTGGGGGAAAATGTCCTGCCACACTTTTAGTTTTCATCTGTATTGCTGAACAATTTCTCCAACACTTTCTCAAGTCTAGACAAATCAACGAAACGGTAAGTCAAACTCTGATGGGTAGTGATCGAACTCTAGCTATACAGCAAAGGCTGTGATAAAATAGTAAACAGGGAATGTGGGCAGGAAATATTTTCTGTCTGTCAGGAGGAAGGAGGGAGAGGTCACTGAGGAGAGAAGGTTTCCCAGAGGAGGTGGAAATTAGATCTGTGCCTCCAAGGATAAGTTGGATTTAGATAGGCAGAGGAGCAGGGATGGCGATCGTGCGAGGGGATAGCATGAACAAAAGTGTAGAGGGAGGAAACCAGAAGATGTGTTGATCGAAGTGGGCTTGGTTCAGTGTTTAAACAGATAAGCAGCAGGAAATAAGGTTAGCAACATCATGGGACTTCTAGCTGCAAGGGACCTTAGACGTCATCTGAACCTTCCCCTGACTTTACAAATCAGGAGTACAAAATGAATAGAATGTCATGATATCTATCTATATGTCACGATATGTCTAGTCATGATAGAGGGGGTAATATAACATAAGATAACATGATATAACATTAAATTATGATATAATGCGGTATGATATGATATAATTAATGTAATACAATATGATATAATATAATGTGATATACTGTACTATACTATACTATATGCAATGCAACACGAACAATACAATATAATGTGTTATAATATAATACAATGTAACGTATTGTATTATAATAAAATACAATATCATGTATTATAATACAATATATAATGTAATGTAGTATAATATAATGTAATGTATTATAATATAATGTATCATAATACAATATGATATAATGTATTATAATACAATATAATGTAGTATAATGCAACACAATGTAATGTATTATAATGCAATATAATGTAATATACTGTTATATTGTATTATAATACAATATAACATAACATAATATAACAAAATATTATACGTCTTCCTGATAGAATCAGGTACAAAGTAAGGAAACCCATTTTTGCTTCTTTTTTTTGACATCATATTAAAAAGTCTGGGTCATTGCAATAAACTCCCCCCCCCCATGAGAGGTATTAACATTAGAAATGAATAGGTCAAAAGAGTCTATCTTTAAGATAATATAATTGTGTGTCTAGAAAATCAAATAGCCTTAAACACCCAAAACCTAATGAACATACACGCATTCTGCAAAGTTGCCAGATACAAGATTAACTCACCAAAATCAACTTCATTCTTATTTATTAGAAATAAAGGTATAGAACATGTAATAAAAACTCCTTTTACAATAATAAAAAATCCCTATAAGGTATTTAGGAGTTGACCTTTTTGGATTTCTAATCCTAAATATCTAGTTCCTAAAGTGAATTTCAGGAACCATGGGACCTGTTAGAAGGACTATGTTAAAATGAAATAAAGGCACAGCTAAATCATTTTAGGGATATTCAGTGTTCATGGATGACTGAGACTAATAACGTAAAAGTTATCATACTCTTTAAATTAATTTATATATTCACTACAATGATAATAAAAAAAACCCAAGGGGTTTCTTTATAGAATTAGGCAGAAATTCTTTACTATTTATATGGCAGGGGGAGAACCATTCAATCAAGAAGGTGAGAGGGCTCATAGAGGAGAAAAGTTGATGAAGGTGGTCTTGTACTCCCAGGCTTTAAAATATATTAAACACATTAAGAATATTAAAATGTATTACAAAGCAGTTAGATTCCAAACTTTTGGGTACTAGATCATATGTAGAAAAAATGAGCAATGGAATGGAATAGGTATAACAGAAGATTAGAAAATAAAAACGGGTAAGAGGATTTGTTATTTGACACGTGTTGGAGACAATTGGTTGGCAATTTGCAGGAAAATGATTTAGACCCATATCTTTCACAAAATACCCTCAGTGAATTTTGGCTGTATGAGAGATTGTAAATATTTTGTTTTTAAAAATTCACAATGGATAAATGATCCAAGGATGCGAGTAGGCAATTATAGATTTTTTAAATTAATTTGATTTTTTGGTATTCAGAATTTAATGAATCCTCTAAACTCCTGAACATTTTCACATATGGGAAAAGAGACTTCCATATGAACCTTCGAATCTCTACTGTATACAGATAACTTACTTTTTAATTAGCTAATATATTCACCATGTTACTTCCAAAACTATCCTGCTTGACGATATTTCCTTGACATTTCTTTTGTTCTCTTCCGAGCATTATAAAAGATATTTGAATGACCTTTTTCTTCTTCTTTTTTGACAAGACTATTGAGAACTCTCCTCTCTCCCTCCAATTCCTGCTACTGAAGAAAAAAAAAAAACCAACACAATCCTTGAAACAAATATGTATAGTCAAACAAAACAAATACACACACTTCCCACATCCAAAAATGTGTGTCTCATTTAGCAACATCACCTCTCTGTTAGGAGGCGAGGAGCACGCTTCATCATTAGTTCTCTGGAATCATGGCTGGTCATTGCTTTGGTCAGAATTCCTAAGTTTTTTAAATTTGTTTTTCTTTGCAGTGTTGATGTTACTGTATAAATTGTTCTCCTGGTTTTGGTGAGCGGACAGCTTTCAAAATAGGAAACACAAATTGACAATAATCACTTGAAAAATGCACAACATCCCTAATCATTAAAGAGATACAAATGGTAACATCTTTGAGGTACCTTCTCATATCGGTCAAATTGCCAAAAATAATTAAAAGTAACAAAACTCAGTCTACGGGTTCCACACCACAGTATACTCATCCATTGCTGGTAGAATTGCAAATTAGCAGAATCTTTTTGGAGAGCAGTCTGGCAGTACACAGTAAAAGTTACAAAAATAATCCTTGCCTTTGACCCAATCATTCCATTGTTGGGAATATATCCTGAAAATGTTATCAAAAACAAATAAACCAAAAAGCACCATCCATTCAGAGATTTTCTTTCATAGCAGAATTAAGTAAATTCAAAAACCTGGAAACGTCCTGTCCTAAACGTTCAGTCGGAGAGGAATGGACAAGTAAATTTTGTTACATTAAAGTAAATGGAATATCATAATGCAATTAAGACAAATAAGTTTGAGGAATAAAAAAATCCATAAAGACTTTTATGAAATAATACAAAGTTGGAGAAAGGAACAGAATTCAGACTGGATGACCCCCAAACTATGAACATCTAAGAAGACAAATGAAATGAATGGAGAGAAAAAAAATCTTGATGGCGACTTAGAAATGACTGAAAATGTATGATATATTAGAACACAGCACCTTGTCTGGGGTGGCCCTGCCCTGCCCCTCCCCTTCCCCAACTTAGGCATGGTTTTGAGTACCCAGGTTCAAGGTATTCTGTGGATCAAACTGTATCTCATGAAATCTTATCAGCTCATTTAATTTTGATAGTCTTCCAGTAGACACAACTAACTTGAAAACAAAGGTTTTCTTATATGGCATGGAAAGAATGGTGGCTGCAACATCCCCCCCAACCCATAAACTTGGTACACACTCTTTTTTCTTTTTCTTTTTGGAGGGCAATTGGGGTTAAGTGACTTGCCCAAGGTCACACAGCTAGTTTTTGTGTTAAGTGTCTGAGGCAGGATTTGAACTCAGGTCCTCCTGACTCCAGGGCCGGTACTCTACTCACTGCACCACCTACTCGCCTCCTGTACATACTCTCTTGATGACTCTACACTTTGGTCAGTAAGAACAGCAGAATAGACCACAGTCATAGAAAGTAACATACATTGGGAACACAGGTGACTCACACTTCTGATTTCTATAGGGCTCCAAATTCTTTCTTGTCTAGCAGTATTCTCATATTGCTTCTCTGGGGAATGGAAGGTAGGAAGGCAGTGTGAGGTAGTAGACAGAGCTGTGTATTTATTTGCAGGAGGAAGACCTGGGTATGAGACCTGGCTCTGCCACTTCCTTATTTGTGTAAACCTTTGGCAAATTAGGGGCGGCTAGGTGGCACAGCGAATAGAACACTGGCCCTGGAGTCAGGAGGACCTGAGCTCAAATCCGGCCTCAGACACTTAACACAAAACTAGCTGTGTGACCTTTGGCAAGTCACTTAACCCCCACTTTTGCCCTCCAAAAAGCAAAAAAAAAAAACTTTGGCAAATTGCTCAACCAAGTGTCAGTTTTTTTCATACGTAAAATGGAAACAATAAGCAAGATTTATTCCATCTGACTCTTAGGGAAGAAAGTACTCTGTAAGCCTTAAAATTAAACAATCTCTCAGCTATTCATGGCTAGGAGTTTAATTCCAGGTAGACCACTTCTCAGCTAGGTGACTTTAGGAAAGTCACTAATCTATTTGGGCCTCAGTTTCCTCAGGTGTAAAATGGGAGGGTGTCAGATGAGATGATGTCTAAGGTCCTTCCAAGTTCTAAGTTCCACGGTTTGTTTTTTAATGAACCTATAAAATTCATTTGTTCATCCATTCTTATATTCATTCGTCTCCATATGTATCCTTAGGAATTTTTTATCCTGTGACATAACTAATGTCAAAGAGGCAGTGATAAGAGGTCAAAGTGCAGCAGGAAGTAATGGTTCTCATCCAGTGTAGAAAATGAGGAGCTGATGAGGAAGAAGGCAGTAGGACAATGGGCTTACACTAGATGGCCTCTGAGGCCCCCCTTTATGACTCTAGATCTAGGATTTTACAGGTGGCCTTGGTCAAGTCACTTCCCCTTCTATGGGCCATGGCTTCCTCCTCTATAAAATGAGGGGTTTGTGCTAGCTGGCCTCTGAGGTCATTTACATCTGGAGACCTAGGAGCTGGTGAACCTATGACTTGAATCATGTCACATACTGAATATTTAGAGGAGCTAGGTATGAAACTGGAGATATGGTTTGATGGGAGTAACCTTAAACTATGTGTGATATAATCAGAATAATTCTTGACATAATTCAGTTCTCTATTTCAATAATCCTGGGCTTGGAGTGAGAAAACTTCTGTTCAAGTCCAAATTCTGAGGCTGTGTGACCTTGGTCAAGTAATTGAACCCCATTTGAGCCTCAATTTCCTTAGCATAAAATGGCATCAGAGCAAATGCACTCCCCAGCTCCTCCCAGGGTTGTTGTGAGCTTGGCACTTTGTGTTTATATCAATAGCAATAACTCTTCTATGATTCTATTTAAAAGACTGTCATGTGGAAGAGGGATAATTAGATTTTTTTTGCTGCTCCAGGGGACAGAATTAGGCCCTACTAGGGGTCCAAAATTTAGAGTTGGAAGGGATCTCAGAAGCCATCTTGTCCAAAACCCCCAGAGAGGGGAAGTGACTTGTCAAAGGTCTCACATAGGATTGAACTTTAGAGCTGGGAGGGACCTTAAAGATCTGCTAATCCAACCCCTCTTTTTACAGAGTGGGAAACTGAGGCTCCAGGAGGAAAAAGGACTGGCCCCAGAATATACAAGTAGTAAGAGGGGGAGGTGGGATTGGAACCCAGCCCCTTTGACTCCAAATCCAGTACTCAATGCACTGACCCAAACTTCCTCTCTAGTCCCTCATGAGGTGGCCCATATGGGAAATGGCTGCTGTGATTGACCTTCCCTGAAGCAGCAGAGTTGGCTTCTGCTCTGCAAAAGGGAAACCCCACTGAGCCTAAGGAAGCTGAGTGGGGCCTCATCTTCCTCAGAGGGGAACTTGTCCCTGAGTCAGCCATGGAGGCAGGAGTCTCAGCAGGGAAAGGAGAAGTGAAAGGGCTGGGGAGCCCACAGACTGGGGAGGGGGGAATCCTCCCAGTCATTCTTCCAGGACTGAAGAGACAAGAGGAGAAATTTGGCCTGCCTGTGCAGAGAAGAGCATGCTGGGTATAGAGGAATGGGCAGCATGGTAAATGGTCCACATGAAAAGGAGATACAATACAACACATTATCAGTTCCTTTTTTCTGGAACACAGCTGAAGTAGCTGACCTGGAGTCCAGGAGATGAGGGGAAGGAAGGGGAGGGAGAAAGAGGGTCCTAGATTCCCTGACTTGGATTCCCAGAGAGGAGGGGATTGGTTGATTGATTAAATGATCCCTAATCATAGGATGGACAACCTGGAGTCAGGAAGACTCATCTTCATGAGTTCAAATCTGGCCTCAGACACTTACCAGCTGTATGATCCTGGGCAAGTCACTTAACTCTGTTTGCCTCAGTTTCCTCATCTGTAAAATGAGCTGGAGAAGGAAATGTCAAACCACTCCAGTATCTTTGCTAAGGAAACCCCAAATAAGGTCACAGAGAATCTGATGTTATAGGATTAAGAATTTAAAGCTGAAAAGGGCATTAAAGACCATTTAGTCTTGACTTTGTGATTTTACAGAGGAGGAAATAGGACCATAGAAGGGAAGTGCTTTGCCTAAGATCACCCAGGTAGTCCATGCCAGACAGGATTTGATCTCAGGTCCTTTAACTTCTGTCCACTGACTCTCTCGGGTCCCTTTCAACTCTCTGAGATGATATTTGTAAATCACTTTACAAACCTTCAAGCACGAGATCAATTATATTATTACTATTCTGCTCCTATGATTGAGGAATACTCAGGCATGCATTTGCCCCTTCCCCCCCCCCCCCAACACATACACATTGGAATGGATCAGGCAACTTGGGAACAAGTGGTTTGGTTTGTCCTAAAGAGCCAGTGGAAGAGCTTGAGACTCAGGTAGGCTGCTAGTGACCTAGCTTCAGGGCTCGGTGTCTTGCCTGGTAGTTAGGTAGGTGTCTTGGAAGAGCTGTAACTACTAGGAACCTTTGTGACTAGAGCAAGCACTGAAACCAGGTCCCAAAAAGGCTGCAAAAGCCCTCCCTCAGTTGAGGTGTGTGCTGTGGGTTGGGAGGGCCAGGCTAATGCTGGGAAGTTCTCTGGAGCTGGAAGGAGCAGGGAAGGGTAGGATAATAATATCTAGGATTTATTGTACAGATATATTATATAAATATTTATAAAATATACATATAATTTATAAACAGAAATATAAAAAATGTGCTTTTCGGCTTACAAATCTCTATGTATAGTATCTTCTTTGGTCCTCACAACAGCCAAGGGAGGAAGGGTATCTTACTATGCTCATTTCACAAATGAAGAAACTGGAGCAGGTAGTAGTTAAGTGACTTGTCCAGGGTCACCCAGCTAGGAAACATCTGGGTCTAATTAGGATTGAGCCTTCCCAGCTCCTAGTCTAATACTGTATCTACTCATCTACCAATTGGTAAATTCCTATTTAAATGAATTATTCTTTCTAACTGGTGCTAAGTTCTGTTGTTTGATAATACTAAAGGGCTTCCAGAGTCTTCTTTTTTTTTTTTTAAAGCAATTGGGGTTAAGTAACTTGCTCAGGGTTACACGGCCAGGTGTTTCTGGATGGGTGCTCACAGTCTTCTAAATTTGGTGCCCTGGCACAAAGCATTTTTTGCACAACCCTTGTTACAGCTTCGGATCTTCGAGAATTTGGGCAACCTTGCTACCTCTAGGAAAAAAAATGCTTGAGGACTCACTCTAATATCTTGAAAGGGTCAGTGGTTGGATACCTGCTTTGCAACTTCTAGCCCTTACAAGTTGCCTGGGACACTGAGATTGTGACTTGCTCAGGGTCACACGGCCACTGTGTGTGTTTTGAAGCCAGACTTGTTCTTACTCTGAGGCTAGCACTCACCAAACCAGGCTGCCCCTCTGCTGCCGGAGCTCTGAGGGGAATAATGCTACTGCCCGACTGCTTAAGTAGTCAGAGCACAGGAACTCAGAAGCAGAAGCAAGGAAGGTAGAGTCATCATAGGATTTATAGCTTAATTTATTTGAATGAAAAACATGGACCAAATCAAAAAAGTTTGGAGTTGGCAGAAACTTTAGAGACTCCCTAGTCCAATCCCCCTCAAATAGGCAATGGAATATTATAGATAAATTACTGGAGTTGGAATCAGAAAGACCTAGGTTCCAATCCTGTTTATTAGCTGTGTGACCCTGGGCAAGTCATTTAACACCTAAGCCTCAGTTAACTGCTCTGCAAAATGAAGATAACCTCCTGGTGTTGTAGCAAGGCTTAAATGAGATAATGTGTGTGTGTGTGTGTGTGTGTGTGTGTATGTGTGTCTGTGTCAGTGGTATAAACAGCATTCGAGGATTGGGCTGCCAAAGTAACAGTCACAGCCCACTTCCATTGCTAGTTAAGCATACAGGATGGCAGGATGTCACTTTATTAATTACCCATCGAGGAGTACAGATAACATTTGATTTGTCCACCACTATACTCAAGTCACCAGACACAGTCTTTCTGGCACACAGTCATTCTGGAGTCTCTCACCAACTTGTGACTTTAAACAGCTGGGCAAATAACAGACCAACCATGGCTGGGTTTTGAATTTTAGCCTAAGGGTTGATATAAAATATTGCTCAGGATTATTAAAATAGGAAGACTATGTCTCCAGCTCCCACTTCACATCTGGATTTTTCCCCACCTCAAGTCTCCACCCTCTATATTTATACTATACAGCATTAAACTTTCTGTAGCCATATGTTTTTTTATATACAGTGAATCAATTAATCAACAAGCATTTATTAAATGCCTACTGTGTCCAGGCATTGTATTAGATACTGGAGATACAAAGACATAATAGAGATGGGGATGACAATATATTCACAAATAAAGGGATGTATGTGTGTGTATATATAGGTGTGTGTATATATATGTATGTGTGTATATATGTAAAGGGATATATGTGTGTGTATGCATGTGTGTATACATATACACACAGGAGTTTGCTGATAAATGTTTAACAACTAGTTCTCTTGGGGGAGAAAATTACCCACTTGCCTGTGACACACTTTTACATTTAATCTGTATTATTAACACTTTTTCACTTTCTTATGTCTAGACAATTAACAAAACAATAAACCAAGCCCTTATTTCTAGCTACTGATTTTCTGAGGTGTAAATTTTCACACTAAAAATTTAACACTTGGCCCTTGGCATCGGGTTTGAGCTGGCTCCAGCATGGCCAGGGGATATGTAATATATTGCAATGATGTAGAAAAAACGTTAGTCAATGGAAGAACTGAGAAAGGTCTCCTGAAGAAGGTAGACCTTGAGCTGAGTTCTAAAAAGGTCAGTTCTAAGGTGGGGGTGGGGAGGGTGAAGAGGGAAAGTATTCCAGGCATGGGGAGCAGTTGTGCTGGGGGACAGAGATAGGAGATGCAGTGTTGTATATAGCTGAAATATATAGTGAGTGAAGGGGAGTAATCCATCAGTCTGGAAAAATAGAGTCACACTGGGAAGGGCTCTCAATGCTAAGCAAGAAAGTTTGAATTTTGTTCCAAATGCAGTGGGAAATTAATGAAACTTCTTGAGCAAAGGAATGGCACATGCTTCAGGAATAGCACTTTGGCAGTTGGGTGGAGGACTGATTGGAAAAGGGAAAGATTTGGTGGTGGAGGGGGAGGGCAGTTGGGAAGTGATGAGGACCTGGGATAAGGTGCTTGTAGAGTGAGCAGACAAGAAGGCAAGGTGTAGGACGTGGAGGTAGAGTCGGCCCCTGATTGCTATGGGAGGTGTGGAGTAATGAGAGGAAGGAGGATGATTTTGAGGAACCCCAGTGGTGACTGGGAAGATGGCAGTGCCTTCAAAAGAAACAGTGAAGTTTGGAAAGGGGACAATTCGAGGTGTGGAGATTATGAACTCTGGGATGGGATGAACTTTAGGGGACATCTAGTTGTAAAGGCAGTTAGGGATGAGAAGCTAGGGCTGCATTTCTAGATTTAGGAATCATCTACATATAATCAATGAATGCATAGGGGTGTGTGTGTGTGTGTGTGTGTGTGTGTGTGTGTGTGTGTGTGTGTGTGTGAGAGAGAGAGAGAGAGAGAGAGAGAGAGAGAGAGAGAGAGAGAGAGAGAGAGAGAGAGAGAGAGCGCAAACCCTTGGGGGGACACCCGTAGTTAGAAGGCCGGACGTGATTGATTGATGATTCTGGAAAGGAGACCAAGAAGGCTTGGTGTAAAAAGCTTTTTCCTGGACTTTGGTTGAGAAGGGGAGGAAGAGATATAAGGACAATAGCTGGAGGGGGTGGGAGGGTCAAGCGAACGTGCTAGGAAAAAGGTTTCAGTTTCTCTGCATGGGTGCTTCACTCAGAACACCTCCCAGGGCAGAGAGAAATGGTGTGGAGCTGGTGGCCCCCAGGACGCAGAAGCTCAAGGGTCCCTGTCTAGAAAACTGAAGGCGAGGGAGAGATTTGGAGAGTGCTGGGAGGTGGCTTGTCCTCCTAGCCTTCTCAAGTCCCTAGTTAAGGAAGTTCCCTAAGCTGCCCGTCTCGGTCTTGGGAATCTGGGTCGGTCCCTGCTTTCTGCTCCACGGTCCTTCTGACCCACATGCAGTGGTCTTGGTCACAGCCGCTCCCGGTTCCCGGACAAAAGACAGCAAAGTCTGTTAAGGACAATAGAAAAGGAAATGGGACCCTGAGTGTATGTATCCAGATTCCATCATTCCCAGCATCTCAGTCATCTGTTTCCCCAAAGGCAGAGGTGAACGGCCATTGCCGAAATAATGAGAACCCGTGCAAAATGCTTGGCGAACCTTAGAGCGCTATCATCGAGAGCGATGAGTATTATTTTATAGCCCAGGAAACAAGTCCAGAGAGAGGAAGTGTGTAGCCCGAGGACACACAGCAAATTGGTAGTGGCTTTCCGATGGTCCGCTACTTCCAGAAGGGAGTGGGGAAGGACTCGGTAGGTTAGGGAAAGGAATGAGGTGGGGTGAGAGAAGGGGCAGGAACTGGAGACCTCGTGGCACTGGGGCTAGAGGAGTGCCCCGGGTCCGGGGCTCAGGGAAAGCGCACCCCCCCCCCCCCCAGCGCTGGGGGGTGGGGACGGGGGGGGGCCCCTCTGGCTACGCCCCGGGTCGATGAAGGAGGCGGTGCTCTGGGGTCCCGAGCAGCCCAGGCGGTGCAGCCCGTCCCGTCCGGCCGTCGGGGCCCTCCCCCTGCCATCCAGCTCCACGTCCTGCTAGCGCCAGGTCCCGGCTCCGGCTCGGGCTCCAGAGCAAAGCGGGGCGGGGCGGGGCGGAGCAGCGCCGGGAGAGCCGCGGCAGCACATGGACCAGCCTCGGGGCCGGGGGCCGGGGGCCGGGGCCGGGCCCGGGCCGCCCCTGCGCCTCCCCAAGCCCAGTACGTGGACCCTGTGGCGCGCCAAGGGGCCGCCGAGGAACCCGGCGCGCTGGAAACCAGGTGAGTGGCGCTGGCCGGCTAGGCTGGGAGGGCGCTGGCCGCTCGGGACTGGGCTCGCCCGCCCGCTGGGCGGCTGCACCGCTCCGCTCCGCTCGGCCCCGCGCTGCCCCGCGCTGCCCGCCTCCCACCCCCTGCGCCCCCTACTTCATCTCCTTCGGCCGCCGCCCCACCTTTCCCCTCCTAAACATCACCTCCTTTGCTCCTGTCCTCCTTTGTCCCTATCCCCCAGCCCCAGCTCCCCTTCTCCCCGTCCTCGGTCGCCCCTCTCACCTCTCCCGCCACACTCTGCCCCCCTTCCCTCCGGCTGCTTCTGGCTTTCTGTACCCCCTTTCTTTATCTCCCTCTCCCTCACCATTTCTGTTTCCCTGCCCCTCCTCTATCCTCTCTGTCCATTCTGTCTCCTTTTCCCTCTGTCCCCATCTCTGTCCCCCCTCTCTCCCTTTCCCTGTCCCCTTTCTCTGTCTGTCCCTCCTTGCCTCTCACTCCGTCCTGTCTCTGCGCTTGTCCTCTACCACCCCAGCAACACCTCCCCCCAACCCCAACCCCTGGCTCCCTGTGTCTTTCCTCACCCAAATGTCTTTATATCAGGGCATCTCCAAGAGTACCCCCAACCTTTCAAATTCCTATACCCTCTCCTCTCCAGGAACACTGCCCCACCCCCTCCCCATCTCAGCCCCTCTCAGATAGAGGAAATAGGAAATAGGGTTGGGATTCTTGCCCTATGACTCCCAGACAGAGGAGCCTAGGGGGAGGGGAAATTGGGGGTGGGGTGGGGGGAAGAGGAAATCTAGAGGCATCTGGGCATGCTCATTCTGCATCCCGGGAGGGTTATAGCCTTTAAACTAAAGCCCGTAATGTCTCTACCATTCATTTGGCACTTACGAACAAAATACCTTATCTTTTTATGTGTGTATTTCTGGTTTCTCTGCTAACAGACTGCAAGCTCCTTGAGGGTAGGATTAGGTCTGATACTCCACTGTATCTCTTCCCCACCCTCCCATCCCCAAGTTCCTTGCATATTTGGTAGCCAATCAGTAAATATTTACTGATTGGGATTGATTGATGTTTTCCAGCTAGCTCTGAAAGTAGCTGCTAGTGTAATCCCAAAGGGAATGTGGTGGGAGCAGCCCTTTTCGGGTCCGACCAGGGGTCCAATTTTGCCTCCAACACTCTGCAGCCCTGGATAAGTCCTTTACCCCTCTGTGCCTCAGTTTCCTCCTCTGTAAAATGGGGGAGTTGGACTAAATGGACTCCTAGATTCCTTCTAGCTCTAGATATGGGATCGTGCGTGACCTAGAGCAAGTGACTACCACCCTTCGACTCAGTTTCCTCCTCTGTCCGACAAGGGTGGAGGACTGATGATTCAAAAGAATATTTTATATTCTAAGGTCATTTCTAGCCTGCCATTCTTGATTCCATGAATTCCAAGGGCATGGATTCCCATACGGACCTTGTCTTGGCCTCCTTGGAAGGAAGTCCAAGCCTCAGACTTCCAGACTGTGTGGTGCTTAGTGTGGGGAGCATCACCACATGCTATCTCTCCTATGCCCCTGGTTCTAACATTTGCCCAATCCTGGCCAAGCCTGGTGCGGAGGGATGACCCTCCCCACCTCCTCTTGTGACCCAATGTGCCCAGCCTGGCCTGATTTAGAAATTGTCAAATCTCAGGAGACCTAGAATGGCAACACGGGGTTAGGCCCCTGGCACCTTGGTGTTAAGAGAAAAGGCTACATCCTCTCCTGCCCTCCTGACCCTCCTTATACTACATATACAGGCTGAGTACAGAGGCACAAGGTCAGCCCAGACTGTGGGAGAATGGAAATGCCTGCTTACCCAAAAGGTACTCACTTCCCTTTCCCCACCGACACCCCTTTCCCATAGTGCCCCTGGTCTGGGTGCCACATACTTGTCAAGGCATCCTTGGCCACTCTCTACTCTCCTGCCCCCTAACACACTGTACTTGGAGGAGTCTCCGTGATTTTTGCTTTCCAGCCCCTCCCTCTGCCACTATCACTCAGCAGTCTCCCCCTTTTTAGGATTTCCCCCTTCCCTTTTCATCCTCTCTGAAGGCATGGAAATGCCAGCTAGGAGAAACAGTCACTCCATAAGGAGTTAAAGTCCTAGGAGGATTATAGATTTACAGCTGGGCTTGACTTCCAAGGCCATCTCATTTTGCAGAGGAGGAAACTGAGTCCTGGATAGGTAAAGTGCCTTGCTCAGGGTCACACATAGATCACAGATCTAGAACCCGGAGGGAACACCTCCTTTTCCCCCAACCAGTTTTACAGGTGTGGAAACTGAGGTGAAAAGAGAGGAAGGGACCTGCCCAAGGCCATGTAGTATAATGCTCTCCACTCTACCATTGGGCATACTGTCACTGAAGATCAATTGAAGTAATATACATTCCCTCCTTTTTTGAGAGGGGCTGGATTTGTGATTTCTTAAGTGAAGGAACTTGCTGAGAGGAAACTTCCTCTTCCGATGCATATCACCACCCACTTTTCGGTTTAGATAGCTGCCTGAGGCTGTGGGAGGTTAAATTAAACCCGGGGTCATCAAACAGCCTAGAGGTGGCCAAGGCAGGACTCGAACCTGAGTCCTAAGCCAGCTCTCTGCTTCCGGCTTCTCTCTCCTCACTTATAAACTGCTATTCTGACCTCCAAGCTGTTATTATTATTGTTGGAAATTGATCTCTAATTAGGTATGTTTGCCCCAGGCTGCTCCGCCTCCTGCCTTCCCTATCTATGTTAATGGCCCCACTGTCTTCCTAGTCTAGGAGATTGGAATCCAGAGAGTCACCTTTGGCTCCTCCTCCTTCCCTTGCCCCTTCCCTTTCCCCTTCCCCCCCCCCCCACCCTGTTCCCAGGTGTCCTGGATTCTAGCCCCTCCTCTGGTTCCGGCTACTACTACCCTATTACCCCCAGGTCCTCACCACCCCCCCCTTAGGGACTTGTAATAGTCTCCTTATAGCCTTAATTCACCACTCCCAGACTCTCCCCTCCCCACTCTGTCTCGGACACATTACCTGAATTAACCTGCCCCAAGTCACCCTATTGTGTGGGGAAACCATTAAAACAGTTTGCTTGCAGGATAAAATTGAAATTCCATAGTTTGGCATTCAAGGCCTGTCCACCATCTGGCCCCAATTTTCTTTTGCATCCTTATCTCTTCCCCCATGAAATTACCACCCTCCAACCACACTGGACTGTTTGCCTTCCCTGATCCACATATATGCTGCCTGCCTCCCCTCCCCCACTTTTTGGCTTTTGGTCATAGCATTTTCTATACCTGAAGTGATCTCCACTGTCCCACCCCACTCATCTTTCAAGACCCAGCTCCAAATTCCTTCTCTTCCCCAAATCCATCTCAGATCCTTCCCCCTTGGAAATGAATTCACATAAGACTTGGCATCTCTTTTTATGCATTTATCACGATGTAGTTATATTCTAGTCATTTGTGGGCTGGATCCCAAGGCCCTGCTTTGCCATTTGCTGTTTCTGTGACCTTGGTTAAAAGTTCCCTTTCTATGAGACGTGAGAGGGGCAGCATGGGTACTATCAAAGATCTCTGAGCTCTGATGTTCTTAGATTTAATGTTCTAAGGTCCCTCCCAGCTCTTAACATTCTGTGTTCTAAGGCCTTTCCCAGCTGTGACATTCTCTCTTCTAAGGTCTCTCCCAGCCCTGACATCCCCTGTGCTAAGGGCCCTCCCAGCTCTGACAGTCTCTTTTCTAAGGCCCCCTCCTAGCTCTGAATTCTTTGTTCTAAGACCCCTCCCATCTCTGAAGTCCCCAGCTCTGACATTGAGTTCTATGGTCCCTCCCAGCTCTGACATTCTGGGTTCTAAGATGCCTCCCAGCCCTGACATTCCCTGTTCTGAGGACCCTCAAAGCCCTGATATTCCCTGTTCTGAGGACCCTCCCATCCCTGACATTCCCTGGTTTAAGGCCTCTCCCAACTCTGCAGGTTTGGAGGCTTTCATCAAGGGCTAAGTAGTGCCTTCTGGTTTCTCATCCTGCCTTTTCTCACTCAGCTGTCCTTCTCCTCCTTGGGTCAGCAGAGTGGCATCCTCTGCCCTCTTCTCCTTTCATTCAGATTGTTAGAGCTGGGAGGGACTTTATTATATTACGTGGAAGGTGAACGTTAATCAGTCATTCAACCAGTCAGTCCACAAGCATTTGTTAAGCACTTACTGTTTGCCAGGCACTGTTCAGAGAACTGGGAGGGACCTTGAAACAGAATATCACAGCCAGAAGTGACCCCAAGACATAGAATGTCAGCTGGAAGGAACCTTAGAACACAGAATGTGATATTTGGTAGGGAACTTGGAACATGGAACTTGGAACATAGAACGTCAGAGCCTCCCCCTTCCTGAACATCTATGTCAAGCTTTGTGGTTTCTGAAAAGTTTCGTGAATATTGTGTCTCTTGGTCTTTAATCCTGTGAGGCAGGGAGTATTATCATTCCCCAACCTCAAATATTATCCTTCCCATTATACATGCATGAACACACAGGAGTGGGTGCTCTCGTGAGCATGTGTGTGTGTACACACTAGCACACACACATACACACACATGCATGCACACTGCTAGCACCATGTGGAATTTATTAAACATCCTCCCTGGCAGTGGAGAGAACACTGGATTTGACTTCAAATATCTGCTACCTCTGTGATCTTGAGTCTGTTCCTTCCCCTCCCTGGGCCTCAGTTTCCTCCTTGAAAAATGAGGAGGTTGGGCTGGATGATGGCAGAGGTCTCTAGATCTCTGACTTTCTGGCCTTTTGCAAACATTATCAAAAAAGAGACCACAGCCTTCAACTGGGGCATCATGGACATGGTTATACCCATTTTACAGATAAGGAAAGTGGCTCATCAAGGTTGTCCAGCATCATATATTGAGTAAATGGCAGAAACAAGACTGAAACCTTGGTGTGTTGTGGAATTCTGTGATGCTTTCCACACCATGCAGCCTGCTTAGAGTTTAGGCCCCTAGCTCTTGAACTGGAAGGGACTTCAGAGGCCATCTAGACCATGGCCTTAATTTGACAGAAGAGGAAACTGAGGGCCAGGGAGGGGAAGGGACCTGTCCAAGGTTACACATAGGATCCTAGGTCTAGAGCTGAAAGCGACCTTGGAGACCATCAAGTCCATTTAATGGAGGTGGAAAGTGAGGCCCAGGGAGGGGAAGGGATTTGCTCAGGGTCACATGAATGCTAATCATCAGAAGCAGAATTTGAACTCAGATCCCCCAGAGCTAGTACTCTTTCCAGTGTTCCACATTGCCTCTTAGAATTTAAAAGGAGGTAACTGGGATCTGAAATATATATACAGAAATCCTCCTCCCTTCCCCAGTATCCCACATGCACTCTTCACACTCACACTTCAAAATCCTATAATAGTGAATGTGAATGGAAACCCAGTGGCTATGTAGCCCAGCCCTCTCAGCTGAGAAAAGAGGGAGCTGAGGCTCAGAGAGGGGAGGGACATACTCAAGGTTGCACAGTTTTTCAATAGCTCAAGCCCAGGTCTCCTGATTGCTCATATACAGGTGACCCAAGGTAGTCTTGGTTCTGTGTTTTTAAGCCCCAGTGAGGAATCTCAAGGCCACACCCAAGGACCTAGAAAGCCACAGGCTCCCCACCCCTGCTCTGGCTCAACTCAGAGCCTCTAAGGGTTTCATATTCAGAATCATCAGCATAACAGTGATGCTTCCCAATTAAATTGAAATCACATTTAATAGTAACCACAACCCTGGGGCCACTAGGTGGCACTGCAGTGGATAGAGCTGTGCCTTGAGTCAGGAAGACTCATCTTCTGGAGTTCAAATCTGGGCTCAAACACTAGCTATGTGACTCTGGGCAAGTCACTTAACTCTGCCTCAGTTTCCTCATCTGTAAAATGAGGTGGGGAAGAAAATGGCAAGCCACTTCAGTATCTTTGCCAAGAAAACTCCAAATGGGGTCATGGAGAGTTGGACATGACTGAACAACAACAAAACAATCCCAAGAAGTTGGGTTATCCCTGGGTAATGGATGGGAAAACTGAGGCTAAGAGACTTGCCCAAGATCCTACAGCACAGTTAGCAGAGCAGGGACCCAATCATTCTGACTTCAAATCAGTTGCTTTTCCCATCGCTTCAGGATGTAAGGATGGCTGTCGCAACCACCCCTATCCCACTGCTCCAAAACCACAATAAAAATAGGTCTGGGAGAGACCTAAGATATCATTTAATCAAGTCCCCCTAAGAGTACAGATGAGGAGCCTGAGGCACTGAAAAGGCTCACTGGATCATAGATTTTGAGCTGGAAGGGACTTTAGTGGCCCTTGAGTCTAGCTCCCTTATTTTACATATGAATCAACTGAGGCCCAGAGAGGTTATTTGACATGTACAGGGCCACACAACTAATGAGTGTCTGAGGGCAGGATTTGAAAGCAGGTCTTTCTGACTCTTAGCTCTAGGCCCTGTCCCACATGCCAAGCTGCTTCTCAGGAGGAAGTGACTAGACCAAGAGCATATAGCTAATCAGTAACAGTTTCAGGATTCTCAATGACAACCCCTGGCTCCAATTCCAGTGTTTTCCCTACTGTCTCTATGCACGTCTCTGGGGAGTTGGGAGGGAATCTAGGGACTAAGGTTTGGAAAAGAAAGAACCAGGTGGGAGGGAAGGGTTGAAGGCAAGGGGGATCCTGGGCAGAAAAAGGGGAGAATGAATCAGCTTTTCCAGCTGTTTCTTTTTCCCACCTCATCCCTGGCCAGCCCCCAGAGGGGTCCACACTGTCTCAGTTGCAGGGTGTCAGCTTACGCAGAGCCCTTGTGGATGCCAACTCCAGTCCTGGCATCAGGGAAGGGAGCATGGGGGTGGGGTAGAAGAGCCCCACAGTTGTTGTTTCTATTTCTTAAGGTGGGGGGTGGGAGGGGAGGCAAGGAATGAGCCACATTCCATTTTAGTCTAGGGAACTGAGGGCCAGACAGGAGGTGAAGACACCTGGGTCTAAAGGCCTGGCACAGTCACTGGCTCAAAATATAAATCTAACATTAGTGCTGGGTACTGAGGGCCTGAAAGCAGTGATAACAGTGTCCCTGTCCTCATGGAGCTTATAGTCTAATAGGGAGGTCAAATACAAACACAGATGATCTTGGGTCCATGAACTTGGATGTGAAAAATGACATCGTTGTTTTCATTCACCTCTAACTGAAATCGAGCATTTCCTTCAATGATTTCAAAACGTGATTTTGAGAAGGGGTCTATAAGCTTCATGAGACACCACCAAGGGGAAGGGTTCAGAACCCCAAAATGGCTTAGAACCTGTGGTATAGTGGTTAGAACTCTGAAGTCAGAAGACTCAAATTCCTTCTCTGACACTTGCCATCATGGTGTTGGACTAGATAGTCTTGGAGGTATCTTCCAGCTCTGTATCTCAGCTCCTAGACAGCCATCTACTATAAGCAGTTATAGTATGAATCAGGAGAAGTTTTCTGGAGGAGAGAGCATTGGAATTAGATATTTAAGGATGGGGAGGGAATCAAAAAGAGGAGAGAGTGTGTCTTAGGCTTAAGGAACAACTTGAGCAAGGGCTTGGAGGTGGGAGGGAATAGCATGTTCAGTGACAGAAACACAATTTGGCTGAAGCATATGTTGAGGGGAGTCAGTCATATGAGACAAAGTTGGCAAGGTAGGGAGGTTGTGGAGAGCCTTGAATGCCAGGCAAACAAGTTTGAACTTTATTCAGGAGGCCATAGAGAGTCAATGAAGGTTTCTGAGCAGAGGAGCAATGTGACTGGGCATCACAGAGATTATTTTAGCAGTCTGAAGGGGCTGGAAGGGAGAGAAAATGCAAGCAACTTCCTTGGAATTAATAGGATTAAGAACAGGAAGGTTATTTAGAGATCTGAATGCAGTCTCCTCATTTAATGAGCAAACAAAGGTTCAGAAGGGTTAGGTGATTTGTCCAAAGCAACATAGCTGGTAACTATCAGGAACCCAAGTCTTCTGAATACACATCCAGGGTTCTTTCCCCCTGAAAACAGCTACAAAAATATTAAGTAAGCTCCTACTATGTGCCAGGCCTTGTGCTAGATGCTGGGGATAGGAGGAGAAAAATTAAACAGTTCCTGCCCTCAAGGAGCTTATATTCTGTTTAGAGGGAGAGAGCATGAATCTAAATAGATACAAAGTAAAGAGGAAGTAATTTTCTGGAGGAAGGAAACTAACCAGGAAAATCCCGAAAAGGCCCCTTCTAAGAGGAGGCCGATTTGAGCTGAGCCTTGGAAGAAACTAGGGATTCTTAGAGGTAGAGGTGAGGAGGGAGTGCATTCCAGGCATGGGGGACAGCCTGTGCCAGCCACAGCGGTAGAAGATGGAATATCACGAACAGAGAACAGTAAGCAAGCCAGTTTGGCTGGAATGTAGAATGTGTGAGAGGCAGTAATGTGAAATACGTCTGGAAAGGTAACTCAGAGCCAGACTAGAAAGGGCTTTCTATCCCAAACAGAGCAGTTTGTATTAGATCCTAGAGGCAATAGGAGTCCCTGAGGCTTCTTGAGTGGGGGAGGGGTATGGGGAGCCTCAAGCTTTTGGAAGCTTGCTTTGGGAGCTCTGTGGAAAAGGGGAGAGACCTTGTAAGAGGCTGTTGCCACAGTTCAGATGAAGGAGGGTGGTGGCCCTGAGAGAGGAGAGGAGACAGCAGGAGAGATGCCGGGGAGGGAAAATCGATAAGACTTGGCAACCAACTAGATAGAAGGGGTGAGAGTGAAAGGTCAAAGGTGATACTGAGGTTGTGAACTTGGGTGACTGGTGGCCTTGACAGATACGGGGAGTATAGAAGGAGGAGGGGGTGAGTCTTGGGGGAGAGATCACAAGTTTTCTTTCAGAGGTGATAAATTGGAGATGCCTGAGGGACATCCAAGCAGAAATGTCTGTCTGGTAGTGGATGATTTGAAATGTGAGCTCAGGAGGGACCTGAGGGCTATGTATGTATGTATGTAGATCTGGAAATCATCAATTTAGAGATGGTAGTTGATTCTTGGGAGCTGATGAGATCACCAAGTGATCTCCTTGTGTAGAGAGATAAGAAAAGAGAGCCCAGGAGATAGCCACAGTTAGGGGGAAAGATGTGAAATAAGGAGTCAGTCACTCAGTAAACATTTATGTGCCAGACACTGTGCTATGCTATGGAGATAGAAAGAAAGGCAGGAGACAGTCCCTGGCCTTAAGAAACTCACAGTCTAACAGGGGAGACAACATGCAAACAACTGTGTATATCTAATATACATACTGTCCAAATTGGAAATAATCAACAGAAGAAAAGCACTACTAGCATTTAGGGGGATCGATGGGGAAAGGCTTCCTGTAAAAGGTGGGATTTAGCTGGGACTTAAGGGAAGCCAGGAAGAGGAGAGGGAGTTCCAGGCATGGAAGCCAGGCAGCCAGTGAAAATGCTTAGACTTAGGAGATAGATCCTCTTGTGTGAGGAACAACAAAGAAGTCAGTGTCACTGGATCTCAGAATACTTAGGGGTCTGGATGGAGGTCCACAGGAAGATTGGAAAGGTAGATTTTGTATTTGATCCCAGAGGTGGCTGATAGCCACTGGAATTGATTGAATAGGAAGGAAAATGACATGGCTAGACCTGTACTTTGGGAAGATCAATTTGACAGCTGAGTGGGGGATGGACTGGAGTGGGGAGAGCCTTGTGTCAGATAGACCCACCAGCAGCTACTGCAATAGTCCAAGTGTGAGATGGTGAGGGCCTGCACCAGAGTAGTGGCTGTGTCAGAGGAGAGAAGGGGACATATTTGGGGAAATATTGCAAAGGTGAAATCGACAGGGCTTAGGATCATCCAACCAAAGTGATGGAGCTTAATGATTCAGATAGGGAGGAGAGCTAGGAGTGAGAAGTGTCCCAGAAAACTGAGGAGAGGATGGTCCTTTGTGATATTATGACTTCCATTTTTACTTTTGGGGAAATTGAGGTATACCCAGGGTCACACAACTACTAATTTCCAAGGCTGGGATTTGAACTCAGATCTTCCCAACTCTCTGCCCATCATTCTACTATAATACTCAGCTGCTACATAGGCAATAAGGCAGAGAAAAAGATGGAAAGATTAGAGATTGTGGTCAAATAAAGGAATTTCAGAGTTCTTTATCATAGAACAAGGATATCACCATCTCTCTGTGGCTGGGGTGCAGTGTGAGTGTCATGGCTGATGAGGAAGCCAGTGGCCCTGGAAACCAGGGTATTTGAGGGGCAGTCTTTGAGGATTTAGGGCACAGTGGGGGAAGGAAGACTGAGAGGTCTGTCCTGAACCCCTTGGGAAAAAAAAGAGAGTGAGTTGGGTGCTGGTGTTAATAGCTTCCCAGGATCTGGATGGGGCATGAAGAGGGAGAGATTGCTGAGTGATGGTGGCAGAAGGAGGGGCTGGAAGGCCAATCACAGAGATTCCTCCAAGTATAGTGTGTTAGGGGTCAGGAGAGTAGAGAGTGGCCAGGGATGCAGTGTGTTCTGAGAGGAAGACAATGGAAGGTATGTCTGGGGACCTGAATTCAAAACTAGCCATAGTCACTTACTAGTTGCTTGTCACTTAACCTCTGTTTGCCTCAGTTTCCTCAGCTGTAAAATGGGGATAATAATAGCACCTATTTCCCAGGGTTTTTGTGAGAATCAAATGAGATAATAATTGTGAAGTAATTAGTAAATGCTATATAAAGTTAGCTTATTATTATTGTTACGATTAGCCCAGTGCTTGGCACATAGTAGGTGTGTTATAAATGTTACACTATTGTTTTTGTTATGATCAGCCCAGGGCTCAACACAGAGTAGGTGCTATATATATATGTTACACTATCATTATTATTATTATGGTTAGCCCAGTACTTGGCACATAGTAGGTGCCATATAAATGTTACACCATTATTATTGTTATGAGTAGCCCGGTGCTTGATACATAGTAGGTGTGTTATAAATGTTATATTATTGTTATTGTTATGATCAGCGCAGTGCTCAACACAGAGTAGGTGCTTTATAAATATTACATTATTATTATTATTATTATGGTTAGCCCAGTGCTTGACACATATAGTAGGTGCTATATAAATGATAGCTATTATTGTTGTTATTATTCATGAAATGGGGGTCTGATTCTTAAGGGACAGTTTGTTAACAGTGGCATGGAGTTCCAGGGGGCACACCAGAAATTAGGGAAACAGCAGGATGGAGTCATGGGGAGGGTCGGGCAGACATAAATGGGTATGAGGGAGTAGTGTATTATAGCAGAGAAAGTGAGTTTTTGCTTAGGCTGTCTGGGACTCTGAATTCCAGCAATTCTGGGAGAAGGAAGAGAAAGAAGAAAAGGAGGAGGAGAGACTGTACTAGCCAGAGGACAGTAGATAATCACCCCCTTCCCAAGGACCAATGCAGCTGGGCCCCAGGCCTCACTCAGAGTTGATCAGATTATCATGCCCTGAGTAAAAGGTGGAAGGCCAGGTGGGGGGTGGGGTGAGTTCTTGTCCCGATCAGATCTTGCTGGCCTGGCCTGGCCTGGCCCAGGTTGCCTAGTGGTAAGGCGCAGAGACCTGTGCGTCTGGGCACCAGATGGCTTTAGAGACATGGTTGATTTCCTTAGCCTGTAATCATCAGCTAGGACAGAGCTCCCTGGATGGGAGAGTGGGGTGCAGGGGAGCAGGAGGCAGGTCTCTTGCTCTCATTTGGACCTGGCAAAGGGGCAGGGGCTGGAGGCCAGATAGAAGATGCATAGATTTGAATTCTGCCACTGCTACATCTAGTTTGTGTGACCTCTGGAATTGCTGTTTCCTCCTTTGATAGTAATAGTAATGAAGGTGATGATGATGATTATATATCACCAGAATGTAAATGTTAGGACTAAATGAGATAACTGATATAAAATACTTTGCAAACCCTAGTGTATCTCTAAAATGTTGGTTATTATTAATAATACCCCTCCCCCACATTTATTGAGTGCCTACTGTGTATGGGCTTCTTTGCTGGGCACTTTTGGTACTGAGATAAATGAGACAGGGAGAGTTCCTGGCTTCATCGAGCTTATAGAAAAAATCAACCAAGGACAAAAGCAAAGTGTGTCAATTCTTAGAACAGGGCTACAGGCAAAGGCAGTAGAAATTCACAAAATAGGGAGATCACTCCCCGCTGAGAGAATTAAGGAAGACTTCTTGAAGAATTTCATCAGGCCTAGATGGGAGGGGGAGAAAGAGAGGGGAATCCAGGCATCAGGGAGCACCCAGGTGGTGACCCAGAAGGGGGCAGTTGAGTGATGAGTGTGGGGGATGGGGAATGGGGAAGGGTTCAGTTGGGCTGAAGCATAAATTTCTTTTTTTCTTTTCTTTTCCTTTTTTTTGAGGGAGGAAGGCAAGGGATTTGGGGTTAAGTGACTTGCCCAAGATCTCACAGCTAGTAAGTGTCAAGTGTCTGAGGCTGGATTTGAACTCAGGTCCTTCTGACTCCAGGGCTGGTGCTCTGTTCACTGCAGCTCCACCTAGCTGCCCTTGAATCATAAATTTCCTTGGAGGGGAGTAGTGTGAGATCAGGCTGGCAAAGTAGGTTGAGCCAGATTGTAGAGGCCTTGAATGCCAGGAAAAGAAGCTTGGACTTCATCCTGTAAGCAGCAGAGAAGCCTTGATGGTTTTCTACATGGAGGGACTTAACATAAACAGTGTTTAGGGAACCAAAGGCAGGCTGAGTGGTAAGTGCAAGTAGGGAAGTGGAGTGTGTGTGTGTGTGTGTGTGTGGGGGGGTATCTATGTAAATTGGAATGTCTTTTCATACTCCTTTTAAAAAAATAAATGTACACATTTTTTAATACCAGAAAATTCCACTTTCCATGGCCTGCAGATATTTATTTTGGGATGTTAAAATTGCATATGTTCCAGTGAAGAATGGTGAGCAGTAACCCACAAGGCCTACAATTTCCAAACCTTGCCTGGGGTACCCAATTGCAGGGGAGTGATATCATCAGATCTGCATATGAAGAAGATTATTATCTGGCTTGGGAAAGATGGCTAGTGGAGGCCCGTGGTAATGAGGGGCCTGTATTAGCAGGGGGGGGGGGGGATGGCATGTGAAGAAAAAATGGGAGTTGAGATCATAGGATCTGAGGTCTAGAGTTATAAGGGATGACAGAGATCATCAAGTCCAGACCTTTACAGTGGAGGAAACTGAGGTCCAGGAAAGGAAAGTGACTTACTCAAGGTCACCCAGTTAGCTCAGGTCCTAGGCAGGATTTGAACCTGGTATTTTGTACTCCAAGGCCAGTGCACTCTCCAATACACCACCTCTGAAATCTCCAGATTCTGCAGTGGGCTGGATGGGGGAAGAGTGGGGTGAGGGGAAGAGAGAAGAATCCAAGATAATTGAGAATTTGAGCCTGGTGATTGGCTATCTGTTATGTACATGGCATAGAAGTTGGCACCAAGGAACCACAGATAGATGTGAAAGGCATTCTCTGGACAAGGGGACACAGGCAGATTTGATGTGGAGAGAGATCTGGGTTCTAATTCTGCTTCTGATGCTTATTATCTCAGAGAATAGATCTCAGGTCTCTCAAAGAATCTCTGTGCCTTAGTTTCCTCATCTGTTAAATGATAGAGTTGGATTTTAATGGCCTCTAAGGTGCCTCCTAATTCTAATTGTGATCTTCTGATTCATGGACAAGGTCTTTGCATGAGGCATCGAATTCTAACAGCAGTGGGAAGGATGGTCGGGGAGACCAATTTGAGAGACTTAGGTGGGGACTATTTTGCTTTGCATAGTAAACACTAAATCTTCATTCAGCTGCCGTATGGGGTGACTAATTAGTACCAGGTTTCCAGACGGGATTGCCCCTCCTCTGGCCCAGCAGGTGGAGCGTCTTCCTCAAACTTCCAGAGCCCCAGGGGAAGGATGGGACCATGTCGGCCAACATCACCTGGCTCCCCCTTTTGTTGCCAAGTTCTTTCTAGTCTCCTGCCTGCTGAGTCGATCAGCTCCCCTAAACCGACTGCCAACCCAAGTGTGTCCCAAGTGTTTGGCTAGCGGGATGCTGCAGGCTGCCCTCGGGTGGCTTTGTCCAAGGGCTCTGTTTGATTGGAAGCAGGCTGGGGTGTTGTCAGCAGCGATGCTTCGGGCTGTTGATCCCTGAGGAGCCCCCCCCCCCCCGCCAGTAACAATCACTCTCACCTGGAGACTCAGTGGAGCGATCACCCCTCTCTATCCGACACTGGCTCGTTTTCCTTATTCACTCTCACCCCGGGTTCTAAAGCAGTCAAGAAGCGAGTTTTGAGATGGATTTATTAATGAGTGAAAGAAAAGCCAATGTAAGAGAAAGAGCTTGGTTCGGGTCTCAGCTCTGCCCCATCCTTAACTGTTTGGCGGTGGGCAAGTCCCCCTAACCTCTCAGTGCCCCAGCCACTCTCCTAGACGTATCAGTTGAAGAGTAGGCATCCACCTTCTCCCTAGAGAAAGCTTCCTCATCCAGGAAGTCGGAGTCTCAATGGTATCACTGTTTTAGTCCCCCATGCCTAATTACCACTAATTAATGGTGCTAGTGTTTCATCCTTTAAAAAAAAAAAGTCTTGTGTTTATTTCGGATTTGGTGAAGTGTGTACAATTGCGAGCCTCCCGCTCCCCCCACCGACAACACTCATTCTTGCCGTCTGTTTCACTGTAGGGGCTTAATAAATAGATGCTTAATGATCGATTAATATTGATTGTCTCAGTAGACTATAAGCTGCTTGAGGGCAGAGACGGATTCCTTTTGTCTTTGTATATTTAGAGTTTACCGCATTTTCAAAAATGTGGTTTTGGAGGGGGAGAAGGGGAGCAGAATCAGATTTGTGGTTTCATTGGCGTAGTGAACTCCCGAGAGGGAAACGCCCTGTACCAAAGCAAATTGGCATCTGCCCTACAATTAGAGGGCTGCTGGGGGAGATTTCTGCTGGGCAGGAGCAGAGGACATCATCCAGTGACTTGCCCAGGCTCCTACGGTCAGGCTGGGTGGAACCCTGGTCTTGCTGGCTCCCAGGACGGTTCGATATCCTCCGGATATCACCCCGGAGGCATTTAATAGATGTGGATCCATTGGGGATCGCCCGATCGTTGGACGTCCCTGGCCCACCACAGCCCAGCCGGCCTCACGGAGACCTCGGTGGCCCAGTGAGTGCCTGGCTTCCTGAGCAGCCCCCTCGGGCCATCTCTCTAGCTTTCTCCCTCTCTCCCTTGGCCGCCCTCTCCACTCCCCTCCCCTCCCCTCTTTTCCTCGCCGTGTGACACGAGGGATCTGCAGCTGCCTGGCCATTGGTGGAGGCTGGAGGCAGGAGCCCCCCCCCCCCCCCTCACTTTGAAACCCTTTGCAGGGAGGCGGGCCGCGGCCGAGCTCGGCTTTCATTGGCCAGTGCATCCAGGGGTGGGCGGGTCCCGCGCAGCCCTCCCCGCTGCCCCTTCCCTCCTCCCCCAGCCGAGCCCCCGGGCTGTGCGAGGAGTTGGGGGCTCTGGAGCTCGCCGGCCGACGGACGCGAGCCCCGTGGTGGCCTTGGCCGTGGCTCGACTGGCCCCCACCCCCGCAGGGCTCCCTGGGCCTCCTCCGACGCCTCCGCGCGCTGAGTAGAAGCAGCGTGCGCTCCCCGCACCCAGCCCCAGGCAGAGCCCCGACGCTGCCTCCAGGTAAGCCGGCGCTGTCCCGGGGCCGGACGCGATCCTGGCCACCGGGCGCCTTCCAGTCCCGTTTGCCGCGCGTCTGCCGCCCTCGGGAGCGCTTTCCGAGAGAGCCTGGGACCGAGCGCTCCGGAGCTCTGGCTTGGGTCGGAGTCGGCAGAAGGCGGTCTCCCTGGACCGGGTCAGTTCGAGGATCCCAGCTGGATCACGAGCCGTGTGACCTTGGACTAGGCATTACCCTCCCTGGGTCTCAGTTTCCTCATCTGTCAAATGAAGGTATCGCTCAGAACCCTTGTAAGGCGGGCTTCCTGGAAGAGGTGCCTGAGTAAATGACCCAGGGCTTGGGGCTGGGGATAGACACTGGAGCTGGGCGGAGGTGGGAGTGAGGTTAGTCTGCTCGCCCAGCATGGAGTGAGTTCACTGGGTCTCTGCCAGGTCTACGAGTGACATCCCCTCTCCCCACCCCCTTCCCTCAGCAGAGGCAAGTTAGGTGGGGGGTAGGGGGGAGGAATCTAGATTGGAGTCCATCTTCATTCCCTACCCACCCCCACCCTGCCTGCCCCTCCCCCAAAGCCCCTGCTTTAAAGGTATCTGGTTCAGGACTCAATGTGTGGCTCACAGGGACAGAAATGTTTTCTTCCTCTCCCCTTCTGAGAAGCATCTGGGAATTTCTTAGTATGAATAATAATACTAACGGAAATTGAAAACATAGATCCAACCCTGTCACTCCCCTGCTCAGGAAGCTCCCGTGGCTCCCTCTGGCCTCCAAAATCAAATACAAACACCTCTGTTTGGCTTTTAGAAAGCCCCTCACAATCTGGCCCCAGCCTGCCTTTCCGGGCTTACTTAATATAGTTTTCTTCTTTGGATTCTGCATTCCACCCAAACCGGCCTCCTTGCTATTCCCTGGACATAGGATTTCATCTCCTGTCCCCATGCCTTTGCATACGCTTGCCCCAGTACCCAGCACTTCCTCCTTACCTCTGCTCTCCCAATCTCTGGCTTCCTTCAAAGGCTGATGAAATGCTGCCTCTCCCATTGAACCACCTGTCCTGATTCTCACCTTGGGGAAATACTTTATATCTGTTTTGCAGCCGCTTCACCCCCACCTGTTTATGTCCCCCCCCCCAGTAGAATGTAAGTTTCCCGAGGGCAGTTCATTTTTTTTAGGGGGTTCCAGGAAATGCCGGAATGAATAAAGCACTGTTATTACCTTACTTTTACAGATGATGCCATTGAGGCTCAGAGGGGTTAGGTCACTCTGGTAGCAAATTTCTGAAACAGGATTTGAACCTAGCTCTCTCCTGGTTCAAAAATCAGTGTTCTTCCACTACGGGAGAAGGGAATAGAATGAAATCACTTCCCGGGCTGCTAAATTCTCACTGAGCTACAGAGAGCAAGAAACCCCCAACAAAGCTTTCTTAAATGCTTACTAAATCTCCTGTCAGCTTGAAGGGACCTTGAGGGAGTTTCTGTCCCTGGAGCCTTTACTAAGTGCCTACTATGTGTTTGAGGCTTTCCATTCCAAATTCCAAGGCAAAATCTGGGGAAGTTTACAATCTGTGGGGGGAAATGTCTATCTGCATATAAATGCAGGGCAGTTTGGGGAGTGGGGGTTGGTTGGGCACTAGCCACTGGGGGGTGGTGGTGGTGGGGATCAGGAAAGGCCTGGGTTTTGAGCTGAGCTTTGAAGGAAATGAGAGACCCCAGGAGGTAGGGATGGGTACTGAGTGTGTGAGGCATATGTAACCTATGCAAAAGCCCCCAGACAGATGGCATGCTGGGTGAGGAACAGCCCGGCCAGAATGTGTAAAGGAGAATGCTATGTGGTCTAATCCAGCCCCCTGCCCATTTTACAGATGAGGATCAGAGGGTGAAGTGACTCCAGAAAATCTGTGAGTCGGAAAGGATGTGATCTAGTTTCACCTTGGGAGGCAAGGGAGTTGGGTTGGGAGTAGTGACTTTTGCCCTTTCTGCCTAATTGGGACCTTACATGAGTTACTTTCTGTTTCTGAGCCTCAGTTTCCTTGCCTGTAAAATGAAGAGTTTAGACTAGATAGCTGGCCTCTTCCGGCTTGGCCAACTTCAATCTCAGAGGAATCACTTGCTGTCCTTGACTAGCTTCTGGGAGACTTGGTCAAGGTCAGCCAGGAGCCACTGGCAGCACCAGGCCTGAGGAAGTTGGGGGCAGTGTGGCTGGATCAGAGGGGCAGCCCTTCCCCCTGCCCCACTCCTCCCATGGCTCCCCAGGGCGGGGGCTACCATCAGTTTTCTCTGGCTGATTTCTTGAGCTCTTTGCCTGTAGGAAAGGAGTTCCCTTTGAGATCCTTGGGCTAAGACACGCTATGCACATGCAAGAGCTTGAGATGGTCCTGCAACCAAATCAGGTGGAACACTAGGCTGGGGGCAGGGAGCCACCCAGCTTTGGGGGAGGGCCGAGGGCCCAGCTCAGCTGGGTTACTGCAGGCCTGACAAAAACACTCCACTTCCCTTCCCCCTGAGCCAGAGGATTGAAGCTGGGGCCTTCTGGAAGCCAGTTTACTTCCCAGAAGGGTGTCCCCGGGTCCCAGGTGCTCTTTTCCAGCCTGTTACTGTGAGACCCCTGTGGTCTGCACTCCCTGCCCCAGGCTGCCTTCTGGGCCTCACTTTCATCTCCTGGAATGAAGGAAGGAAAGGTCAGGCTTGGGGTTGTTTTTGGCTAGGTTACACAGCCCCCCCCCACCCACCTTCCTGCCTGCTTCGAACTGAGGCCTCTCAGATGCCCAGAATATTTGTGCTAGAAGGGACTTTTGAGCTCTTCTAAGTCAACCTCTGGGATTTTTACAAAGGAGGAAACTGAGGCCCAGGGAGAGGAAGTGACTTAGTTAGGTAGGGTCCCAGACAAGACTCACCCAGGGCAGCACAACTTATAAATCATGGGGTCAGCACTGAATAAGTCTTCCACACCAGGACCCTCATAGGCCATGGAGTCCAACTCCTCATTTTACAGAGGGGGAAACTGAGGGAGAGGAAGTACTTGCCTAAGATCAAGTCAGCAAACATTTATTAAGCACCTTCTATGTGTCAGGGACTGTGCCAAGCTCTGGTGATACAAAGAAAGGTAAAAGATAGTCCCTGCCCTCAAGGAGCTCACAGTCTAATTGGGGGAGAAAACATGCAAACAATTATGTTCAAACAAGCTCTAGACAGATCATTTGGAGCTGATTACCAGGGGGAGGGTGGTAGCATTAAGGGGGATTGGAAAGAGCTTCCAGAAGAGGTGGGATTTTAGCTAGGAACTAAAGGAAGGCAGGGATGCCAGGAGGGGAGGGGGAGATGAGGAGGTAGAACATTCCAGGTACTGGGGATGGGCAGCTGGGGGGCCAATACCTGGAGGCAGGAGATGGCCAGTCTTGTGGAAGGAAGGCCGCTGTCACTGGCTTCCTGAGTACTCAGATTCCTGGCCTAAGATGCAAGAGGGTTGAAAAGGTAGGAAGGGGTCAGTTTAGGGAAGGTCTCAAAGCCAAACAGGTTTCATACTTGATATGAGGAGGTAATGGGGAACCATTGCAGTTGTGGAGTACAGGGATGACAAGGTCAGCCTTGTACTTTGTTTTTCGTTTTTGCTTTTTGGAGGGGGAAGGGCAGGGCAATTGGGGTTAAGTGACTTCCCCAAGGTCACACGGCTAGTAAGTGTGTCAAGTGTCTGAGGTCAGATTTGAACTCAGATCCTGACCCCAGGGCTGGTGCTCTATTCACTGCAACACCTAGCCTCTCCTAGCCTTGTACTTTAAAGGTCAGTTTGGCAGCTGGTGGGGAATGGACTGGATTGGGGAGAGTCTTGTGGCAGGCAGACCCACCAGCAGGCTGTGGCCATAGGCCAGGGGTGAGATGATGAGGGCCTGCACTAGGGTGGGGGCTCATTGCAGGAGGGAAGGGAGAGTATTCAAGAGATGCTGGCAGGAGATGGACGTTAGGTAGGGGGGAAAGAGCAAGGAGTTGTGAGCCTGGGTGACTGGGCAGTGCAGTCGACAGTGTGAGGGAAATAGGAGGAAGAGAGGCCTTGGGGTAAAAGGTCACTGATAGGCTCTTAGATCCATAGCTCAGAGACCTTCAAGGTTGGAGAATGCAGAAAGTTGACAGTTGGAAAGTTCCCAAGAGGCCATCTTATCCAATCTATATATCCCACTATAATATAGTGGTCTGGCCCCAACATTTTACAGAGAAGGAAACATGACTAGAGACTGGAAATGACTTGCCTAAGGTCACACAGGCAGTAAGTATCGAAAGTGGGATTTGAATCCAGGCCCTCTTTTTCTTGAGCCTGTGTTTTTCCTCCCACTGTACCATGGGCATTGACTGAAGGAGACCTCCTATGCATGATCAGAAGCTGTCAGAGCTCTTGGTGGGGAGAAGGCTAGAAAGGCCTTTGAACAGAGGATGTTTTAGCTGAAAGGGGTGAGAGAACACTGATCAGCTGATCCGAGATGGAAGGACAGTGGAGAACCCACCATTGGACCTAGAACATAGACCCAAGAGAACTCACGTTGCCACGTAGATTATAAAGCACTTTCCTTACATAAAGTGCTATGATAGATGTTCTCCCCACGTTACAGATAAGGAAACTGAGACCCAGAGAAGGAGGGTGGCATTCCCCAAGGTGACACAAATAGTAAATGGTGATTCTGCTATTCCTGAGTGTTGAGGGAGCTGGGTGGGGGCAGGGAATAAGCTTTTATATAACGCCTACTATGTGCTTGCCATTGGACTAGACATTTACTAGTATTACCTCATTTGATTCTCACGACAGCCCTGGAAACTAGGTGGTGTTATTATCCCCATTTAACAGTTAAGGAAACTGAGGTAGACTGAGGTAAAGCGACTTGTCCAGCATGACACAGCTAAGAAGTGTCCAAGTCAGATCTTCCTGTCCCCAAGCCCACCTGGTCCATCCCTCTCATTTCTGGGATGCCTTTGGGGTCAGCTTATGTGCGTAAGTGTTAGATGGACCTTTGTGAGTATTTTGCTGCTGAAATTCTGTGAATTTCTGTGGGACTTTGTTTCTCCAGCTTGAACAGGGAATTCCAAACCTTTCCGTGTTCCCCAGTATGGGGGTGATGCAAAACCCAGGTGGGCCTTTTCATCCTGGTGCTTAACTTTAAAAGCTTGTTGACTGACTGACTGAGCTCTGGAGAGGTCATAGTCTAACTGGGCCCTCCCCACTCCTACTCCTCTCCCCTCCCCCAGTCTCTGAGGCCAGTTCCGAGCAAAACAGGATGCATCCTGGATGAACATTTTCCCTAGCATGTCCTCTAATCATTCTGGCTCAGCCTGGGGCTTCCTCACATTCAGAAGCAAACCCTTGCTGGCTCTCTCTTCCCTCCAGGGTGTGCAGACTTCCTCCAAAGCCAGGCAGGTTTTCACAGAGAACCAGAGTTGTCTAGAACCTCAGAGAGCAGAGAGACACAGACTGTTGATTAGAAGGAGCCCTGTATTGGGAGTCAGGGCCTGGCTTTTGATTTGGTCCTTCTACTAGCTACATGCCCTCAAGCAAGTTCCTGGGCCTCGGTTTCCTTCTTTTGTACAATGAGGAGATTGGACTAGATGTCTTTGAGGCCCTTTCTGGCTCCAAGTCTTGGATTCTAAGTAATTTTTCTTCTCTGGGCCTCTATTTCCCCATCTGCAAAAGGAGGGGTTATATCTAAGTGCATTAAATTCTGTGATGTTAGGGATCATCCAGTTCAGTCCCTTTTTTAAAAAATAAATTTTTATCTATCTCATGTGATTTTGTCTCTTATAAGAAAGAATAAAAAAGAGGGGAGAAACCCAACCCACAAAAAAAGGCAGATGTGATGTATGATGTTCTGCATCCATAGTCCCCCACCTCTGCAAAGGAGAACCTGCCCCCTGATCTTGCAGGAAGCCGGAAGAGTGGCAGGTTCTCCAGGCAGTAGTTGGACAGGCCGAGCTGGGCTCCCAGCCAGGGCTTGGAGACCATCATTTTATGTTCCTTTCCAGCATTAGTAAGCGTAGGTGAGAGTGCTAAATGCCTCCCTTTGGAGGCCAGGAGACATTGGGTGGACAGTAAATAAGATAGTGAGGCCTGCATGTTCCCACCAGCCTCCGATGCCGCCCACAAGTTCAGTCTGCAGAGACTGGTCTGGGACTCAGAATCCAGCAGCCAAGCAAAGGTGTGAAGATGAGGGGCAGTGGAGGGGATGTAGCTGCTGGTACCCACCTCCCAGGAGCCTAGGCTTGGCAGTCTTAAGGCTCCTGAGAGTGTACCGGTAGCAAGTCCAAGCGTTTTACAAAGGAGGAAACTCAGGCCCAGAGAGGGAAAGTCATTTGTCTAAGCCCACACAGCTAGTGGAGGGTAGAGCCTGGGTCTCCTGGTTCCCCAAACTGTAAACCTCAACCAAAGGTAAACAGTTGACTTTTAACAGGGATTCTTCTTCTGTTTTTTTTTTTCTTTTTGGAGGGTGGGAGGCAGGGCAATTGGGGTTAAGTGACTTGCCCAGGGTCACATGGCTAGTAAGTGTATCAAATGTCTGAGGCTGGATTTGAACTCAGGTCCTCCTGACTACAGGGCTGGTGCTCTATTCATTGTGCCACCTAGCCACCCCTTAACAGGGCTTCTAAACCTGGGGTCCATGGGTGGAGGTTTTAAGGAGTCTGTGAACTAGGATGGGGGAAATAATACCCGATTTATTATCACCAACTTTGAGCCGAAATTTAGCATGTCCCTCCATTATGTATGGAGGTGCTAAACTGGGATTCTGCAAAGGGGCCTGTATGTTTCCCACACATAAACACACTCCAGCAGAGAAAGCTTACCAGGGGTCTGCCTAAGGTGTCTAGGCCCCAGAAAAGGTCCCTAGGGGAGATGGATTGGCCATGCTGCTCTCATCCGCCTGCCCCATTCGGTGGGCACTGGGCACTTGGGAAAGCCCTCTGGGCCTCCCTACTCCATGGTAGCCTGCTTTGAGGACCAAGGAGGGAGCTGAGGCCAGGCCTTCCTGCAGTTCTGGGATGGGTGGCCCATGGCTCCTACCCACCCCTTACTGGACGCCATTGTCCTTGAGGACCAGCAACTGTGTCTTATCTAAAGACTGTAGGTCTTCCCTTGGCTCCAGGGAAGATCCATTCAGTCTTTCTCCCTTTCTCCTGGAGAATAGAGACCCCTAGTCTGCTTCCTCTGCTGGGGTGTGTTTATGTGTGGGGAGCCACAAAAAGCTGGAGATCTGGTCCAAGCTTATTGCTTAAGTCAGTGGCCAAGAATGACTCGTGCCCCGAAGTTGGACTAATTAACCTTGTGGCTAAGAGTGTCTTTCAGTGAGGTCTATAGAGACTTTCCCACAAAGCCTGGTGCCAAGCCCTACCATCTTCATGGGCTTTGGGGGGGGGGAGGAAGGAAGGGGGGGGAGGGAGAGAGAGAGAGAAAGAAGATGAAGAGAGAAGAGGAGAGGGGAGAGAGAGATAGGGAAGGTAAGAGAAGAGAAGGAGAGGAGAGGAAGAGAGAGAGGGAGAAGAGCGGAAGAGAGAGAGAGAGAGAGAGAGAGAGAGAGAGAGAGAGA
>NW_027186316.1:3617336-3626063 GCF_028583685.1 Petaurus breviceps papuanus
GAAGAGAAGGGAAGAGAAGGGAAAGGAAGAGAGAGAGGAGAGGAAGAGAGGGGAGACAGAGACAGAGGAGGGGAAGAGTCTCCAAGCTGCCCCTTTCCTGGACCAGCTGCCCACTTGTCCGCCTGCCCTTGGGAGGGGAAGTGGCCCCTTTCCAACAGAGCCCGGGGCCTGCTTTAGCATAGTTAATGATTGAGCTGTACAGCTCCCTCCTGAAAGTCACCTCCAGAGGACAGCCATTAACCAACTGCCTGGCCCCTGGCCATTCCAACCCTGAGACCAAGACTTCTAAACCTGGACTCTGTGAATTTGTTTTTTTCTTGTGGTGATCACTCTGTTTCCATACGCTACATTTCCTTTGTGATCCCATGTATTTTCTTTGCAGTATATAAGAATTCTGAGAAGGGAAGCTGTGGGCTTCTCCAGACTCTATGGCCATGGGAGGGGTCCAGGACACACCAAAAGTAGGGAAGCCGGCTTCCCAAGCCCCTGTGCCCCTCCCTGGGAGCCTTGGCCTATAGGGTCTACTTCCCCTGGCAGGATCTCTTTATATGGTTTTACTTCCACCTGGACTAATAGCAAATTGTAATTTCATGGCTCTGTTCTCTCCATAATCAAAATGACTTAATCTCTTTGTAAAGTGGCAGAGCAGATGTCCAAAAGGCAGAGCCAGTGGCAAGAACATTGGACCCGAATTCAAATCCTGTCTGGGATGCTCCTTTTGGGATCTTGGGCATCTTCTCCTCACTGGGACTGTTTCCTCATCTGTAAATTGAGGAGGTTATACCAGATGGCAGCTGTCAGCTGGGAAAACCCCCAGACCATAGAAAGTCAGAGCTGGTAGGACCCTCCAGAGATGATTTTGCAAATGACTTGCCCAAGGTCACACAGCTTAATTATATTTCATTTCAATACTTAATTGCCTTTCATCATTTTTTCCCTCAAATTTTCTCCTGGGAGTATTGTCTCCCCTGCTTATTTGGGCACGATGTCTTTCTGCCTCCTCCCTCAACAGCCCTGGTTGGACTCAGGTTGGTTAGAGGCAACAGGGAGGGTGCAGGACACAGACACAGGCCATCGCTAGGACCCTGGGGTCCTCTGACTCCCTCCCCTTCAAGAGGGACATTAAAAGGCCAACCTAATGATTGGTCCTGAGCCTTGTCGGAAACTTGGGCTGGAGGCAGAGCTGAGACTGCCCTCAGGCAGATGGGTCTCCCATCCCCAGCAAGATCTGCTCCCTCCAATCACACTAATTCAGCTAGTGAGATTTAGGGAGAAGAAAAGACACAGCACAGTCTCAAGCAATGGGGTTGGACAGTCTTGACTCTTGGCCAAATAGAGATCCAGTCAAATCACCTAGCATTTAATAAGCCCCTACTGTTTGCTAGGCACTGTGCTAAACCCTGAGGATGCAAAGAAGAGCAGCCCTTGCCCTCAAGGAGCTCACATTCAAATGAAGGAGACAACATACATACAACTAAATGCGTACTAATAGATTCAGCTCATCTGGTAATGGAAGTGGTTTCAGCTTGCTACTGATGGTGGTGAGGGGGAATCTTACAAGCTAGGTATAGGGGAGTGGTACCTTTCATACCAGCTAGGCCAGCCTTCTTACTTAACAGGGGATTGAATGAAAAAAGCATTTATTAAATATTTACTATGTGCTAAGTTGGGAGAATACAGATAGAAATGTAAGAACGCTCTCCAGGATCTTACATTTTAATGGTGGGAAGACACACCACATCTCCAGGGTTTCCGGTAACTTGGATGGCAAAGTCCAATGGTCCGTGGTGGGGAGGAGGGCACCGCAGCAGGAAAGCAGATGCTTATACCACCTTTAATGTCACTCCTCCCACTGCTGAAATCTAGGGACGCAGGGGTGCAAATGTTCTTTTCTGGGTCTTCAGTAGGTGGGGCGGGCTCACCATTCCATCGGCAACACTTGGTGTTGTTGATTGGGTGATCACATGCAAATGTTGGGTGTTGGCTTGTTGGCTTGTTGGGTGTGTTGTGTGTGACTGGGGATGTGTTTGAAGGCTTTCGGGGCTTATTCTCAGGGCAGTTTGGCCCTGAAGGACAGGGGACTGGATAAAACCCAGTGTGGTATTTCTCATCCAGGCTGCTGGGCAACAGCTATGATGGCTGTTGATGTGGGATGCAAGGGCAAAGAATGGCGGCTGTCCCAAGGCTAATGTTCTTAGGTTCCATGTTCTCAAGGCAGTTCCAGTTTAGTTCTTGAAGTGCTAAGGTTCCTTCTAGTGCTGATATACTGTCTTTGCCTCTTCTAGGAGAGCACAGACTCATTCCCAGGCAATACATTGCATTGGATGCAGCCTGGTATAGTGAACAGATCCTCTGGATTTGGAGATAGGGCCATGTACTGCTTGTGGGACCTTGGGCAAGTCTCTCTCTCTGGGCCTCAGTTGCCCCATCTGTAAATTGAGGAGGTGGCATCTGAGGGCCTTCTAGCTCTATATCTGGAGTTTGTACTTGGAGGTATAAAGGGTAGCAATGACCAGAGGTTGGCTTTTTGATTGAGAAGGCTCGATAAACCATTCTCTGCAGAAGTCTCATTCCCAACCAGGACCTTTTTCCTGCTCTCTACTTCAAATAGATTTGACTTCTGCCAGGCTCTGGCCATCAAACAGTCTCACTGTCTTTTGTTGGTTTAAACAAGCTACTGACTGGGTTCAGCTTCCACCTGGTTTGGCCCACCCCTCTGAAATGTACCTGCCCCAGCTGACCCTGCTCCAACCCATTCAGCCTTGGGTTAATGAGTGACCTATTTCTCCCTATGCCAGCTAGGGTTCTGGGAAGGGAGGTCCCAGCTTGGGCCCCTTACTTCTTTGGTCACCTTCCCTACCTCTACCCACCAACCTTCTTCCCTCTCCAAGGAACCAAAGAATCCCCAACTTCTACATTCCTGACCATTGCCAGGCCTCTCCATCCAAGATCTTCCTTGCAAAGATGGCTCCTGTTTCAATCTGTCCTCTAGCTTGCTTCCTAGACTGGCTTTATGCTGTACTTGGAAGAACTCTAGCTGGTATCCCGTGGAATACTAACTGAAATTTATTTAAGAATTTTAAGGTATGCAGAAAAGTCCATATACATTCTCATTTAAACAATCTACAGCTTTTATTATTCTCATTTGAAGAACAAGGAAACAGATTAAGAAGTTAAGTGACCTGCCTCACAATGGGCCATGAGATGGCTGATTTCACACTGTAGATCTCATGTGTAATGCATGGATGCCAGTGTCTCTCCATTATTCCTCCCTCCTTAGTATGTGGCTGACCCACTTCCCATCTTTTGGGTGACATTCTTCCTGCCACATCTTTGCTGGGAGTACCCTGGAGCCTGTTCACTACCACCATCTTGGATGACTCACTGCACCTTTGCTTCTTCAGAGACTGGGGGATTCTGGGACTTGTAGCCATTTTGAGTCACAGGGAGGGGATTTTCATTCAAATGTGGGTTCATTGGTGGAGCCACTTCCTGGGAAAGTGAACCACCTAGAGCCCTTTGGTACCTTTTATTCTATTTTTTGCTTGGGTTACTAAGAGGTTAAGTGATTTGCCCAAGGACAAAGAGCTAACTATTGCTATCCAATTACATCTATCCAAAAAAAAGATGGGAACTGTTTTCATATTTGTTTCTATATCCCCAGGACCTAGCACAGTACTTAGCACATTTGTGCTTAATGTTTATTGGTCTTAATTGAATTTGACCCATTGTTTCTTGGGAATGACTCTTTTTCTGATACATCTCCATTAATTTGCTATGTATTTTGGGTATCAGACTTTTATCAAAAATACTTGAGATGAAAAAGTTTTCCCAATCAGCTTTTCTTCTGGCTGCATTGATTTTGTTCCTGCCAATTCTCTTGAATTTTATATCATCAGAATTGCCTGTTTTATCTTTTATGATCTCTTTTATCCTTGTTTAAGAAAGGGACCTTTATCCCTTCTCCTATTTTTTTTATTATGTAATTGTCTATATTTAGGGTATATATTACCTTACTGAGTCTAGTGGCACCCTATTGCCTCCAGGATCAGATAGGCTTATAAAGCCTGCCATAATCTAATCCCTTCCTACCTTCCCAGTCTTCTTCCACATTACAGCCTGCCAAGGACTCTGCAGTCTACTAACACTCACCATTTTGCTGGTTTTCATACATAACACTTCATCTCCCGACTCCAGGTATTTGCTCTGGCTGTCCTCATACCTGGAACTGGAACTCTTTCCATTCTTATCTCAGTCTCCAGGCTTTTCTGACTTCCTTCAAGTCTCAGTTAACATCCTACTTTCTACAAGGAGCCTTTCCTGATCCTCCTTCATCTTAGAGCCTTCCCTCTGTTGATTAGCTCCAGGTTATCTCATATACAAATGTTTTATATGTACGTTTCTATACACACATATGCATATATGTTTCACTGCCAATCTGTCTATTGTTTGTGTATAGTTGTTTGCAAGTTGTCTCTCCCATTAGACTGTGAGCTCCTTGAAGGCAGGGTCTGCCTTTTGCCTTTCTTTGTCTCCCCAGCACTTTTCAGCACCTAATAAATGCTAATTGACTTAGTAAATTCCCATTCATTGACTGTATCCATTAGGAACTTCTGCAATATGGCATAAAGTGTTGGTGTAAAACTACTTTCTGCCATATTGCTGGCCAGTTTTCTCAGCTATTCTTTCCAACTGAGGAGCACTTTGCCCGGCAGCCTGTGTTCATAGCATCATTGAGCATTTTAATTACGTCTCATTGCTTCCAGATTTTGTTTACATAGTCTGTTCACTTGGTCCATTTGTTCGTTTTTCTTTTCACCTGTATCATAGAGTTTTGATGGTTACTGCTTTGTAACATAGCTTCAGAACTGATACTGCTCTAACTCCTTGTTTCTACTTTTTTCACATTTCCTCTTTAGATGTTTGTCCTTTGCTTCCTCCAAATGGATTTTCTTGTTTTTTCAGTTTCTATAAAGAATACTTTATAGTTTTATTCATTTGAGTCTTGAGTGTGTATTGATTGGTAGGCTAACTCCCAGATATTTTTGTATTTTTTCTGCATTGCGTAGTAATTTTGAAGGGAATTTCCTTTTTTTTTTTTAAAGCTCCTACTAATGGGTTTTGTTAATCAGCTTTTTTTTTGGTATATTATCATTTTGGGGGTATATTTTATATCTTGTTACTTTATTAACTGTTTCCATTTTTTATTTTTACAAAAAAGATCTTTATAGACTCTATTTCTTCCTTAAAGATTAATTTTTAGATGCCTTCAGAGTAAATTGCTTTAATTGGTTTTCTCATCAACTTTGTATTGGATTGTTTTTTTCCCCTCTGCTGCTTCTAGCTGGTTTTACACTCTGTCCTTAAGGTTTTATAAAAATAGTGTATATTCTAAACAGGTTTTACCCTTGACTGCTAGATCTCTCCTCATGGCAAAGAGATAACACATTTGCTGCCTGAGGCTGCATGTAGGTTCTTTTGAGCTCCTTGTTGTGGCAGTTGACTTACATTGCTTACTTCCTTTGGAAATGGTAATAGTCTGTGTCAATATCTGTTCTTTTATTAATTTCCCATTTTGGCCTCAACAGCTTCTTTAAGTCAGTTTGGAGATGCTTTAGTTAGATACCATATTTTTAAATTTTTGTTGTTTCTTCTCATTTTTATTGATTTTTATCCTTGTACCAATTTGATGGTCTAACTGTACATACACTTCATTCGGACATGGCTACTGAGTCTGTAATTCTGTCTGAATATAATGAATTAAAGCTTTTTGTTACATTTGGCACTCTGTCTGGAGACTCCTGACTCTCCCTTTAAAGAAAATAAGCATGATATATAGACATGAATCTTCTCTATGGTCTGGATTATAGAAGCTAACAGTTTTCCAACTTTATGAAATAATGGTTCCATTTTCTACAAAAAAGTTTTGCTACTCCACAAATCTTAAACATACAAGAAAAATAACTATATACAGACATTTACAATTTTCATGGTTATAGCCTATAAAATTGCAACTATAATCATATTATCATTAATGTGATGAATGGACTTGTTTTTTGGGAGAAAATGTTTCTCAAAACTTAGTGTCTTAGATATTATCACTTATAATTCTTTTCCAGCTCTAATTAATGTCGACATGATTGCACATGTATAACCTCCATCAGTATCAGATTGCTTACCATCTCAGGGAGGGGGGAAAGGAAGATGGAAGTGAGGAAATTTGGAACTCAAAACTTGAAAAAAAGAATGTTAAAAATTGTTTTTGCATGTAAATGGGGAAAAATAAAATATTAAGAAAACAAAAAAATAATTAATATCGCTATTTTGTCTTATAGAGGTGCTTGGTAGAATGGATAGAGCTGGTCTCAGAGCCAGGTAGACTTGCCTCTCTAGCACATGCTGGTTTTGTGACCTGGGACAAGTCACTTAAACTCTCATTTTTCTAGGAATTGTCTAAGACTTTAAATTGGAAAAAAAAAAGGTGGAGACCTGCATTGGTAGAGGGAATTTCTTCACTATTATCAATGAAATCACCAATCTAGTCACTTTCTCTATATCATCTTTGAAACAGCTATAGTAGAAAATCCTGTCATGAATGATAATAAAATTTGTATTTGGTCAATCAAATACCTCTTTATTCACTTGTAGCCAAAACAAGATATTCAGATTTTGATGCTTATTTCAATATTCTATCCTAAGACCAGTCTATTCCCTGTTCTCGTTCTGATGAGATAAGACCAAATGACTTTATGATGGAAACTGACTATAAATCAAAAAAGTTTATTAAGTGTCTATAGCTAAGCAGTTCAATAGATAAGAGTTCTAGCCCTGGAGTCAGGTGGGCCTGAGTTCAAATGTGGCTTCAGATGTGAATTAGCTGTGTGACTCTGGGCAAATCACTTCACCTTGCTTACTCAGTTTCCTCATCTGCAAAAATGAGCTAGAGGACAATACCCAGTACTTGCTAGGCACTGAGAGTACAAAGACAAAAGTGAAACAGTCCCTGCCCTCAAGGGCTTGCATTTTAGTGTGTGTGTGTGTGTATGCCTGTGCACGCATATGCATACATTTTGTTGTTCAATTGTGTCCAACTCTTCATGACCCCATCTGGGGTTTTCTTAGCAAAAATAGTGGAGTGTTTTGCCATTTCCTTCTCCTGCTCATTTTACAAATGAGGAAACTGAGGCACACAAGAGTTGAGTGACTTGACCAGGGTCACCCAGGTAATGAGGATCTTAGGCTAGATTTGAATTCAGGTTCTTCTGACTCCAGGGTGGGCACTCTATCTGCTGCAGTGACACCTAGCTACCCCATCAATATATGCACACATATACACATATATACACATACATACACACTCCCCAAAATACACAAAAAACAGATAGTGTAACTTCGTGGGGCAGAACATTAGCATCTGGGGAGACAAAGGAAAGCTTCATGCAGAAGGCAGCATTGGGCTGAGTTTTGAAGGAAACCAGGGATACTAGTAGGTGGAAGCAAGTAGAGATTGCATTCCAGATGTAGAGGACAGCCAGTGCAAAGGCACTGAGGGGGGGCTGGAGTGTTGTGAGTGGGGCACAGTTGGAAGGCCAGCTTGACTATACAATAGAATGGAGTGATGTATGAGAAGGCTGGAAAGGTAGGGTTGAGACCAGATCATGAAGAAGAATTTGTATTTGTTCCTAGATGTAATAAGGAGTCCCTGGAGTTTATTGAATAGGAGGCCAAGTTGAGACAGGGAGACCAATTAGGGAACTATAATAATCCAGGCAAAGAGGTGAAGGGGGAGTGAACTAGGGTATCAGCCATGTGAGTAGAGAGAAGGGGACAGATGTGGAAAGTAGATAGAAATGACAAGATTTGGCATCTGAGGTGATGATGGAGAGAGAGTAAGGAGGCGAAGATGACAGATTGTGAATCAGGGTGACTAGAAAAAAGGTAGTGCCATTAAATAGGAAAGTGCAGAAGAAGGGACTTTTGGGGAAAAAGATAGTTTTTTCTTGGACATGTTGAGTTTGAGATGCCATTGGGACATACAGTTCAAAATGTCCAGTAGGCAGTTGGTAATTTGGGACTAGGACTTTGGAGAGAGTGGGGATGTCTGAAACTATAGATCTGGGAGTCATCTGTATAGAGATGGTCATTATACCCAGCTGGTCACCAAGGAAGGAAGGAAGGAAGGAAAGGAAAGGTGCAAGCATCTTCTATGTGCAAGGCACTGTGCTAAGCATTTTACAAATGTTATCTAATTTGATCTTCACAACAACCTTGGGAAATTTATGTTATTATTATCCCTATTATATAGTTGGGAAAACCGAGGCAGACAAATCAAGTAATTTTCCCAGGGTCACACAGTGAATGTTTGAGTCTGATTTTGAGCTCAGATCTATGTGACTCCAGGACTAGCACTTTTCTCTCACTGTACCACCCAGTGAGAATATAGAAAGAAAAGAGAGCCCATGGCAGAATCTTACACTACACGCACAGTTGAGGCATGGCATGGCTGATGAACCACACTGAGATCATTCATACAGGAGGAGAAGCACGAGAGTCATGTAACAGCAGTGCTTAATCCATCCATCCTTCATTCCATCCTTCTTCCTTCTTTCCTCCTTCCCTCCCTTCTTTCCTTCCTTCCTTCCTTCCTTCCTTCCTTCCTTCCTTCCTTCCTTCCTTCCTTCCTTCCTTCCTTCCTTCCTTCCTTCCTTCCTTCCTTCTCTCCCTCCT
>NW_027186316.1:3626163-3651882 GCF_028583685.1 Petaurus breviceps papuanus
CTTCCTTCCTTCCTTCCTTCCTTCCTTCCTTCCTTCCTTCCTTCCTCCCTTCCTCCCTTCCTCCCTCCCACTTTCTGCTTACTTTTGTGTGTTGTCTTCAACAAACAAAACAAAACTCTTTAGAATGTAAGCTTCTTGAGGGCAGGGGCTGCCTTTGTTTTCACTTGTATCCTTATCACTACTACATAGCCCTGTGCTGAGCACTTAGAACGTTTAATGGAAGCTTTTTTTTCCTTCCTTCCTATTTCATTTGCTGGTTAGGTTTTTTTTTTAAGGTTTGGGAAGGATATTAAAAAATGCTGTTTTATGAAATGATTATCCATAGCCCTAACTTTTTCATAAATGCTGTTACTTTCTCTTTCTGGATCAGGTATGAATTCATAGACTTTGAATTGATTTATTTAGAATATTCATTTTCTTTTTCAAAAATATCCACAAATATACAAATTTCAGGAGAAACTTTTTGTCACAATGAATTTACTTTCTCTTTATTATTATTTTTATCACTAGGAGAAATGGAAGTTTGTTCTTTAAGCTTTAAAACATCCTGAATTGATCATTCTGTGGCAGGAGAAAACCAGCATATTTAGCATTTACATAGAAGTACCTTATCCTTGGCCTACCACCATAATATTTTGCAAAGACCCTTCTAGTATTGACTTAAAAAAATAAAGCTTATTGCTCTGCTAACAATTTGAAAACCCACTTACTTTCTTGTTCATGTTTCTTCATACGAGTGATTATTTGTAGCTCAGTCAATTAGCAAGCATTATAAATTTTGCTAACCATAGTTAGCAAAGTGCTTCTGATACTAAGAAAAATTGAAAACCAGTCCCTTCCCTCAAGGAACTTACATTTTAATGAGGGGGGGGAATAACAAAATATAAATCAGAACTTTTAAGATAGATGTAGAGTATACCAAAGGTAACCTTAGAGTAGTATGAACAAATTTTATGAGGGCTTCATTTTTACTTACTCCCAATAAGTATTGTGCTCTACCACTGCAATTTTAGTTCAATGCAATTTTACCACGTTACATCATTTTTATTAAAAAAAATTAATCAATTATATTGAAATTTTCTCCTGAAGTGACATTGCTGTCAAGTTTGCCAAGTAACAACTCTTCCTTAACATCGGTTTCAACAACATATCAAACATATGTAGTCAACTAAGCATTTTTTACTATATCTGTTGCTTTATCCTTGTCTAACGTGAAGTAGGATAATTTTTAGTTTCTCAATTGATTGCCAAGGTTTTCAAACATCAGTAATTCTCACCATTTATCTGCAAGTGGAACCATTTGCATCTGCTTTGTACTGCTTCAACTATATCATTAGCTGCAGGTAACTCTAGCAGCCTATCATCTATGGGCTGAAACTTTTTACACTTTACTTTCTATAAACAGCCTTTTATGATGCAAACAGTCTTTTAGAGTCATAAACATGTTATTTGAAAAAAAATCTTTTTTTCTTATTAAAAGCATCTCATTTTCCCTGGAAAAATTCTTGTGTTGCCAATGTAGTCCACATATTCTTTCAAGATTTCATTATAATTTAGTTGGCTTCATTTATTTTCCTTAATTTAGTAGATTTCATGCTGCTTCAGCTGAAGTATTGGTCCAGTACTTGTGAGTTTCAGTGATAGATATTGTAGAGGATCATATTTTCTGGATTTGTGTTTATCTACTTCTGCTATGTATTGCCACTATTGTCTTTGCTTAGACTAGTTTTTGCAGCTTCGTTGGGTCATCCCTTCCAACCAAGTGATGTGTTCATCCTCTTTAAAGGAGATGTCCTTTCTTTAAAAAATAGACAGGAAAATCAAGGCAATTACATTTTTTTTTTTTGCTTTTTGGAGGGCAGTTGGGGTTAAGTGACTTGCCCAAGGTCACACAGCTAGTTTTTTTGTGTTAAGTGTCTCAGGCCGCATTTGAACTCAGGTCCTCCTGACTCCAGGGCTGGTGTTCTGTTCACTGTGCCACCTAGCCACCCCAAGGCAATTACATTTAATTGTTGAAAATTTCAGATGTTTAACTGTTCTTGAGCTCTTCTGATTTTCTTAAAAGCAGTTGCACTTTTGGAGTAGGCCAATTTATGATGTTGTGCTTATCAAAGTTAACAGTATTGAGAAATATAACAGATCTTTTTTTTTTTGCCTTTTGGAGGGCAATTGGGGTTAAGTAACTTGCCCAAGGTTACATGGATAGTTTTTTTTTTTGTGTGTGTGTGAGTGTTAAGTGTCTGAGGCCAGAACCGAACTCAGGACCTCCTGACTCCAGGGCCAGTGATTTACTCACTGCGCCACCTAGCCACCCCTATAACAGATATTATAGTACTTTTGACTTCTGCATGCAGATTGTTTAACTTGAGGGTCACACTCTTCAAATTCAGTAGTCATTTGTTATTAAAAGGATGGGCACTGGGGCTGATTACACCCACTTTGATTGTACAGGAACTGACTCAGATATGACCTCATTTGTTCATACTGTATAATGGTTGCTCTGGGTTTCCCATATGTTGGAGACAATTACCTGTATTAGGCTCCCTCTTGTTAATCCTAATTTGAACTTTGTTTTCATTGAGAAAAAAAGTTGATGTATTTGGATAGGAGTACTCAAATCTCTAATCATTTGAAACATTGCTTTGTAACCTGTCCCCTAAGGAGGGAGGACTGTGCCTCCCAGTTTAGATAAATGCTCTAATTCTTACTCCTGAACTGCATTTTCCATTGTATTTTGATCATTTTCTTCTGCCTTGTCATTGCATTGAAGTCACTGAATATCAGAGTAGATGTCGATTTAAATTGGGGGTCTGGTTGGGAGTGGGGTGTCTTATCACGATTTCTAATCCTCTTCATCCTCTGTCACACGTTAGCCCATAGTCTGCAATTGTCCCACCATATAACTTCCAAGCTGTGATAGTAATGGCATTTAAAGATTCCCCTGTATTGGCTTAGTTTTTCAAATTGATTGTGTTAAAACCCAGAGCTTGTTAATCCCACCTGTGGGATGGACTTGTTGACTTGAAAAGAGAGACACGAACTGGGAGGAGCTGGTGACATAGATTTGGAGAGACAAGAGAGAGGCAGAAGAACTTTTTGGAAGCAGCACCCTCGTGGAGGCAGAGAGAGACTGAGAAGGATTGCTGAGGGCCACTTTGAATTGCCCTGGACTTTTGAGACCTGCCCCCTGAGCTGCCAAGGACTGAGGAGACATGGCTGTTTTGCTGGTACTTTGTCTGTCTGCTTTGATGTTGTTTTGCCAGATTTGTCCACTGGTGAAAGACAGTCCTGTTGTTGAAGAAGTCCTGGAACCTGGCTTTTGGTTAAGAAGCCCTGAGACTGTCCTGCAGACAAAGAGTGAGTACTGTCCACTGGTGAAGGACAGTGCTGTTGTTGCAGGGGTCTGGGAACCTTTCTGTTGGTTCAGAAGCCCCGAAGAAGGATTTTCTTGTTGTATGTTTACAGAAATCCTGGGAGAGGGTTTTGCTAATGTTTTCAGGGGTTCTAGGACTGTTCTACAGACAGAGGATGAATTAATGAAGGGACTGGCAATGTATCTTGTGGCCTTGCTAAGCCTTGTCTCCCCAGGAACTAAGATTGCTGAGAACTTGCCTCTTGTCAAGATGAAGAAAAGACCTCCATTTGGGTATTAAGTGCTGTGCTTAAACTTGATGTAACTCTGGGGTAGATTCAATGGTGATCCAGGGGTGGGGAACTTTTGACCTTTTTGTGTTCTATGGTTGAGCAAATGAATGTACTTTACTTAGATTGGAAACTAATCTCCATTTGAGAAGAGGGGCTTTGTGGTGGACTAAATGAAGGTACAGCCTAGGGATAAAGTAGTATGTAGAACCAGGACTTTGTAATTGATTGAATGATTGGAAGGTCCTGGGGTGGGGTAGTCCTTGGAGATTATTTAATCACACTTAGTAAATGCTGTATTTTGAATGATGTCATGTTTTGACCTTCTCTGTTCTGGGTTTGTCACTGAATAAAATGGAGAGCACCTATGCTGGTATTCTGAACCTTGGGGAGTTGCCTTTCCTTGGCGTTACAGTACATTACTCAAGCCCAGCTCTAGATTGAAAGATAAAGAAACAGCACTATCCTTATTCCTTAGATCTGAAGCTAGGTTTTATTGGGAATATACAAGCCCTCAACAATATAGTAAAAGGAGAAGAAGATCTTTTGTTGGGGCGGGGGGGGGGGGGGACTTTTGGGGAACTTCCATTGAGGAAACTCCAGCCAATACAGCTTAGCGCCTGTCCTGTAACTTAGTTTACAGAGTTTCTTAGAACAATAACAAGTTAAATGAGTTGGCCAGGGACATACAGCTAGTATGTGTCAGAGTCCAGGCTTGAACCCAGCTGTTCCTGACTCCAGGTCCTCTCTCCATTATTCTACATGGCCTCTTAGGCCACCTTATCTTCTGAGAAATCTGTTCTGTTCTCTGTGATACAAAGGAGCTCATAAGGAACACAGTGCCTGGTACCCAGTAGGTGCTTAATAAATGCTTGCTGTTTGATGGATTAATGAATAGTTCCATAAAATCAACCCTGGCCCAGATTATGTCTCAGGGGCAGGAGCCATCTGAACAACAAACACAGGAATGGAGGAGAAGCAGGATTTCATAAGTGTCAGAGGTCATCTTCTTCAGGTCATCAGTCAGACTGGCTTTTAAGGACTGCCTGGCCCATCCTGGCTCCTAGAAGGGAAGGGACTTGTTTCAGCCAGACCAGCATTGTTTTCCTTGGCTGATGATATACAAAGATGCAGCTATTTGGGCTCCTTAAAGTACATTTCAATTAATAATTATTTATTGAGTTTCTACTGTGTGCCAGACTGTGCTAGGCACCAAAGATAGATACAAAGACAAAAAATAGTCTTAATTCTTAAGGAGCTGACATTTCTAATGAGGAAGACAACATGTAAGTATCTAAGTATATGCAAAATAAATACCAGGTTATTTGAGGAGGGAAGATGCTAGTAAATGGGCAGGGGGAGTGGGAGGACCATCGTGCCAAGGTAGTGCTTAAGCTGTATAGTAAAGGAAAAGGGGAACTCTTAGGTTGAGGCAAGGAAGGGGAGTGCATTCTAGACATTTGGAACTGTCTGTCAAAGACCTGGAGACAGGAGATGGAGGATCCTTGTGTGAGGAACAGAGAGAAGGTCAATTTGCCTGAATCTCAGAGTGTAAGTCTGGAAGTAATGTCCAATGAAGTTGGAAAGATTGACTGGGGTTAGGTTGTCTACGCCTTTTAAAAGCTGAACAACGGAGTTGATATTTTGTCCTAAAGAAAATAAGAGAAAACACTCTAGTTGGTTGAGTAAAGGAATAATGTTATCAAATCCTCACTTAAGGAAAATTACTTTGGCAACAGGTAGAGGACGGACTGGAGTGGGAAGAGACTTGAAATTAGGTCAGAGACTTGAACTAAGGTGGTGGTTGTTTGATTGGAGAGAAGAGGTTGTATGCAAGAGACGTTGTGAGGGGAGAAAGGACAAGATTGGATGACTGAGTATATTTGTGGGGTGGGGGAGAATGAAGAGTCTAGGATGATATAGTGCCAACAGAATATTCACAGTACCAGCGGTTACTGTGAATATGCCAGCATAGTTCTGGATCACAAAATATAACAGACTCTCCATATAAAAGCCAGAAGCAAAACATTTATTCAGACACCAGAAAGCCAAATCCCAACACCAGAAAACTGAATCCATCAAAGCAACAAAGAAGTTAATACACCTTATTAAGGTGTAGGAAGCAACACTGTCCCAAAGCCTTCCCACAAACACTCACAAGCCTAGCTGTCTGCTTGCCTGTGTCCTCTCTCTCCCCCAGCTCTAACTCCTCTGACTGCCAGTTTCCTTTTGACTCTGCTCCACCCCTTCCTGCTCCACCTGTTCAGAAAACTCCTCCCACCACAGGCTCCATGTGATTACATGTGACCTTTTAGGGGGCAGGGAAGATCTTCAAACTCCTATTACCATTACAGATGACACCAATTTTATGACCTGAGACACCCAAAGGGTGGTGCACCTTCCGTAGAAATAGGGAGGTTTGCAAGAGAGAAGGGTTTAGGCAGAAAGAATCATGTGTTCAGTTTTAAACATGAAGTTTGAGATGTTTCTAGTTTGAAATATCCAATAGGTAATTGGTGATCCTAGACTGAAGCTCATGGGAGAATCTGGGAGTTATCTGCATAGAGATGATAATTAAAACCATGGAAGCTGATGAACTGAACCAAGAGATGTCACAGATCTCTATGTCAAAGATCCCTTTGGCAGTCTGTCTCGGGAAAGATTCCTCAGAATGGTGTTTCTAAATGTATTAAATAAAATACAGAGGATTGCAAAGGGAGTCAGTTTTTCTGAAATAAAGGTGTATTTTTCCCCATACCCCTTGACATCTGTACATAGATCTAAGGGTTAAGAACCCTTGGTGAAGAGGGCCCAGAACAGAAACCTGGAGAATACCCCCAAGTAGGAGGCCTGATAGAGGTTAGATGAGGTGCTGGAAAAGGAGATTGAGAAGGATCTGTCAAACAAGGAAGAGGAGAACCAGGAGAGAGGAGGGTCACAAAAACCCAGAGAGGAGAGAGTGGTCAGGAGCATCGAATGCAGTAGAGAGATCCATAAGGATGGAGACTGAGAAAAGACCATCAGATTTGTCAATGAAGTGATAATTTGTGTCTCTGGAGAGAGCATTTTCAGTTGAATGATGAGCTTGCAGAAGGTTAAGGACTAAGTGAGAAGAAAAGATAGGGAGGGAAGCAACGAGTATAATGGTAGAGTCTAGTGAAGGTATTTTAAAGATGGAGGAAACTTGGGTATGTCTGAAACCAGTAGGAAAGAAATCAGGTGATAGGGAGAGGTTGAAGTCAAGAGATGGGATAATCAAGAGGGCAGTCTGCTGGAGAAGATGGGAGGGGATGGTATAAAGTGCACATACAAAGGGCTTGGCCTTGGCAAAGAGAAGGACTGCCCCTTTGGTAGATACTGAGGGAAAGGAGGAGCAACTAGGAGATGGTATTAGTGGGTTTGGAGATGAAGAGAATGGGAGAAGGAACCTCTATGGAGTCACCTCGATTAACTTCAGTGAAGTAGGAGGTATAGTTCTCAACTTAGAGAGAAAGCTTGAGGAGGGAAGAGAAGGTTTGGAACAGGAGTAATATGTAAGGCTATTGAAAGGTAAGTTCCAATCAGGTTATGAAGGACTTGAAATCTCAAACAGAAGAGTTTGAATTTGACCCACTGGAATTTATTGGTCAGGGGTCCGCTATTGGTTCTGACAGAAGCTATCCACTTCCCACAAAGAGGAGGGCAGTCATCTTCCTAGTCACAGCAATTTCCTTTTGCTATCTAGTTTCATTTATAGGGAGATTGTCATGTCAATATTGATATGATTCAGCTCCCCCAAAGATATGTCTATGACATGCTTGACGAGGTCACTCAGTGGCCTTAGTAACTTATAGGTAGTAAGTGTTAGAGTTGGAAGGCATCATAGGGCATAGCATGTTAGAACTGGCAGGGCCATTAGAGATATTCCAATCCAGTCTTTTCATTTTACTGATGAGGAAACTGAGGTCCAAGATCATCTAGTGAGTTAGTAGCAAAGTTCATAGTAGGAAATAAGCATTTAGGAGAAAGGGATAAGCATTTACTAAATGTCAGGTATATATCAGGCACTGTGCTAAGCATTTTACAAGTATTATCTCTTTTGGTCCTCACAAAAACCTTGGGAAGTAAAAGCTATTATCGCCATTTTATAGTTGAGGAAACTGAGGCAAATAGAGATTAAGTGACTTGCTCAGGATCACACAGCTACTGAGGCTGGATTTGAACACAGAGAAAGTCCAGGGCTCTATTCACTGTGTTACCCAATTCAAAATTATAGGAATAGGAGCCATTTCCCGATTGATAAATGGTAAAAGGATAGGAATAGGCAGAAGAAAGAATACTCCAAATCACTAACAATTCGATAAATACAAATTAAAGCAACCCTGAGGTTCTACCTCACACTTGTCAGATTAGCAAAATTAACAAAAAATGGAAAACAAATATTGGAGGGACTGCAAGAAAACAGGCACATAAATGTGTTGTTGGTCGAGCTGTTAATTGGTCCGGCCACTCTAGAAAAATTTGTAACTATGTTCCCAAAGTCACATACCATTTGACCAAGCCTGAGCCTAAAAGAAAACAAAGAAGGAGGAAAAGGACCCATTTATACCTAAGTCTTTAGAGCATCAGTTTTTGTAGAATCAGAGGATTTAAAACTAAGGAGGTACCCATGAATGGCTGAACAAATTATAGTTTAGGAAAACTACTGTCATAAGAAATGATAAAAGGGACGGTTTCAGAGAAACTGGGGAAGACTTGTATGAACTGCTGCAGAAGGAAGTGAGTAGAACCAGGACAATTTGCACAAAGACCACAATAATGTGAAGGAAAACAGCATTGAAAGACTCCAGAACTTTGATTCAGAGATTGACCATTTATGTTTCCAGATATTGAAGCATGCTCCCCACCTCCTGACAGAGAGATGATGCATCTGATGGACTTAAGATGCAGGTTAAGATAGAGATTTTGGGATATGGCCAAGATCAGAATTTGTCTTGCTTAACTACAAACATTTGTCATGTAGGTTTTGTTTTTTCTTTTAAATTGGGGTGAGATGGAGAAAAAAACTCAGTTTGTTAGTTGATTTTTTTTAAAGTAACTATCCTCTCCAAAGTTACCAGTGATCTTTTTCATTGCCCGATCTAACATCCTTCTTGACCTTTCACTCTTGATCACCTGCTAGTAACTCTCTCTTCTCCAGTTTTTCTAATACTATTGTCTCCTGACTTTCCTACCTGGCTGAGCACTTCTTTTCAGTCCTCTGCTTGATCTTCATCTAGGTCATGCCCACTAACTGCAGGTGTCCCCCAAGCCTCTTTCTGTGCTTGGTGAGCTCATCAGCTCCCACAGATTCAATCAACTGTCTGCCTTGTGATCCCAGATCGATGTATCCAGACTAAATCTCTCTCCTGAGCTCCAGGCCCACATTACTCCACTGCCTGTTGGACACATCCCACTGAATGTCCCAACAAAAGTCATCATCAAGACTCTCCTTCCCTTCCCTATTCTAGACTGTCAAAGGAGCCGTATTCCTTCCAGTGACGTGAGCCAGGCTGGGAACCTCGGGGTCATCCTCATCTCTTACTCACTCCCATATGCCCACTTTGTGGTCAGATCTTGTTCCTGCCTTGGCATCACCTCTTGTATCCATCCTCTCCTCTCCTCTGACACAGCTCTATGGCAACGGCCTGCTGGGGACCCTCCTAGCCTTATTCTCTCCCCACTCTCTCTGGTTCATCTTCCACTCAGCTGCCAAAGTGATCTTCCTAAAACCCAGGGCACACCATGTTACATGGCTGTTGGTTGAGCCTCACTGGCCAGCTCTCACTTCCAGCATCAAGTACAAAATCCTCTCTCTGCTTGGTGTTCAAAGCCACTCCTAAGCCCCAGTCTTCTCTCTTCTTACTCCTCTGTGATCCCATGGTACCGACCTCCTTCACGTTCTTCTCATAAGACCCTCCATCTCCTGATGCTGGGCAATCTTCTTGGATTCCTAGAATGCTCTTGCTCTCACCTCCACCCAGCTGGCTTCCCTGACTGCTTCCAGGTTCCAGCTTACATCCCACCTCCTGCAAGAGGCCTCTCCCTGCTTGTGCCTTCCCTCTGAGGTTTCCTCACATTTACCCTGTAAATATCTTGTATGTACAATTGTTAGCATGTTGTCTCACCTGTTAGAATAGGAGATGCTTGAGGGTAGGAGGGGAAAGGGAAGGTGCCAAGCACCCTATAAATGTCATCTCATTTGATCTTTATAAGGTAGGCAACAGTAGGATCCCCATTTTACAAATGAGGGAAATGAGGCAGGCAGAAGTTCAGTGACTTGCCCAGGGTCACACAGGTAGTAAGTGTCTGAGGCTAGATCTGAACTCAGGTCTTCCTGACTCCAGGTCCAGTCCTTTGTCCACTGCATCACCTAGCTATATATTGTATCCTCAGTGCTGAGAAATCTAGGGCTTGAGTAGGATGCCCATTTTCCAGAAGAGGAAGGTGAATCTGTGAGGTTAAGTGACTGGCCCAAGGCCATCTAACTCTTCCAAGTCTTGGGCCAGCCAGTGCTCTGTACTGTGCTCATGGAACCCTGGGAAGAAGAAGGTGTGAGTGGCATGGTGGAGGGGGTGAGGCCCATGGCCAGGCTTTGAGCTCTCCTGCCTAGAACACCCCACTGATTCAGAAAAGAGAGGCATTCCTAATGCTTCCCTGTGACAGGGCATCTGTTAAGGAGGCCTGCAGCTTCCCTACGTCCAAGGAGCCTCAAGCCTTTGCCTTCATCCCAGCCCGCAGGCCCAGCCCTGCTCTAGGGTGAGCCTGAACTGTGGGGAGGAGGAGGATTTCCTGCCCCTTATCTCTGACTGACCAGTGGCCCATCTCTGAGGAGCCTGAGATAGGAAGGTGCCACAGGCCAGCCGGCCGTTTGGGGGCTTAAAATCAGTTAGGGAATGCCTCACCCCCTAGGTTTTTTTTTCCTCATCTGGCTTCTTAATAAAAGCCTTTGGAGAGGTGGCCAGGTATTGGGAAAGTGAGCCTTCATTCTCATATGGTAGGCCCATGGAGGGTGAAAGCTGGGAGGGACCTTGGAGGGCTGAGGGAGTGTGTCATCAGAGAGGCAGACTCCACACACCTCTCTGTTTCTCTCTGTTTAAAAGAGGCCACACACCTCTGTATTTCTGGCCATCCTTAAAAGCCCAGCTAAGTCGCATGCTGCCTTCTCCTGTGTCAGGAAAGGACTTCCCCTTCCCCCCCCCCCAGGGGAGGGATAGCCACTCCTCTTCGGAACTTGCCCATTTCTGCTGAGGACACAGCATCCTAGCAGGCCCCCAGGCTCAGAGTGTCCATGTTCTCTGCTGGCACATCACCGCCCCTCAGCCATGAATAATATCCAGTCAGCTGCTAACTCTCATCAATCCCATCTCCCACACCCTTCTCTCTACTCTCTCAGCGGCCACCCTTGTCACCTTTCACCTGGACACACACACATATACTTAATATAATAATTATTAATACTCTTCTTTGTAAAACCTGTTATAGTCTAATCATCCGTCTTCCTGCCTTGCGTCTAGCCCCATCCTCACGCCCATTCAGCTACCCTTCCATAGCCATAAGGCTTAACTTTCAATGAACCTGGCCAGCCCAGTAATCCCTGTCGTCAGAGACCTGAGCCAAAGAGTTGCATTTTATCTAGTTGACTGAAGTAGTCAGGCTAGGTGGTCAGTCTTGGCATTTAAGGACCTTCACAGTTGGGCTCAAGCCTGCCATTCTCAGCATACCTGAGGACCCTTGCCATTCACCATCCTCAATGCTGATGCACCTGGCGACTTCCTGGTCTTTCTGTCCATTAAATGTCCTTTTCTATGACAATGCAAGCTCCTTGGCTCAGGTCTCTGACGACAGGGATTACTGGGCTGGCCAGGAGAGTGTAGCCCTTGGGACTTTTCCTTTGCAGGCTATACCCCACTTCAGCAGCGGGAATTGCCTTAAGCTGCCTTCGGGACCTCAAGAGAACAGGTGGGCTTAACAGGTCAATAGTGTATTAAGGCAGGGGCAGGATGTCTCTGGAGTCAAAGGAGCTTAGATCATGGATCTATTTACATGTGAAAGAGGCCTCAGAGGTTGTACTAAGCAACCTAAGTGAAATGACTTGGCCAGTGTCATACAGGCAGTAAGTGGCAGAACCTTGGTTTAAATCTTGCTTCTGACTTGAACTCTGGGTAAATTCTTTAACCTCCCCAGACCTCAGTTTTCTTCTCCATAAAATGAGGGGGTTGGGCTGAGTAGCTTCTGGGGTTCCCCTCTCCAACAGTCAGTGGAAGATCCTGGGCCATCAGGGGCCTCTGTCCTGTGAGGCCCTGACATCCTGCCTTGCTGCACTATAAGGTAAGGAGAACCTTGGAGTGCTCCGACCAGTGGCAAATTGTAGTTTCATGTTGACAGCTCTGTTGATGGCCGAGCCCCTGCTGACTAACCACCCCAGCTGCCTAGCGAGGCCCTGGCTCAAGAAGTTAGTCACTAGCCTAAGAAAGTGGCCCTTAAGGTGTCTTCTGGGTGATAGACCTGAAGATGAGGCCATCTCCGGGCTAATAGCAAAACTGCTCTCTATTGACAGGTTAAGGAAATTGCAAAGGAATCCAGTGGCATCCTGGGTTCCAGCCAGGGATGCCAGGAATCCCAGCCCCCCCCTCTTCCCCAGCATGGGGAGGAGGGGATGGGAGGGCAGCAGGAGCTGGTGGAGAGGAAGGGTAACTCACTCGGGCCCATTTCCTTTTTGACCAAAAGACAGTTTTCCCCAGATCATGGGGTGTGGCCCAGCTTCTTAAAGGCATTTCCTGTCTGGGAATTTATATTTGGTTTAGCACTAAGGGAAAGGGAAGTAGCAAAGAGGCAGACTAGGGAAGTTGGAGGGGATGGAAGGGGGATTGTGGGGCAGTGGGTGGGGTCAGGTGACCTCGATGCCAGCCAGCTGTGCCATCTATAGGCAGAAGGACTGGTGGGGAGGGACAGGGTGAAGAGAGGGCCATAGATCTGGAGGTAGAAAGGACCATGGAAACCAGTTAGTACTAACAGCTGTCAGACGATCCTGTTAGAGCTAACAGACTATTAGATGATCCTGTGAGTGGAAGGAAGTCTCAGGTGAGGATGTACCCTTCCCTAGTGTAAGGTAGCACCTGTTCTGCAGTTAAGTGGCTCAGAGAGTTGTTTGGGTCATGGATAGGTTGAAGGGCCTTGCCCAGCATTACACGGCCAGTGTGTTTCAGAGGCCAGACTAGAACCTGGGTCTCGGGACTCCAAATGGAATCTTTGGGGCCATATGTGTATACTTGAGTTGATATGCCCAAGAGCTACAGAATTCCATGACTGGTGAGCAGAGTGTGGAGCTCCAAAGCCTTGGCCTGGATCACTGGATGCCCCTTCTCTGGAAGCTGCCCTTTGGAGTCTCCATCCTTTGTGTCCACCGACCCAGGCTGCTCCATCACACATCTCCTGTGTCTTTTGTAACCTTGGGGTCCGGGCTGGTATGAAGTGGGAGGTCCTAGACACCCCACCCCCATCCCCTCTGTGGATTGGAAAGTCACATGGACCAATAGGGTTTTAACTCAAAGGGGCCTTAGAGACTGTGTCATCTAATGGAAGGCAGTGTAACACAGTGAAGATTGTGCAGGGTTATACTTATTACCTATGTGGCCTGGGCAAGTCCTTTCTCCTCCCTTGCCTCAGTTTCCCCCTCTGTAAAGTGAGGGCTCCTGAGGTCCCTTCCAGGTGTGTGATCCTAACTTTAACCCTGTCATTTTATGTGGAAATTCACTCGTCCAAGGTTCCAGAGTGAGTGGGCAAGAGGAGCAAGAGAAAGCAGCTGGCACCAGCCTCACTGTCTGCTGGGGACCAGTTTGCCCAACCATGGTGGGTGGCGCCTGAGCTTAGTAGAACACTTCGTTTTCTCTTTGTTGCCCTTCTGTGGGCACTTGGTGTTCCCATGAAACTCAGTGACTGACCTGGGATGGGGGCTCTGGGGGATGGGCTGGAACAATGATGGAGAGCATGACTTCAAATCCTAACTCTTCTGCTGCTGCTTGTGATGTTGGGCAAGTGACTGCTCTTCCCTTGGTCTGTTTCCTCCTCTCTAAAATGAGCTGTCACCAAGCATTTATTCAGTGCTGGGAGTACAGAGGAGGGCCCATATCCGGCCTCACTCCCAAAGAGCTTGCAGTCTAAGGAGGGAGACAATGTGCAAACAGCTTTGTCCCAGCAAAACTCTAGGTGGGATCAACTGGAGATGATGAACAGAGGCAAGGCATCGTGGGGGATCAGCAGGGGTGTCTTGAAGAAGGTGGGATTTTAGCTGGACTTGAAGGAAGCTGGGGTAGGGGTGAGGGAGAGATGAGGAAAGACAGCCCCCTAGGTGTGGGGGTGCAGCCAAAGGCACCCCAGGTCAGGAGATGGTGTGACTTATTGAAGGAACATGAGGTCACTGGAGCGCAGAGTACTAGGAGGGGAATGAGATGTAACAGCACCTGAGAGGTAAAGGTGGGGGCACCAAGTGACCAAAGGGCTAAAAAAACGGACAGAGGATTCTGTATTTGATCCCGGAGATGATAGAGAGCTTACTGAAGAGCAGGTGACGTAGCCAGGTCCAGGCTTTAAAAGTTGAGTGGCAAACAGATGAGTGGAGAGAGACTTGAGGCAGGCTGACCACTCAGGAGGCCATTGCAGTGACCCAGCATAAGGCGATGAAGGCCTGCACCAGGGTGGGGGCCATATGGGGTGAGTGTGTGTGTGTGTGTGTGTGTGAAAGCCCCCTTGGGGCTTGGTTCCATATTGGATGGGGTGGGGGTGAGAGTGGGGAGTCCAGGAGGCTTCCTAGCTTGGGAGCCTAAAGGACTGGGAGGAGGACGATGGCCTCCACAGTCAGAGACTAGACAACAACATTGACTCTGAGGTCCCTTCCACCCTTATATCTAGGGTCTTATGGGTTACCTTGAATGAGTCATTTTTCCTGTTTCCCATTTGTAAAGTGAGCTCTAAGACCTGGGTGTGGATCTCAGCTCTTCTACTTACCCTATGACCTTAAACAAGGGATTGTACTCTCTTGAATCTGAATATCCTCTTCTATAAAATGGTTACAGTAGCACTGGGATTTTCTCTCCGAGCTCTTAGGAAAGCACTCTGTAAACCCTGCAGCTCCTTGTGTTTGTACTTGTTTCCCCAGCACACAGTAGGTGCTTATAAATGCTTGGTGCTTGATTGCTAGAGAAATGGGAGTCATCATCTTCATTCTGCTGAGCCCAGGGGAGTAGTTGGTGACCCTGACCTTCAGTGTTCCAGGGAAGTCCCCTCCTTGGCACAGGGGCAGCAGCTGTCAGAATGGTCACTGCCCACGCCACTTTACTGCCCAGGCAGCCAAGCACAGGCTCAAGTTTCAGCAGTCCCAGAGAACTAGGCAAGGCAGGCCAAGGCCAGGTTGGGTAGCAGGAATCCCAGGGCACTCCAAAGAATCAGAGAAATTCAGTGCAGGAAGAGAGACCTTCAAGAACATCTCATGGAGACTCCCCTCCCTACACCTCTCTTTACAGGGGAGGAAACTGAGGCCCATGGAAGAAAAGTGTCAGTTTTGCCAAGGGTGCAGGGCTCACACCCAGATCTTCGGCTCCCCAGGCAATACCTCACTGGGTTGAACACGGTGTGGGATGGTGAAAGTTTGGAGCCTGGAGCTGAAGTGATGTGGTGAATGGGGGAGGGAACTAGACTTGGCCTCCCAAAAACCTACTTTCAAATCCCACCTCGGGCCCTTAATGTCACTTAACCTCTGGCCCTCAGCTCTTCTAAATGAGGGACATTAGGCTGGGTGACCTCTCAGAATCCTTTAGGCTCCTGGTGGGGGGCACACTTTGGAGAGCTGAGCCTGGAGTCAGGATGACCTGAATTCAAATCCAGCTTCAGATGTTTCCCAGCTGTGTGATCCTGAGCCACTCACTTCCCCTTTGTCTGCCTCAGTTTCCTCATCTGAAAAATGGGGGCTGTACCCACCTGGCAGTTATCATGACGGTTAAATGAGATAGCGTTTGTAAAGAAAGCACTTTACTTTATAATCTCTGAATGCCAGAGATTTATTAGCCCTGACCTGGCCAATTCTGTCAACATACAGACCTATAGGCCCTGGGGATATGTGTAGATCTGCCTGGAGGATGGGCTCAAGACCTCCCTTGACTTTCTAGGCAGATGCACAAGTGTTTAACTGCAGAGCTGAGCTGCCCCACTCCCACCTGAGCATGAGGCCTAACGGTGCCTTGCCAAGTGTGGAGGGTGCTGGGGCTTTGGACCAACACTTCTGCTTTTGCCCCTGGCTTGGAAGTGAAACTCAGCTGTTGCCTCCTACCCAAGGGAAGATGGGATATGGGGCGGGGTTCGAGCCTTGCTATAGAGGAAAGAGTATCAGACCTAATGATAGCTGAAACTTAGATACTATTTACCATGTACCAGGCCCAGTGCTAAGTGGTTAAGAGATAACAAGGATTATCTCATTTGATCTTCACAACAACCCTGGGAGGTAGGCCCTGTTACTGTCCTTACTGTAGATGAGGAAACTAAAGCAAAGTTAAGTGACTTGTCCAGGGTCACACAGCTAGGAAGTGTCTGAGGCTGGATTTGAACTCAGGGCTTCCTAACTCCAGGCCCAGCATTCTGTGCCCAGTGCCACCTGTGACACTGCTCTGTGAGCCTGGGTGTAACTTCTCTGGGCCTATTTCCTCACCTGAAAATGAGGGTCCGGATTACTATACCTCATAGAAAAAAGTTCTTTGGAAAACATTAATGTCCCCTCTAAATGTGGCCTGCTTTCATCTCCTGCCTCCTTCTTTCCTCTCTTCTCACTCCTTCACAATGGGACCCCTAACTGATGCCCCTTGCCCCCCCAGACTGTGCCTCAGGAGCTTCTTTGGAAGCTGGGTTTGGGGGGCCATTGCTGCTGGCCAACTGTTCTGGGGGAGAACATTAGTAAGAAAAACTGAGGGGCCTGGCCGTGCCCTCCCCCATCAGTCATGTAGCCCAAGTACTGGGCCCAGCAGAATAGGGGCACAGAGGATGCTGGGAAAGACGCCAGTCAAGGTCCCAGTGGATTGGAGAGGTGCTGGTTTCAGACGGTGGAGGTTCTGACTAGTCTGAGGGAGCCCCAAGGGGCCCCCATGGCTGCCGTTTCCCCTGTCTGATTGAAGTCTTAGGCCTTTGGAATCAGGAGATTCCTCAGAAGCCATCAAGTGCAACCCAGTCATTTTACAGATCAGGAAACTGAGGCCCAGAGATGGAAGATGACTTGCCCAGGGAAACAGCAAGTCTTACCCAGGGTTCTAGTCGACTTGAACCTCAGTGTTAGGCTTTTAATATGCCATGGTGCCTCCTTCTCATCTCTTACTTGGAGAGAGAGGGGAGAACATTGGTTCCCCAGGGGCTAGTGTGTAATATGTGTTGTGTGTGTGTGTGTGTGTGTGTGTCTCCAGGGGGTGGGGTGGAGGAAGAAAGATCATCCTTTGATCGTGAACCTTGGCTCCGTCCTTTCCTCCAAACCATTAAGCAGGTGCTCTGGGTCCCAGTGAGGGAGTTGGCACAATTGGAAGCATTCAGGATTCTCACTGGAGTGAGAAATAATCAGTGCTGGTGACTGCAAAAATATCAAAATCGGAACCAGAATCAAAGAGAAGCTTAGATCAGCTCCCAAGGTCTGTTTCCATGAACCTGTTGGAGCTCGTGGATCTCAGACTTTTCCTTCTGCTGTAAAGGGATGGATCCAACAACCTAGGGTAAATGGCTTCCCCTCCTTGGACCTCAGTTTCCTCTTTTGTAAAATGAGAGGATGAGACTAGATGGCTTCTGAGAGCCCTTTCAGCTCTACTGCTTATGATCTTGGTCAAGTCATTTCACTTTTTTTTGGAGGGGGGGAAGCAGGGCAATTGGGGTTAATGACTTGCCCAAGGTCACACAGCTTGTACATGTTAAGCATCTGAGGCTGGCTTTGAACTCAGGTCCTCCTGACTCCAGGGCTTATACTCTATTCACTGTGCCACCTAGCCACCCCAAATCATTTCACTTCTGTATGCCTCAGTTTCCCTATCTGTAAAATGAGGAGGTTGGACTTGTGTGCCCTCTGAGAGCCTTTCTAGCTCTGGATCTCTGATTCTGTGATCATCCATGTCCTCTGGAGTCTCATCCAGCCCTGGCATTCTGTGCTTGGTGACTCTTAGGTATCTGACTGGTTGGCACCAACCTGTTCCCCAAATGACTTCTGGGGGAATTGTTTTTCTAGGACACTTAAAAATTCCTGAGACAGAAAGAGCAAAGGGTATGTGTGTGTGTGTGTGTGTCTGTGTGTGTGTGTGTGTGTGTGTCTGTGTGTGTGTCTGTGTGTCTGTGTGTTAGGGGAAGGTTCCATATACTTTCAATTTTCCAGCAACCTTCCTAGCTAGGGATACAGGAAATGGGATGGAATATTCCCAGGCAGGATGTCAGAAGAGCTGTTGGCTCCCCATAACATACCATCTGATGTGGGCCATCGAGGCCTGGACACTCCTTCCCAATTGGAGGATTGAGGGACATCTGTCCGGGTAATTAAGGGTTGGGCCAGAGGCCTGGGGTCTGTCTACCTGGGGTCAGGGCCAGGCCCCTCCTGCTGGCCTGTGGCCTGGCTTGTCCAGCAGGTAGAGCAATACCTGCACAGACAGAGGGAGGGGCAGGAATGTCCATGGCTCCTGGCCCTGCCCTGTGACCAGATGTGCAGGCTTCAGGACTTGCTTTGGCTAGGATTAAGGTGTGCCTCCAGATCAGGCCTGAAACTGCCCCAAACTGGACCAAACTGGTTTGCCCTAAGTAACACACAGCTTGGAAGGGGGATCCCAAGGTCCAGTCTAACCAGAGCCCAGGAGGGAGAGCAGTCAGGGGAGGGGCCCAGCTCCTGGTGTGCTGGCCTGGGCTGGGCAAGTCAGAGAGGTGGGGTCTGCCCTCTCTGACCCTGGGATCAGGGAATGGGAGATCTGGAGGGGGCTGAGAGACCAGGGAAGGGAAGTGACTTGCTCAAGGTAGCACATTCCACATTGTCTCCCTTTGACTCAGGTTGGGGGCAGAGGGTGATTGTGTGTGCGTGTGTGTGAGCTTATTTCTAGTTAGAATTCTGGTTTTAGGTGGAAAAAGAAAAGTAAATTTAAAACACGTCACGAGGCACCGGCTTCTTTGGTGATGAGTATGAATAACAGACCCCGCGTGCCCCCTGTCCCCCGGCGCGCGCCAGTAGCCTGGGGGTCAGAGGCAGCCCCAGCTGAGGCCGCAGTTGGAGGCCCAGAGGAGGGATCAGGTGGGCAGCACCTGCTCACGCCATCACCTCCCACGGGCGCCCCCCCCCCCCCCCCCCGGGTCCCTCCCTGCCCCCCTCCCTCCCGCGGACTCGGGGGGGGGGGGGCTCCGAGGACACACCCCTGGCGGACACGCCCTCTGGCGGACACGCCCTAGACCACGCCCCGAGGCCGCGCCCCCAGATCACCTCCCACCCCCTTTCCTCCCACAGGAGCTGGCTGGAAGGCTGTGGATGTGGGCTGGCTGCAGAAACTCCCCTGCCTAGGAGGCCTAGCCTACCCCAGCTCTAATGGCTATCCCATGCTGATGGGGGGTGCGCCTGCGCGAGCGCACTGTGTGGGCTTCGGAAGGTTATCTGTTCGATCGAGAGGACCTGGCTTCTTTTTCTTGTTAATATGTTTTTCCCCTATTTAGCGTTTGCTCCCTGGCTTGTCCCGCTGTCATGCGCTTTAGAAGTGAGAGAACAGGATCTGCTTTGGAATGGCTTTTCCTGTCCCCCTCTTCTCTCTCCGCGCTGTCAGGACGAGCCCAATTTAGCACTGGGTCTCCTGCCCTTGCTAGGATGGTGTCATGGAAACAGCCCTGGCCTAGCAATCTGGAAAGCAGCTCCAACCGTCTGAGCCATGTGACCTGGGTCAAGTCACCTGCCCTTTCTGAGCCTCAGTTTGTCAGTTGTTAAAATGGGGATAAGGGGGAGCTCACCTCTCAGAGCTGTGTGAAGAGTAAATGCTATCCCAGCAGTCTAGAGGGAATGTCTTTCAGCCTTAATGCTCACAGCTGCCTAGGCTCTAGAATCCCAAGGTCAGGACTCCAGTGCTCTTGACCTATATCCTGGTGGGGTGTCCCTGAATAGGTCACTTGCCCTCTTAAGGCCACCCGCCGTTCACTCTCAAACATATAGAGGCAGAGGCAGTAAGAATTCCCCATTTTTATGGATTTGATCTGAAAGTGGAGTGGTGTTGTTCACCTTATGGCCCAGCACCAAAGTGCCTGGGGTAAAGCTCTCTCTTTGTACCCTATAGACCTTGGACAGTCTGATGCCTTCTTGGAACAACATCGTTATGTGTATAAAATACATAAGATTATAGTGATATCGGAATACAGTTATCAAAAACATTTTTCTAAGTTCTCAGATCCTGGTTAAGATTCTAAGATGCAGAGAGGGAGCCAGCCTGCCTTGGTAGAGGGAGTTCTCCTCATACCAAGAAATTCACAAGCCCAGTCCAAATGTTGCCTAGTTGTGTTGCAGAAGTGACTCTGGGTAGTTGAAGTCTTTGCACAGGGTCCACCAACTCTGCCTATCTGCCATTGGAAGACCACCATGGGGAAGCTTAGAAAGTCAGATCACCAAGAGGTGGGCTGATGGCTGGGGCAATTTTTTTTTCTAGTCACAGAAACTCATGAAAAACCCCTGGCTGGGTTTGGCATCAATGGAGGGGACCCCCATGTTGATGATAAAATCACATGTCCTTCTAGAAGGGTGTTGTTAGGCTTTGGCACAAAGAGGTTATACCTTTCCCCAGATGGGGCTGATGGAAAACCTGAGAGCAACCTGTAATCAGTAGCTTTGTTCAGTGTGGAAGTGGATCTTTTTTTCCTTTCAAAGAGATCTCATTTTGTATGTGACTTACAGGGTATGTCTCCACCCCTCCCCTCCAGGCTGATGGGGTACACCTCCATCTCTCCCTACCTCCTCCCCAGTGTAGCAGCAAGCACACGGCCCCACATACTTGGTCCATCCTGGTGCTGTGTAAATTGCTCTCCCAGATCCATCCATTGCACTCAGTTTCCACCACCGTGCTGGGCTGGGCTCCAGGGCCTGGCGGGGCAGACTGGCTGCATCAGGACTGGGGAAGGGGGAAAGGTTGAGACAAACGCAAGTGTCTCTAGCAACAAGAAGAATGGAGCCAGGACCTTGGCTGGCAAACCAGGGGAATTTGAGAAAGGGCTGGCCACCTCAGTAGAGAAGCCAAATCTCCCTGAGCCCCCTATGTCCTCGTGTACTGCTCATCTCTTGGCTGGGACTGGACCTTGCATTAGAGGGGGAGGTCCTGATTCAGAGTACTTCTGCAGGATGGAGGATCCACCTGGACCTGGGAGGGGACGTTGGGAAATGGGGCTTGGAGGCTGGAGTCCTGGCCCTGAGAAGCTGCTCAGACCTCAGGCCCCAGAGGCTTAGGGAGGGTATTAGGACAGAAAGACATTCCCATAAGCCTCTGCCCTTTGTTTCTGCTCTCTGTCCCCTTTATTGTTTCTGTTTCTTTCTTTCCATCTCTCTGTCTTTTCTGTTTTTCCTTTTACCTCTGAGATTTATGAGATTTCAAGGGGCCTTAAGTATCCTCTAATCCAAGCCCCTCATTTTCCAGAGGAAGAAGAGAAGGCCTTGAGAGTTAGAATAAACATGACTTGAGCAAGGGAGGGAGGCTAGGATCAAAGCTGGGGGGCTCTGCCTTGGGAGATGAAGAGATTGCTGTGGTGGGGGAGGTAGAGAAACCAAGTCTAGGAGTTTTTGTGGTGAAATGGGGTTGACTTTAAAGCCCACCTGAAGAGAAAGTAGCCAAGTTTTGCCCTAGGCCACTATGGGGCCGAGCTGCCAAGACTGTCCCAGTTTCCTCGGGGCTAGCTCTCACCTGCTGTTCCCCATTCCCTGGAAGTACATGCCCACCCGCCAGCCCCACCCAATGGGACAGAAGACTGTCTCCAGGCTTCACGTGTACATCCCTTGGCTTCTCTCTGCCAGCTACCCTTTCCATTGTGGGCAATTCTGTGCCCTTCTTTAAAAGCTTGGTTGACAAACAAGGCTAAGGGTGGGATGGTGGAAACTGGGCATTGCATTTACAGTCAGAAGACTTCAATTTGAATCCTGATGCTTCTGCTCATTAATTGTGTGACCTTGGGCAAGTCCATTTCCTTTTCTGAGCCTCAGCTTACCTCTGTAAATTTAGAAGGCTGGCCTAGACTATCTCAAAGATCCCTTTTGGCCCTAGGTCTTCCGCCTGTTCTCCCTTCCATATTTGTGGCCCTGAAGCACTTTCACATGTGTTACCTGTTGCCCCAAACTCCAAACTCACAAAGATCAAGACCAGTCTTGGGGAAGAGCCCCGTAAAATCAACTCTCTGGCCCATTTTGCTCCCACCATGAATTCCCTCTGTGAATCTCTGAATATAGGCTTCCAAAGATGTAGGTAAAAGGGCCCAGGCTCCCATGCAAGCACTCAAGGACTTTCAGGAACGTCCACCACGTGGTTTGCCTCTCCATCTCTCCAGGTTACACCAGTACCTCCCCATGGTTGGGGTCCAGGAACTTTGTCAGGGCGAGAGGATGTTTAGCTAGAATGGACCTCTGCCCTAGGCAGCCTTTAGCAGTTCCTAGCGGGTGGGGATGGCACAGACACATCCAGTGTTTTCTCTCCCAGATGGACTTTTCATCCTGCTGCTTTTTTTTGGGCTGTGTTCAGCACTCTCAGGATCTCTCTGAAAAGGCCCAGCCCTTTAAAAATAAATAATTATGTTTTAAGGATGCTTTTGTCTTTACATCAGTCATTTCCCCCCTCCCCTGGAATGAACCTTCCCTTCTGGCAAAGAAAACAATTAAATTAAAACATCAGACACAGTGACTACATCTGACCAAGGATATAATGTTCTGTCCTAGCAGGCCTCCCACTCTCTGCCCTAAGGGGGTAGGTTTGTTTCATTGCCTGTTAGACTGGACCATCATTGGTTTTTCCATTAGCCAGAGATTACCTTACTCTTGTCAAGCTTCTCATTTAAATCATCGTAGTCATTGGCTGTTTTGCTCTCTGCTTACTTACTCTGCTCAGCATCAGTTCATATAAACCTTTACGTGTTTCTCTAAATCCCTTATAGGCATCATTTCACTGTCCAGTGATGCTCCTTTGTACCCATAGATCATAGGTTTTCTCGGTTACTTCTTAATCATTGAGTGCCTTTTTGTGTCCACACAAAATACTGCTCTGAGGATTTTGACATATGTTAGGCCTGTGGTTCTGTCTTTGATTTTCTTGGAATATGCTGCTTTAAGGATATGGATCCATTAGTTGCTTTTCTTGCCTAATTCCAGATGGAAACCCCAATGATTTGCTGACTTCCCTGATTTTACCAGCCCCGCCTACATCACTTGTACCCATTTGTTGGTGTCTTTGTCAATTTGCATGTTGTCCAGTGAAACCTCAGTTGCTTTCCTCTGCATTTCTATCATTATAACCCATTTAGGACTTGTCATATCTCCTTAATGTTCTTTGGTTCCCTGCCTTGGCCTTTTTCAGGTGTGGGGCAGTCTTCAGTAGATGAATGATTAAAAGGAGATAAACAGTTTTCAAAAGAAGAATTGCAAACAATAACCGACCATTGTCGATATAGGAGGAATCCTGTGTAGAGTTGGGAAGTGGTCCAAGAAAAGCGACTAAATCACCCCTACCCTTTGACCCAGCAGATCTACTATGACTGGGCTTTTGTTGTAGACCAGACCCTCTGCAGGCTGGTCTAGGGGTTCAGGTTTGGGATTGGAACACAAGATCCTCATAGATGATCCAACACTTAACTTAAAAGAGTTTAACTAACACTAGTGTAACATGAATAATTAAAGATTATTTCCAGAGGATGCAGCACCCTCCTCTTCATGCAGAAAGAGATCTGGTTAGCAGGGGCTGTAAGATCAGAGGAATGCCATCCTCATGGCATCCGAGGGGCACTGACTCTTCCTGGGCTGGTCAATGGCCTAGATGATGGAGTGGTTATTTCATCAGCTTGAGTCTTAGTACTCCAGACCAATCAAGTCTCAGAACAGCCTTCCTGCCTGTTAGGGGAAAACTGACCCAGTCTTTGTGGCAAGGACCCTTAATAGATGTTACTTCTGCTACAACACATGGTATCTCAAGTAAGTTAAAGATGGAAACAAAGATCCAGTATGTACCACACCATTCCTAGAAGACCTCTGTGGTACCAGAGAGCTGAAGGCAAGGTGGCTGCCCATCGGAATGACTGAAAAAGCTGTGGTCTATAAATGTGATGGCATGTTATTTCACACTCAGAAATGATGTGGAATTTAGAGAAACATGGGAAGATTTATATGAGGGAGTGAAATAAGTAGAACCAAGAGGAAAACACAAAATGAGTACAACCATTTAAGTAGAAAGATCGCTAAAAGGAAGCTTAGTCATGAAAAAAAGTAGTGAGAAGAAACATTGAATAACAAAGCACCTCTCTCATGGTAGAGAGGTAGAGGCCGCCCTGGACAGAATGCTTTATACATTAGTGGATGATATCAATGTAGTCTTAATTTGTTAATGTTTTTCAGAAGGGAGAATGGGAAGGGGGGGAGGAAAGGACTATGACATAAGAACAAAACAAAAAGGCATCAATGCACTGTATTTTTTTTTTTGGCTTTTTGGAGGGGGGAAGGCTGGGAAATTGGGGTTAAGCGACTTGCCCAAGGTCACATGGCTAGTAAGTGTTAAGTGTCTGAGGCCTCATTTGAACTCAGGTCCTCTTGACTCCAGGGCCGGTGCTCTATTCACCGCACCATCTAGCCACCCCCAGTGTATTCTTTTTAAAGAAAAATTTTAAAAATAAAATGAAGGGAGATCTCTAAGGTTCATTCCAGATGTAGAGTTTGAAGAAGTTGGTGGAATGCAGAGTCAAAGAGGAAGTTAACATGATGATTGGAGAGTTTTTCATGCTATGGAACCAAAGTCTTCCTCTCTTTTACTTTGGTCCCACCAATCCTGGTTCTGCCATCTAGGACCCATGACAACTTGACCCAAAGATTGAGCCTCTTCCACATGCCAGTGCTTTGAGTAGCTCCAACATAACTTTTCCTTCCCCTCTTCTTCCTACTTTCTTTTTCTCTGAGTAACCATCCTGAATTCTTTCCTCTGCTTCCTGTGTAGCATGGTGTCTAGCCACCCTCCTCTGGGTGCTGTCGAGCTTATAAATGTCCTTCTCAAAGTCTGGCACCCAAAACAGAAGACAGGCCTTAGATATGGTGTGATCATGGGCACAGGATAGCAAAACCATTACCTCCTTCTTTCTAGATTCTCTGCTTCTATTAACAACCTAGGATTAGAACCTCCTGGTTGACTCAGTGAACTTGTCTACTGGGTTAGGTGCAAGTTGGATTGGATGGTTCCTTCCAGAGAGAAGAGATAGGAAGGGAGAAGGGGCTACGCTTGTTTGCCTGTCCTCTGGCCCATTAGACTGGGAGCTTCCAGAGGGCAGGGACTGTTCTTGTTTATTTGGCTCCCTACGACTCAGCACTGGGCACTTTATAGATTGAAGTATAGGTTGGACAAAGCGGATCTGCCATTCTCTGTGTGAGACTCCCTGGGGAGTTTTCTAATGGATTCATTAGTGGCTGACTGTGTTTTCCCTGGAAAATTGTATAGTTCTTTTTTTTTTAACCCAAGTGTAGGATTTTATTTGACAGTCTGATAGTTATCAGTTCCTGGAGGGGCTTTTATATGGAGTGAGCTCTCTAGCTGTTTTCTGTCTCCACTAAAGACAGAACAGTAGGCAAAGGGTTGAAATTTGGACGAGAAGATTGAGGTTAGAAGAGCTTTGGGGAGAGCCATTTGTACATGTTAGAGAGAAGGTATGGTACTTCTTTTTTTTGGGGGGTGTAGGATGGTATAACAGGAGAACCACCATCTTCAGGTACCTTAGTAGAGGAACAGCCTTTTCTAGAAGGGCCTAACCAGAGTTGTGTTGGTAAAGGTTTAACAACCAGCTCTCTCTCTGTCTCTCCACCCCCCCCCC
>NW_027186316.1:3651982-3653944 GCF_028583685.1 Petaurus breviceps papuanus
TCTCTCTCTCCCTCTCCCCCCCCTCCCTTCCTCCCTCCCTCTCTTTGTCTCTGTCTTTCTCTCTCTTTCCCTCTCTCCCCCCCATCTCCCTCCCGCTCTCTCTCTCTCTTGTCACTGCTTTGTCTCCCTCTCTCCTTCCCTCCCTCTCTCCCCCCTTCTCCCTCCCACTCTCTCTCCCCCCATCTCCCTCTCTCCCTCCCTCCTGCTCTCTCTCTTCCCCCCATCTCCCTCTCTCCCTCCCTCCCTCTCTCTCTCTCTCTTCCTTTCTCTCTCTCTGTCTCTGTCTCTCCCTCCCTCCCTCCTTCCCACTCTCTCTGTCTCTGTCTCTCTGTGTCTCTCTTCCTCCCTTCCGCTCTCTCTCCCCCCCTCTGTCTGTCTCTCTCTTCCTCTCTTTCTCTCTCTTTCTCCCTCTCTGTATGTCTCTCTTCCTCTCTGTCTCTCTCCCTCTGTCCCTCCCTTCCGCTCTCTTTCCCTCTCTCTCCCCTCCTCTGTCTCTCCCCCTCTGTCTCTCCCTCTCTGTCTCTCTGTCTGTCTCTCTCTCAGTCTCTCTCTCTGTCTCTGTCTCTCTGTCTCTCTGTCTCTGTCTCTGTCTCTCTGTCTCTCTGTCTGTCTCTGTCTCTGTCTCTGTCTCTCTCTGTCTCTCTCTCTGTCTCTCTCTCTCTCTCTGTCTCTCTCTCTCTCTCTCTGTCTCTCTCTCTCTCTCTCTCTCTCTCTCTGTCTCTCTTCCTCTCTGTCTCTCTCTCTCCCTCTGTCCCTCCCTCCCGCTCTCTCTCCCTCTCTCTTCCCCCCTCTGTTTGTCTGTCTCTTCCTTTCTGTCTCTGTCTCTCTCTCAAGTTTCATCTGCATTATTCACATTTTCTCCATCACTTTCTTACATCTAGATACTCAACGAAACAATCAAACCCTGATTGATGCCATTTCAATTTCTGAGGCATAATCACCCACGTGGAAAATTTAACAATTGACTCCATCACACTGTTCTGTGATTCAATAGTCTGATTCAATAGTTGCTGATGTTTAGATTCCTAGAATTTCAAAGCAACAGTTTTACTAAATTTTTTTTTTACTCATAGCTTTTTACACTTTACCTTTATTTCCAATGATTATCAACAGTTAGACTTGTTTTCTTTTAGTCTTCATTTTCTCTTTACTCTTGCTACTTGTATGACTTTGCAAGGTGGTTCCTCACTCTGAGCCTCAGTTTCCTCCCCTATCCAGAGAGGGGCCTCCCAGTTCCTTTCCAGTGCTTGCTAGATCTGTGACCAGCAATTGGGAGATTTGGTTTCCAGCCTTGTGACTGTGGGATAGTCTCTGGTTTAGGCCTCAGGTTCCCTGCCTAGGACTATCGAATCTCTAAGGCTTTAGGGCTCCTTCTTGTTCTAGTAATCTACAGACTAAGAGCTGAAAGGGACCTTAGAACATAAGTCATAGAATGTTGTTGTTGTTTTAAAAAGGTTTTTCTTTATTTTCTCTCAGTTGCATGTAATAACAATTTTTAACATTCATTTTTTAAACTGTTTATTCTAAACTAGTTCAGATGTTCTGTGTTCTAAAATCCTTCCAGGCATTGGCATTCTAAGTTCTAAGAGCCTTTCTAGCTTGACTTTTCCACATCCTAAGGTTCCTCTCAGCTCTGCCAGTCTGTGACCTTCATCTGAAACTCTGGGTACTATCTCTGGATCTGGGCCTCCCTGGGCAATCTTTTTTGGTGAAGAGGTTTTATGATACCCATTTACTGTTCAAAGAAGTAAATACAGATGTGCGCACACATCTCCTTGTGTGCTCTGATGGCCACACCATGTAAATAAGAGGAGGCGCTGAACCCAAGGGCCAGCCTGGAGGAATAGTTTCCTTCCTGTTGATGCCATCTGCAAGGGCCCCTACTTTGGAAGCAATGAATGATTGACAAGAAAGGAAGGAAGGAAGAATGAAAGCATTTTATTAAATACATAGAAGGAAAAG
>NW_027186316.1:3653954-3674075 GCF_028583685.1 Petaurus breviceps papuanus
GAAGGGAAGAAAGGAAGAATGAAAGAATTTCATTAAATACATAGAAAGAAAAGAATTTTATTAAAAATATAGAAAGAAAGAAGGGAAGAAAGGAAGGAAAAAATCATTTTATTAAATACTTATAATGTTCCATGTATGGTGCTAAGCCTGGGGAGAGAAGAATTATTTTAAAAAAACAAAACCCAGACAAACCACAAAACCTCCCCTGGGCCTGTCCAAGCATCCTCCTTCCATCCTAGAGATCACATCTTTGTCTGTGACCTCTGCCTCAATGTCTCTGTTACTCTTTTCCGGTCTATTTCCTGACCTTGTTATCTCCTCCCCCTCCCTCCCCCAACAATTCCTCCCTCCATGGCCACTGCCCAACTTCTCAGAAATACTGTCTTGTCTTGTCTGTTAGGCCTGGCTGCCAAGATCCTGTCCTGGATTTCCTTTGGAGGGAGGGTATGGAAGGGAACGTTCTTCCGGTCTTGGAAAAAGTGATCCCTTCTCTCTGGGAGGCCACGCCTGACCCACCAGAAGGGCCTTGACCTTGGCAGTGGTGGGGCCAGCATAGCAAGGCTAGGTTCTAAGGGTGGGGAGGAGAGGAAAGGAAATGTTTTGGGGTGGATAGGGCCTCCATCCCCAAGGCGGAATGTGTGGCCAGCAAGGGAGAAGTGATCTTCTGGCTCAGGGTTCCACAGCTAGGGGCTTAGCCCTGCTAAGGAGACCAGAGATACATACATATAACAATAGAGGTTGTATATGTAATCAAAGGCTAACTTCTACTGTCTAAACTAAATGCTGGAAAAAGAAGAGCTCACCATGGGCTGGGGTGGGCAGGAAAGGCCACGTAAGGTTAAGATAGGGTTTGAGCAAGTCCTTGAAGGATGGGGAAAATTTGAGGGGGTGGGGTGGGAACAGGGATAGGACAGTATCCTCAGACCAAAGCCAAAGCCATAATCATGATATATATGTGGTAGACAGTAAGGAGATCAACCTGACTGGGGCAGAGGGGGAGAGACACAGAGACAGAGAAAGACTGTGTGGTGAGGTGGGGAAGGAGTCATGGAAGATAAAGTTGGACCCAATTAGAGAAGGCTTTGAAAGACTTGGAAAACAGCTGAAACTTGATTCCCTAGGAAATAGGGAGCCATTGATAGTTCCTGAGCAAAGGGAGTGGTAATGAAAGTTTTATCTAAGGTCCCAGACTATCGTTCTCAGCTGTCCTCGATTCCTAGTGACCTTGGAAGTTAGGTCCAGGATGCTTTGGGCCTCAACCAAAGCTCAGATATAGTCTCACATGGTCCAAATGATCATTAGGGGTCTAGCTTTCCTGCCCCCCCCCCCAAATCCTCTCTATCCTTTACTTTATTGGTTAGCATCGTAGATGTTGTCCTAAAATAGGAGAAACCAGGAGAAATATAATGCCTAAGAGTATTTCCCATTTCTGTTTTGCTTTTTTAAATTATTTGCCAGTTGGGTAATTTTGTTTTTAAAGAGGTCAGACCTGTGGGTGACCTACTCTCTATGTCTTTTTTGCTGTCTCCCTCTCTACAGGGAAGCGTGTGGCATAAGGGAAAGAACATTGGAGTCTGAGGTCCTAGGTTCCAATTCTATTGCTACCTGTATGACTTTTAGCAAATAATTTCCTTTCTCTGGGCCTCAGTTTCCTCAATCTGTAAAATGAGAAGATTAGACTAGATGGAGAAAACTGAGGCCAAAGGAGGTAAGGTTGCCCCTAGGGTCATAGCTCTAGAGTCAGAAGCATTCATTCTACAGAGGAGAGGGCCCTTTTCGGAGGCCCAGGCCCAAGATCACATGGGCATTTAGTGACAGAGTCAGGGTTTGAATCTTGTTCCTGTCTCTTTCTGTGTGCTAGAATTTGCCCTCTCAGCTCACCTGCTGAAGGGGCAGAGACTTGATCACCCCTCACCTCACCCCCCAACACTGGATTTCTTTTTTTTCTTTCAGAAATTGAGGCTAAGAAGGCTTGTGACTGGCTGCGTGCAGCGGGTTTTCCCCAGTATGCCCAGCTCTATGAAGGTAAGGATACCTTTGGGGGCTCACTGGAGACCACCTTCCCTCTGGCCCTGATTTTCCTCTTCTTGAGTTTGAGGGCCCAGAGCATAGAGAGAAAGCTGAGGGGCCAGTGCCTAGGGAATGGATGCCAGCTTGGACCACATTAGAAAGTGGGCCGAGAAGTCCCATCTCATGTGTAACTGTGACTGTGGAAGGTGACATGGGGCTCTCTGCCATCCCCTGTGCGAAGGGGTGGAGGCCTGGGGCCCCATTGGCTCACTCTGGAACTTGGACAGGCCAAGGGCCCAGGCCAGTAAGCTCCCATGCTCCAGGTGTGGCGACATCTGGGACCAAGGCCTGATCTCTTCTTAGCTGTGCTTCTGGGGCCAAGGAGAAGCCCAGGATACAAAAGGATTCCCTTTCCACAGAGCCTCCAAGGGGCAAGGGAGAGAGCTGATAGGCAGCATGGCCCAGTTTCACATTCCCACCCTGAAATTCCTTAAGGACACCAAGCACTGTTTGTCTGAAGGGTTCACTAACCACGTCGAGGTCTCTCAATTCAGGCAGTCCATATTCTGGAATCTTCCCCCTCCCCAGGCTCTGACACAGTCTACATTCTGGGATTCCCTCCTCCCCAGACTCTGACAGTCTATGTTCTGGGATCCCCTTCCCCCAGGCTCCGACATGGTCTACATTCTGGGATCCCCCCACCCAGGATCTTGCAGGGTCTGCATTCTGTGTTTCTCACTGTGGCTTCTCTTTCCCCAGATTCCCTTTTTCCCCTGGACATCACCTCTGTGAAGAAGGACCATGGCTTTCTGGACCAGGATTCCCTTCGTGCCCTCTGCCGGTAAGGACAGCCAGAAAAAAGGCCCCAGTTCTCATGGGGAAAACACCTGAGCTGAGAGGTGCTAAGGGTGTCAGTGCCAATGAAGTGGGGTTGACATCAGAGAGGGACTGGGTGGGTGAGTGCTCGTCCCTCTCACTCTTCCTTTGTAGGAGACTGATGACCCTGAACGCCTGCGCCTCGATGAAACTGGAGGTCCGCAGTCAGCGCAAACCGGTGAGGCGGGGCCCTTGATACAGGGCTCACGGGAAGATGGGGAGTGCCTAGCAAATGTGCTGTTTGGGAATTCTGGTTGGGTGGCGGGGCCCAGGTAGGGATGGGAAGCAGCTCCCTTCTCTGGATAGCTGGGCAGCCTCTTTGAGTGGGGCAGGGCCTGGGAGGATCTCAAGGGAAGAGACTGGTGAGCCTCAGTGGGCCAGGGCAGCTCACTCATGGTTGGCCCTCGGGAGCAGATCCTTGAGTTGAGCCATCTCAGCTCATTTTCCAGAGGAGACTGACCCCTACAGGGGAAAGGACTTGTCCAAGGTTATGCTGCCAGTTGGTGGCAGTCAGTCAATCAGCAACATTCATTGAATGCCTGCTGGGTGCCAGGCACTATGCGTCAGACCTGAAGCACCCAGGCCTCCTGACTTCTGCTGCTTTCCCCATTAAAACCCAAGAGAGTGAATCCTTTACTCTGGGGTCTTGCCTCCTAAACAAGTGATTTCCCAAGTTAGACTTTGGGGATGCCAGAAGTGGCCTTGTCCTCAGGCTGGACGATTGAGCCACCTCCTGACATCCTCTGCCCCTGGCTGGCTGAAGCTCTGTGAGCCAGCCCCATTTCAGCCTGTCTCTTCTTCTAGAGCTTTGTGGGGGTGTGAAAAGGGCATGGGGTCTTGGCCCCAAACTCCCTGGGAGAGGGGTAGGGTTTGACCTCCGAGGCCCATAGGACTGGGCCTCCTCTGACTCATGGGAGTCTTATGCAGAATGAAGACCCAGAGGAGGAAGACTTGTGTGCCATCAGCAACAACTGGACCTTCCAACGGGATAGTCGGCGGTGGTCCCGCCTGGGTTCCCCAGACCTGGCGGTCTCCCCTGGAGCAGGCCTGTGGGCAGCTTCCAGCCATGAGAGCATACTCACCAACATCAGTGTCACATCCCAGACCAGCCAGGCTGGGAACATGGCTCGGGACACAGTGACTATTGTGGTGTCTCCCCCACCTGAGCCGCCAGAGCAGGCCGTGGCCCAGCTTGAACCGCCCACTTGGGCCACTGGCACCAGCTCCTTCCTTGGTCTTCCCCCAGATAAGCCCAGGAAACGCCGTACCCGAAGCTTTCTCCGGCACCTTGACTCCCTGCGAAGGAGGGAGAAGCCGGGAAGCCCCGAGGCCAGGCCAGCCTTGGGAGAACCAAGTACTCCCACCAAGGCTGCTGCCCCTGAGAAGCTTGGGAAGGCTTTCTCTTTCCACAGCTGCCGAAGCTTCCTCTCAGCCGGCTTCTATTCCTCTAAGAGCCAGGATCCAGACACAGAGGCTGAGGGGGCTAGACCTCAGGGCTCCAGGCCCACACAAGAGTCAAAATGGCGGCAACAGCATCAGGGACGCTGGCAGGCCTGCTTGGTGCACGTGCCAGGTGACCACAAACCAGGCACCTTCCCCCGGTCATTGTCCATTGAGAGTCTGTGCCCCAAGGAGGGGCACTGCCTAGCAGACTGGCAGAAGCCAGGGAGCTGGGGCTCGGAGAAACGGCGGGGCTCGTGCAGCTCAATGGACAGCCGCCTCAGCATCTATGACAACATGCCCGAGCTGGTGAGCAATGGGGAAGAGACGAGGGACTCTGAGCCTGAGGCTACCTGTGCCCAGCTTGACGACATCCTACAGGACATGTGGGGCCTACAGAAACATGTGGAGCTCTGGTCGCAGGCCGTGTGCCCAGACATGGGGCAGCCTAGACAGGAAGAGGAGGATGATGATGAAGAGGAAGAGGAAGAGGAGGAGGAAGAGGACACAGATTCGGTTGGGGAGCAGGCCTTCCCTTTTGGCCTGCACCTGGAAGAGGAGCATTCCATGTCTGACATGGGCACTTCTGCCAGTGACTTTGACAGTACAGGAAACTCCCTCAATGAAACTGAGGAAACTGAAATACGAGAACGCCGGGACTCTGGTGTGGGAGCCTCACTCACTAGGCCTTGCAGGTGGGTTACCTGAGGAAGCATGGGAACTGGGAGTCACAAGGTATCAGAACCCAGAGTATCAGAGCTGGGAGGGCCCATAGAACAAGGAATGTCAGGGTTGGGAGGGGCCTTAGAACTGGGAAGGTCAGAGGTGGGAGGGCCCTTAGAAGAGGGAATGTCTGAGCTGGGAGGGACCTTAGAGCAGGGAGTGTCAGAGCTGGGAGGGGCCTTAGAACAGGGGATGTCAGAGCTGGGAGGGGTCTTGGAACAGTGAGTGTCAAAGCTGGGAGGGCCCTTAGAACAGGGAGTGTCAGAGATGGGAGGGGCCTAAGAACAGTGAGAGTCAGAGCTGGGAGGGTTCTTAGAAAAGGGAGTGTCAAATCTGGGAGGGCCCTTAGAACAGGGAGTGTCAGAGATGGGAGGGGCCTTAGAACAGGGTCTGTCAGAGCTTTGAGGGCCCTTAGAACAGGGTCTGTCAGAGGTGTGAGGGACCTCAGAATAGGGGATATCATATCAGAAGAAGAAGGGATAATACTGCCCACTCTTCTCCTTTTATGGGTATGAGAACTGAGACTTAGAGAAAGAAGTGATTGGTTCCACAGGTAGCTAGTTGGCTTGGAACATTGGGGCCCTAGAGGGGTAGGCTATCACCTCCGACCCTCTTTTGACTTCCCCCTTCCCTCCTCTACCTCTCGTCCATAGCGAGGTTCCCTGTCCCATGCAGACTCTGCTGTCTCTGTCTCTGTGGGCTCATCTTCTGGTGCTTTGTTGAAGGTTTGTGGTAGGGGGAGTCAATCGGGACATCCCAGTGTATCTAGCCTTTTTCACACACCCCAGGCGTCCTAGGCTGGTACCAATTGAATGGTTCTGATGCCCTCTAGTGGCCTCAGCCTGAAATGCCTCTGCAGGCTCATTGAACTTTTAATGACATTGGCCAAGGGAAGTTGGGATGGGAGCTGGAGAAGACTTTTGAGCCTAACTTTGCTAAACCCTGGGAATCTGGACTTGGGAATTGGAAGGGGAAAGCAGGTGGTAAATCTGTAGCACTTTTACTTTGTTGGAAAGTAGGGACTTAGCCAAATTTCCACACTGTAGATGGGAGGCAGCAGTATAGGGAAAGAGCACTGAATTTGGTGTCCAAGGACCTGGGTTCAAATCCCAGCTTTACCACTTATCACCTGTGAGGCCTTGGGTAGCTTACTTCCCCTCCCTGGGCCTCAGTTTACTTTTCTGTAAAATGAAGCCCCTGAGGTTTCCAGCTCAACATCTAGGATCTAATTTGAGCAGTATAGATGAATCATTGACCTTTGACCTCAGGGATGACAAACCACCTTCTCCAGCCAGTTCTTCAGTGACCTCCATCAGAGCTAATATCCTGGATTAGAAAGGACCATCACATGCCTGAAAGGGACAGTCAGGTGTTAGTTATTTAAGCAGGTTCCATGTTTGAGGCACTGGGGAGCCCAAGAAAGGCAAAAACAACAGCCACTGCCTTGAGGCCCTGAGCCCCTGCTCATAGCCTAAGATAAGCATGGTACACGTGGGATGGGCGCCATTGTAGAGGAATCCAGGCGGGCAGCTCCCACCTCACCCCCTCAGCCCCAATTTTCTCTCTCTCTGCCAGGAAACTCCGCTGGCACAGCTTCCAGAACTCCCACCGGCCTAGCCTCAACTCGGCTTCCCTCGAGCTCAACCGCCAGTCTGTGGCTCAGCTCAACCTCCTCCACAAGGGTTCCCTTCTACGGCTCACAGCCTTAATGGAGAAATACTCTGTACCCCACAAGCAGACTTGGGCCTGGTGAGCCTCAGGGAGGAACCCCTGGTGGGGCGACCCCAGAATACTGGGTACAGGGCACCAGGGGAGGCATCTCAGGAAGATGTGCTCCCAGGGAGGAAAGTGGGACCAAGACACACGTACTTGTCTTTTCTGTGGGCAAAACAGGGAAAACATGTGTGCCCGTGCATGACTGAAGTGGTTTTAGCCACAGGATACCGGGCTTCTCCCTCAGTTACAGGCAGGTAGTTCCTGCAGATACCAGGCCTCAGCTTTGCCTGACCTCTGAGTGTGGCCTCTCTCCCCTGACAGGTCAGTCCCTAAGTTCATGAAAAGGAGCAAAACTCCCAGCTACCAGGGCAAAAGCGTCTTTGGAGTGCCCCTCCTGATCCACATGCAGAGGACAGGCCAGCCTCTGCCTCAGAGCATCCAGCAGGCCATGCGTTACCTCCGTAGCCAGTGCCTCGACCAGGTGAGACCTTGGCCCTGGACCCACCTTGGGGGTGGGAGTGGGGTGTGCCTGGGACTGCATGAGAACCAGTTACCCAAGTGCAAAGGAAGGGGCTGCTGTTGACCCTGGAGGTCCAACCCAGCACAGCCTCAGCCCCTCATTCTTTTGGGCCTGCCCATAGCTTGGGATGCCCATGGCTTGGGATGGCCATGACTTGGAATGCCCATAGTTCTTCCCACTCCTCACTGCCTAGTCTCAGGATCCATTTTCTCCCATACCCCACTCCTCTTCTGGGCTCCTGTTTGTAGTTTGACTCCTTCCATAGCCTCTGTTAAGTCCTCACTTTTTCTGCTCCCCTTCACTCCCTGTGCCAGCATGCCCCAGGTCTGAGCTTTCTGGACTTTGACCTGTCCATCTCTGCTGGGCCCCTACTGACGTCACATGTTTCTCCTTCACTCATGTGTTGCCTGTTTTTATCATGCCCAGATGCTTTTCTTCTTCCCATGATGTGGCTGGATCCCCAGTCGGAGCCCGCAGGATGGGATGGCCCCTGTCAGCCTGAAAGGGCAGCCTGGGTTGTTGGAGAAGCCCTCCTGAGGCTCAGAGAGGGACTTCTCACCCCTTGTCTCCTCTCCTCTGGCTGGGCTAGGTGGGCATTTTCCGCAAGTCTGGGGTGAAGTCCCGGATCCAGACCCTGAGGCAGATGAATGAGGCGTCCCCAGAGCATGTCGTCTACGAAGGCCAGTCGGCTTATGATGTGGCAGACTTGCTGAAGCAGTACTTCAGGGACCTCCCAGAGCCCATCTTCACCAGCAAGCTGACCACCACCTTTTTACGCCTTTACCAGTGTGAGTGAGCCTGTCTTGACTTATTGCTGGGCCCGAGGACTTGGCCATGTTCTCACCTGCAAAATGGGGAGAATAATACTGCCCTGACAGATAGGTCATACAAATATGGTTAGTTCCATTTTACAGATGGGCAAACTTAAGCTCAGAAGAAAAGAAGCATGACTCTAGGGGAGAGGAAATCAGATCCTATTTGATGGCCTTCCAGACAGGGCATTACAGAGGAGCAACCCAAAGCTCAGATCAGCTCTTGTAACTTTGGGCCTACGTTTCCTTATCCAAAAAATGAAGAGTATAGAGTATGGGATAGTAGAAAGAGAGCTGTATTTGGAGTCAAAAAATGCCTTCCTGGGCCTCAGTTTCCTCTTATGTAAAATGGGCAAGTTGGATATTGTTCTGTCTAGTTCTGTCTAGCCATTGAGTGAAAAGTGGGGATGGGTGGGGTTTGCAAGCAAAGGCTGGGACTGGGGCTGGGAGGGAAGGGAAGGGTAGGGTCTGGGGGCCAGGCCAGTGGCTCTGGGGAGGGTCACTTGGCCCCTCTTGCCCATCCCAGCAGTTGTCCCAAAGGAGCAGCAGCTGTTGGCTGCTCAGGCGGCTGTGGTCCTGCTGCCTGATGAGAACCGGGAGGTGCTCCAGACCTTGCTCTACTTCCTGAGTGACATTGCTGCTGCCCAAGAAAACCAGATGACCGCTGGCAACCTGGCTGTCTGCCTGGCACCCTCCATCTTCCACCTCAACGTCTCAAAGGATAGCACTTCTCCCAGGTTGGGAGTTAGGGCTGCACTGACCAGATAATGAATGAGTGCATCCAGTGGGGCAGGAGGACAGTGTTGGGAGGGGATGGTGGGGCAGGGGCCAACGTGCCAAGGCTGGGTCCTGACATATAGTCCGTGGAGCTGAGTCTGGGTAAAGCCACCAGGCTGGGGGTGCATGTGGCATCTCCCCAGGGCTGAAGGGCATCAGGGTGATGAGGTGAATCAAGGCCTGGGGCTCTCTGGTGGCTCCCATGCACTGCCTTGGTCACCAAGGCAGTCCAGTTCGGCCTAGAACAGCCCAGCTCAGCCCAACTCAGCTCAACTCAGCTCCCAGTATGCCAGAGCTAAGTGGGTTCGGTCCACCAGGGAAGAAGGGGAGGCCCCTGGTCTCTGCTGGCCCAGGTGAGAAGCAGGGGAGAGCTGGGGTAGGGCAGATGGCAAGTTTGCCAGAGTGGATGATTAAATGGCATGTGCAAAGCGGGAAGAATGCAGGAGAAGGGAGAGAGATTGGGTATTTGAGGGAGGGAGGAGTGGGTGGGGAGGGCAGGTACTTAGTCTTGTGTCTAGATTCTAAGGGACCTTGAGCCTGACCTAGAATCTAGGAATCAGCTGTAGTTCTCCGGCTCACCACAAGGGGCCAGCCTAGCTACCTACACCTACACAATGCCCAGATATCTCTGAGCAGATTTGGGGAGGGGGTGAGGCCCTGCAAGTCCCCCAGAGCAGATGGTCTGACATGTCCTTACTGGGAGATCTTGGTCAAGGCCTTCTCTGAGCTTCAGCCTCATCTATAAAGTGAGGATAAGATAGGTGGGGAGAGCTGGGAACTATTGTTTGTTTCCTTGTTTGCTCATTTGTTTATCTCTCTATTTATTCTTTCCTTTGTTTATCTCTGACTGGGAAAACTCCCTTTCCCAATGTTGATCCGAACCTTTCCCCAAGTTGGGGTTTTAGAATTGTTTTGGGAACAGAGTTGAGTCCAAGACCATTAAGAACTGGGGGGGGGGGGCAGGGCAGTGTTGGGCCAGGAACCTCAGCCATTTTCTCTTCTGTTCCCTTCTCCAGAGTCATTCCCAGACGTGGCCAGTCAGGCAAGCCAGCCCCAAGAGACCTGAGTGAGAACATGGCTGCTACCCAGGGCCTGTCCCACATGATTACTGACTGCAAAAAGCTCTTTCAGGTGAGAGACTCAACCCAGGTACTAGAATTGTGTGATCCCAGATAAGGAGATCTTTACCTCTTGGAGCCTCTGTTTTCTCATCTACAAAATGGGCATCTCACAGTGCTGATTTAAGGAAAGCATAGATATCAGTGCTAGAAAACTGGAACTATTGCCACATTTGGAGGAAGGGGAGAGCACCAATGCCCTCCCACTCTTCCTTCCCACCCCATGAGCTGTCTTCATGGATCCCTACCCAGCCTCTTCCCTGAGTATCCTCACTCTCCATCCTTCTTTCCAAAGCCTTCTTGGTGCCTGTCCTAGAGATGGGACCCTCAGGAGGAGAGCTCCTCACCAAACAAGGGTTAGAAAAGCTTGATTATAGGAGATAAAATGGACAATTTTGACAACATGAAATTGAAAAAGTTTTGCACAAACAAAATCAGTGCACTTAGAATTAGGAAGGAAACAATGAACTGGGGAAAAGTTTGCAGCAAATTTGATAAAGATTTGACATCTGTAATGTATAGGGAATTGGTGTAAATATATTAGAATAGAGCCATTCCTCAACAGATAAATGGACATAGGATGTGAACAGCCAGTTCTCCAAAGGGAGAAGACCCTCCCCTGAAAGAAGGTGCTGTGAATGCTTCCTGCTCTCAGGATGGAGGACTTTTCCTTGACTACTCTGGCTCCCACCCTGGTGGCCTTTCTCAGTTCCCCATGAGAACCCCTTCCTTTTTTCCTTTCCCCACAAAACTGGGCTTTCCCCAGGTGCCTCAGGACATGGTGCTGCAGCTGTGTACCTCCTATGTGGTAACCAAGCCCAGCTCCCCTCCCCTGGCCCTCGCTGAGCTCCGTGACAAGCCTGGGGACTACCTAGAGGACAGTGTCCAGAGCTTGCTGCAGGAGGCTGCGGAACGATTCAAGGGCTGGCTGAACATGCCTGGGCCACAGCACACAGAGCTGGCCAGTAAGAAGGTCAGTAGAGCCACGGTGCCAGCAGGGGTAGGGCGGGAAGGACTTCCCTGGCTAGGCCAGCCCACCAGCTTTGGGGCCAGGCCAGGGCCCATTCCCTAGCAGTCAGATCAGCTCAGGGCCAGCCCCATCAGTGAACCTACACCCCAGGGACACAAGAATAATGACAACAGGGATAGAAAATGGGGCTGCCATTTCAATTTCATTGACGTGGAGAACTCCCAAATGGAGAAACTCCATCTACCCCTGCAGGCCAGTATCTTCTCTGGAAGCTGAGGCCCTTTAAACTGTGTGTCAAGGATGGGACTTGAACCCAGGCCCTCCTGGCTTCAAGGCTGGCTCTCTTATCTACCTTGTCAATGATAACAGCAACAATAAACCTCTCTCCATTGCTTTAAGGTTTGCAAATTATATATCATGTGTTATCTCACTTGGTCCTTACAACCCTGTGAATGTTATTATCCCTATTGTGCAGATAGGGAAACTGAGGCTGAGAGGGGTCACACAGCTAGTCCAAGGCAGGATTCAAACTCAGGTCTTCCTTACTCCCAATTTCTGTTCTTTCTCCATTAGTCTCCAAGAAATACACAGTAGGGCTACTCTGGAAATCAGTCAGTGGGAATCAGAGAACAAACAACCCATCTATTCCCTTACCCCCTGTTGCAGATATACAAGATCTTAGCATACAACCACCTGCCCACTTGTGCTACAGGGGAAGAAACTGAGGTCTGGGAAGGAGAAGGACCCTAGGTCATCTAAGTTAGAATGTGGAGTATCCTGAGTATGGGTTGGAGGTTGGGGGGAAGTAGGAAGGGGAGCTGGAAGAGAATGGGCAGAAAGATCAGGTTTGAATTGACCGGAGAGAGAGGCCCTGGGGGATCTTGGGGTTATGACCCCTGTGGGCAGGACAAGCCTCAGTCAGTCCCTGAGCAGGGGAGGAGGGAAGCATCTCCTCAGGCCCAAGGTAAGTGGGCGGTGGGAGAGCACTGGGACTCCTCCCAGCATCCCTGTAGGTCCGGGATGGCCACCCGCTGCGCCTGTGGAAAGTGACGACGGAGGTGGCAGCACCGCCTGTCGCAGTCCTGCATCGGGTGTTACGTGAAAGGGCCATGTGGGATGAGGACCTGCTGCGGGCTCATGTGCTGGAGTCCCTGGGCCCTGGTGCGGATGTCTACCACTACGTCACAGACAGCATGGCCCCCCAGCCCTCCCGAGACTTTGTGGTTCTGCGGTGAGCTCCCAGCCTGTGGCAGGGGTGGGGTGAGGGGCCTCTGCCAGCTGGCTGCCTTTGGCTTATTGTGCCTGGCTCCCTCAGGATTTGGCGCTCGGACCTGCCCCGGGGGGGCTGCCTGCTCGTTTCTCAGTCTTTGGAGCCTGAGGAGCCAATTCCAGAGTCTGGGGTCCGAGCCATGCTGCTCACTTCTCAGTACCTCATAGAACCCTATGGTCCAGGGCACTCCCGGCTAATCCACATTTGCAGGGCTGACCTCCGGTAAGAGTCCCATCTTTGGTTGCTCCCCCAGATTCCCTGGCCCCAGCCAGGCTCCTCCAGCCCCCCTCCCATGGCTCCCTCAGCCCCCCTCCCTGAGCTCCCCCAGCCCCCCTCCCTTCCTCTCCCCCATTCCAGAACCTTGCCTCTGGTCCAGCTTGCTCTGTCTTCTGTGTGTCCCTGGTTCCTTGCTGGAGTCAAGGCTTCCCCTTCAGCCCAAATGGAGCATCCTGGGGAGAAGCTGGAATATTCTGCCTGCTCAGACCTGCTGCTTTTACTTCCCCAGGGGCCATTCTCCTGACTGGTATAACAAGGTGTTTGGGCACCTGTGTGCCATGGAGGTGGCAAGGATCCGAGACTCCTTCGCCACCATGCGGCCCATCCCCGAGACGAAGCTGTGAACAGGTGGGGCCGGTCGGGGCCCAGCCATGCTCTCGTTTGGGTCTTCCCAACGTAGCTAGCTGAAGAGGGCAAACAGACGTGGGCCCTGACTTGGGCCTACCAAGGGCCTTGCCACCCAGGGCGGTCTGGGTGACTTGCCCCCCCCCCCTTTTCCTTTGCCCCCCTTCCACTCCCATTCCCCCCCCCGACTGCCTCATCTTGAGGTGTAGAGAAGAGATAGGCTGGAACAACCACGACAACTGCAGGGTACCGGGATTCAGCCTATTTACCAGCTAGAAAATGCCAAGCACCTAGTGGAGAGGCCCACCTAGAGAGAGACAGAGACAGAGACAGAGAGAGAGAGAGAGACAGAGAGAGAGGGAGGGAGGAAAGGGGAGAGAGAGGGGGGGAGGGAGTGAGAGAGAAAGAGTGAGAGAGTGAGAAAGAGTGAAAGAGAGAGAGAAATTGAGGGAGAGAGATAACAGATCACAGGGAGGAAGGAGGGAGGTCTGCCTAGGCTGGGCCAAACTGGGTATTTTTGACTTTATCTGAATCAGTGTTGAACCAGCTCAGACTAGCTTAAGAGTCCCAGGGTTGCCCTCTGGCAGGCAACACACCAACCTCATTCTGGGAAGGGCTGAGGGGGCACCTCCCTGTGCCCTTCTCCCTCCCTCCACTGCCTTACCCTGTTGCCTGGAGCTTTCTCCCCACAGGGCTGCCTCCTCACCACTGGGGCCTGGATGGGATGTTTCCTCCTAGAGTAGAACCAGGCTATCAGAGAGGATGGCAGAGGGCATTTTGTCCATTGTTTGGCTGACATCCCTGACAAATGGTTTTCCAACCCCTCTAGGAGGGCACCCCTCTCCCCTAGGCCTGTGGAGCCCGCTTTCCTCTGAGGCTGCCCATCGACTTCCCTAACTTATTAGCAGGGTTTTTCTTGATAACAAGCTCAAATTGAGAAGCAGATAGGGAGTCAGGCCTTGGATCCAGGAAGGCCTAGATTCCAGTCCTGCATCTGTTCTATCCTAACTTTGTGACCCTGGGCAAGTCACTTGACCTCTCACTGAGACAGGTGGCAATCTGCCCTGGAGGGACTTTCCTCAACTGGAGGGACTGTCTGCCTCTGCCAGTGACTTCACAGATCCAATCCCAGTCACCTGGCCATGAGGCTATTGATTTTCTCCTAAGTACCAATCTAAATTAACTGCCACCAGGTGAACAATGGTGCCCTGGCTGCTCACCCAGCCCCAGATGGTATCACCTGGCAGCAGCTCATTCCACTTGCTGCCCCAGTGGCTAGCTAGAATATACCAGCCAGCTTTACATGCCATAGCAAAAGCAGAGGAGACACAAAATCCCCTGTGCCTCAGCCCTAGCCCCAGCTTCCACCCTGCCCCTGGCCCCCATTTCAGCTGATTGTAGCAGGCTGGCATTCCCAGAGCCCCCAGCCGTAGTATGATCACACAGGTAATCTGACAAACCAGCTTAGCCAGCAATGTTTGAGCATTTACTGTATGCAAGACACTGTGCTAATCAGCTGGGACTGCATCGCCATCACATGCGTTAGTGATAGGAAGGACCTTGGGGATCGGCCAGATGGGGGGAGGGGGCGGCCTCGCCCAAGGTCACAAATAGCTAGTTAGGGCCAGAGCTGGGGCTCGAACTCAGGTCTCCCAAGTCTCAGGCCAGTGCTCTCTGTTGCCTTTATTTTGATCTATCTTTGGCATTTCAAATCCCATAACTTGGGTTTTGCTGCCTTTTTTGTAGTAGGATGGGGGGGGGGGGGGAGGGGGGGAGGGGCCATAGCTGTTAATCTAATTAATTACAGTTTTTAAGCCTGTCTCTTTTGTACCTATAAATACTGTACAGTCGGGATATATATTAATATATACATATGTATATGCATATCTCTATACATATATACACATATATATTGTGTATATATATCACGATATGTATTTGTGGTCTTGGCGGGGGGGCAATGGCATGAGGTGCTTAGGATAGGCAAGTATTTGGAGTGTAAAGACCATTCACCCAGCAAATAAAGTATTCATGAGCATCATTTGTGTGTGGTCTTCCTCCTGTTGGTGAAGGGGATGAGGGAGAGTCAGAATGAATGTCTGGGGCAGCTTAGGCATGTGGGTGCTGGACAGCATCGAATGTTTCAGACCAAATATTTGTTTGATAAGTGTTGGACTGGGCTGGCTTGTATGTCTGTGACTGTGAAGACTACCCTTCCTCCCTTCTGGGGGAGAAGAGACAGCTTGAGGCCAGTGGCCTACATACATGTGAGTGTGACTTGGGGAAATGGATGAGCATTTGAATGGAATCCCAGTGGTGGAGCTAAGGACTGGACTTCTCTGTTACAGGAAGCCAGCCTACTCTATAGTTCTCTTTCAGTATCTCCTAACTCAGGGTGGGGAATATTCAGCCTCCAGGTCACATGTGGCCTTCTAGGTCCTTGGGTTCGACCTTTTGACTGAGTCCAAGTTTGACAAAACAAATCCTTTTGTTAAGGGGATTTGTTCTGGGAAGTTTGGATTCAGTCAAAGGGCCTCCCTTGAGGACTTAGAGGGCCACATGGGGCTTCAAGGTCACAGGGTCCCCACCCCGCCATAATCTCCGGGCAATTGAGATGCTTCTTTCTCTCACTGTTCTATGGCCTGTGAACACCCTTCCCACCATTGACCATTGGCCTTACTAGTTGTAGCGCCAATGCAACATTTATAGTGCCCACGATCATGATAAAGACCATGACTATTCGCATGACATTTGATTGCAAAATATACCAGAGTCTCCATATAGGGGACAGAACTGAAGCATTTAGACACCACAAAACCGAATCCCAAAACTAATAAGCTGATTCCATCATAGTACCAAAGACATTGAGAAGCCATAATAATGCTGAGAGCCACAGCATCCTTCAGCCTTCCCACAAACCAATACAAGATCAATATTTACTCACAAACCTCTCTATCCCCTTGCCTGAGCACCTCTCTTTCCTACCTTCTTGGTAGCTCTGACTCCCAGCTTCCTGTGGGTTCTGCTTCCCTTCAGCAGACTCCTCCCACCACAGGCTCCATGTGACCACATTCGGCCTATCAGGGGGCAGAGTTTATCCTCACAGCAGGGAAGCTTCCTGCAGACTCTGCTTCCCTTCAGCAAACTCCTCCCACCACAGGTTCCATGTGACCACATTCAGCCTATCAGGGGGCAGAGTTTATGTTCACAGCAGGGAAGCTTCCTGTGGGCTGTGCTGCACCTTCAGCAAATTCCCTCCATCACAGGCTCCATATGACTACATTCGGCCTATCAGGGGGCAGAGTTTATGTTCACAGCAGGGAAGCTTCCTGTGGGCTGTGCTGCACCTTCAGCAAATTCCCTCCATCACAGGCTCCATGTGACTACATTCAGCCTATCAAGGGGCAGAATTTACTTTCAAAGCAGGGAAGGTCTTCAAACTCCCCCCTAGGTCTATTAAGGGGCAGGGAAGATCTTCACATTCCCATTCCCATTACACCTGTTCAATTCCTGGTACCAGTAAATGGTATTGGTACCATACCAGGTGCCAGGGCAAGCATTATTATTTAAATCACTGTTTTTGAAATTGAAGTTATTTTAATTGAAGATGCCAGAAATGATTAAATGGATGACACCAGACTAAAGGTGGTTATTGAAGGGGAGATGTGAAATGAACAGGTCCCGTCAGGTTCTGGGCTGACCCCCAGCTTCAGCTTGTTCCATTCGGGAGATGGTCTACAGGTATCACCAATCAGAGGTCTGTGGTGACTCCCAGGACATTGTCCTAGGACTAAGCTGACCTCGTCACCCCAGCTCCCCACTCTCTAAATAGATTCACCCTCTTGACCCCAGTTGTATCCTTCAGAACTACCTGGGCCAGACCCCAGCTAGCCTTTCTCAGCCCTCCCCAGTCTCCATGGACCTTTACTCTTGCTCTCGATGTTCCTATCCTCGGACTTCTCACTGTCCCAGCAGGATGGAAGATCATATTGGGACTGTGTGAAAAAACCAAAGGGCCTCAGTAATTGAAAAAAAAATACAAAGGCTCCCAGAAGCCATCTAGTTAATTTCCCCAGTGTTGCTAAGCATTTTTTAGCACCTACTGTGTGCTAGACACTGTGCTAAGCACTGGGGATACAAAGAAAGGCAAGCATCAGTCCTTGTCCTCAAGGAGCTTGTAGTCTAATGGGGAATATGCACACAATGCTTCAGAGTAGGTAAAAAGCAGCTTTAAGGGGGAGGCCCTAGCAACTGGAGGGAGCTAGGAAAGGCCTCCTTCAGGAAATGGACCTTGAGCTAATTCTGGAAGGAAGTCAGGTATTCTAACCTGCCTGATGATCTTATCGGGTCCTGTGGATTCAATTCAATTGTCATATCTAACACATAGCTCTCATCTCTTCATTCAGGCTGACGACCCTCCAGTCTCACATCTCCAACCAAATGCCTTTGGCCAACTCCAACCAATTGCTTTAAACTGAACATATCCAAAGCAGAACACATTATCTTTTCCTCTTCTGAACTATTACCATCAAGGTCGCCACCATCCTCTCAGTGACTCGGGCTCACAATTTGGCTTCTGGCTCTTACACTGCAGGAACAATCTGTTCTAGTCTTGTATCTTCCTTGACCTCCTTCCATGTCCTCTTTCCATTCATGTGACTGCCACCCCTGGTTCAGCCTCATACCTGGCCTGTAGAAGTAGGCTTCTGGTTGGCCTCTCTGCCTCAAGACTCCCCATTTCAGTATATCCTCCACTCAGCTGCCAAATGGATCTCCCTAAAAGCACTGTACTGACCATGTTACCCTCCCAATTCAAACTCCAGTGGCTCCCTATTACCTCCAGAATAGAATATAAAATCCTCTGACTTTGAAGGCCCTTCACGACTTGGTCTCCTCCTACCTTTCCAAAATGATGTTCTATAGCAGACTGCCTTTTATAGTTACATAATTGAAAGGGGCAGAGAATGAATACAAGATTCCATTTTGTTAATTGTCTCCAAAAGAGCATTTGATTTGATAGAGATGAACACCCCCTTAAAAAGCTGTCTGCTGACAAATTGTTTCCCATGCATATGTTCAAATCATATATGACAGCTGGTGGTGGGTGGTGAGTGCTAGAGGTGGACGTGGTAATAAATTCAATCACCCCAGCCTCATTCCCTCCATCCACCTGTTTATCTTACATGTTCGAATTTCGATATGTAGTTCTCCCTCAAGAGAGGGAGCTCCATGAGGACAGGGACTGGTTTTTGCCTGTCTTTGTATTACCAGCTTGGCATACAGTAAGTGATTAATAAATGCTTGTTGGTTGATCGATTGATGCTATCACAAAGCTGTTTCCAGTAACAAGTATTCAACCAGCTAAAGGGGAGGGGAGGTGCAGTACGCTATTTTGCCACTAGAGGGCAATCTGGCTGCACAGGAATGGCTTACCTGCCCCTCACCTCCCCTGACTCCTCATTTAGGCTCTGTTCTGAATCTACTTGTATATGGACCCAGATGTCTCTGAAGGAGAAAGTGAGGCTGGTGTCTTTGCACAGCCCTGCCTCACTTAAATCCAATTCACTCGCAAATCATGGCATCACCTTCCTGATGTCATGGTCCTCTGAGAGTGAAGGACAAACAACAGCTTGTAAATAGCAGGCCCTGAAATATGCTTCAGTCAACAAAATATGAAATCCCTCCCATCCCAATTTTCCTTAGTTCCTTCTCAATCACACCCTTCAATGGAGAGGCTTAGAGCCAGGTCTAAAGCTGGAAGTCCAATCATCTCATTTTGTAGAAGAGGAAACTGAGGCTTAGGGAGGGGAAGAGACAAACCCAATGTCACACAGAAGATCTTAGATCTGGAACTGGAAAGTGCTTTAGAAGTTGTTTTGTTCAACACTTATTTTACAGAGGAAGAAACTGAGGCCTAGGCAGATGAAGGGACTTGTCCAAGGTCACACATAGGCTCCTAGCTCAGAGCAGGAACCTGAAGCTCAGAGAGGGGGTAAAGGCTTCAAGAACAAGCTCTTATTACAGAGGAGGAAACTGAGTCTCAAGGAGGCCAACACCCTTGTCTTGGGTCACACACATCCTAGATCTAGCTCTAAAAAAATACCTATATCTGCTAGTATAGTACCAAAAGTCATTTAGTCAGGCAGCTAGGTGGCACAGTGAATAGAGCACCAGACCTGGAGTCAGGAGGACCTGAGTTCAAATCCGACCTCAGACACTTAACACTTACTAGCCATGTGACCTTGGGCAAGTCACTTAACCCCAATTGCCCTGCTTTCCCCCTCCAAAAAAAAGCAAAAAGTCATTTAGTAAACTGAGACCCAGAGAGGGGATATGATTTGATTAAAGTCCTTCACTTGTATAGTATCCGTGATCCAGTGCTGGGAAGGACCTCAAAAGCCACCCAGGCCGACCCTCTCATATTAATGAGGAAAGTGAGTCTTGGGTGAGGGGTGGTGAAGTGACTTATACAAGGTCTCACATATGGTCCTAAAGTTAGAGCTGGATGAGATCATGGGTAATCTAAGGCCAACTCCCACATTTTACAGATGGAGAAACCAAGGCCCATAGAAAGTGAAGTGAGGTGCCCAAGGCTCCTAGATCTGGAGCTGGGAGGAATCACAAAGGGCAGCTCATTCAGCCCCCTCATTTTAATGGCCAAGTGATCTGTTGACACAGTCTGGTAGCTCAGACACTCAAGCAAATAGCAAATAAAGGTGTTCAGAAGGCAAGCTGCTATGGCAGCTACCTGTAGCTTGGGGGGAGGATCTCCTTTCCCTGACCCTCCTCCTGACAGATGTCTCACTGGGGCCGTCTTTCTGGCTAGGCCAGCCTTGCCCTTGATGGTCCACCTGCTTTGGGTCTCCTATCTCCCCCCATGGGCCTCTGCTCTTCATCCCTCCATTTCTGCTCTGGTGAACTCTCTTCTCACTGCTTCAACCCTGCTTTTCTGGGATCTAGGTAGCACATAAGGAACCTTCCCTACTTCCAGCCACTAAGAAGGGGAAAAACCAATGACAACCCATCATGGAATTCAGGAGTAGATTTCTTTCCCTTTCCTCCTCTTCCTCCTCCTTGTCTGTCTCTGTCTCTCCCTCTTCCCACCTCTCTCTCCTCTCTGTTCTTCTCTTCTTCTCTGTCTCTCCTTTCTCTGTCTCTTCCTGTCTCTCTCCTCTTTCTGTCTCTCTCCTGATCTCTGTTTTCTCTGTCTCTGTCTCTCTATTCCTCTCTCCCTCTCTGTCTCCCTGTCTCTCTCTCTCTCTCTCTCT
>NW_027186316.1:3674175-3674424 GCF_028583685.1 Petaurus breviceps papuanus
TCCTCTCTGTCTCCCTCCTCCCTCTGTCTCTGTCTCTCTCTTTCTCTCCCCCCTCTCTCCTGTCTCTGTCTTTCTGTATCCCTCTCTGTCTCCCTGTCTCTCTCTGTCTCCCTGTCTCTCTCTCTCTCTCTCTCTCTCTGTCTCCCTGTCTCTCTCTCTCTCTCTCTGTCTCCCTGTCTCTCTCTCTCTCTCTCTCTCTCCGTCCTCTCTGTCTCCCTCCTCCCTCTGTCTCTGTCTCTCTCTTTCTCT
>NW_027186316.1:3674524-3683939 GCF_028583685.1 Petaurus breviceps papuanus
TCTCTCTCTCTCTCTCTCTCTCTCTCTCTCTCTCTCTCTCTCCCTCTGTCTCTCTGTCTCTCTCTTGTCTCTTTCTTGCTCCTTTTATCTTTCTGTCTCTCAGTCTCTGTCTTTCTCTCCTGAAGCCTGCAAAAAAATTCTCAGGGTGTAAATTCCTTCTAGAACAAATGAAGCAAACTCAAGGACTCTGGGAAGCTTACATTTGCACGCATTTTGTAGCTTGCTCCAGCCTCTGAGCTCCTCCCCCCTGACCGTTCCTGGAGGTCTTGGAAAGCTGAGTATTTAGTGCAGATCTCCCAAGCTCTTTTATTTGCCCATCTCTAAGGGGTATTTTACTGCCATGTAGCTCCCCTAACTATGTGAGTAGGAACAGTCTCCATTGGCCTAGTAGCTGGAACATGCTCCATCCTGACAGGAGGAAGTCACATCAATTCTACTGATGTGTTGTTTGGGGTCAGACCAATGCTACCTACTTCTCTGTGGCTCATACCTACATGTTCAGACAGTGGACACTCCTGGACCTTATCCCAGTTCAGAAGCTTTGGCCTGCTCCCTTTCTGACCAGGGCTGCTTCCCCTATCCTTAAAGTAGCTTTCTTCATCTACTCCTCTCCCTCCCTCCTGCTCTCAAGGGCTCACCATACTAATACCAGACTTAATGCACGCACCCTTTAGCCTGACAGCAGTTCAGAACTCCTGAGCTCAAGGGACCTGTCAGCTGCAGGTGTATAGGAATGTACCACCACATTCAGTTTCCTTTTTCTTCCTCCCTCCCTCCCTCCCTCCCTCCCTCCCTCCTTCCTTCCTTCCTTCCTTCCTTCCTTCTTTCCTTCCTTCCTCCTTCCTTCCCTCCTTCCCCAGCTGGAGATCTTTATTTTTTTTGGAGGCCACTGGGGTTAAGTGACTTGCCCAAAGTCATACAGCTAGTAAATATCTGAGGATGGACTTGAACTCAGGTCCTCCTGACTCCAGGATCAGTGCTCTACATGCCTACATGTTCGGCCTGGCCTAGTTAATCTGACTGATAGCCCCAGCCTGGCACATAATTGCCTGAAAAGGAGAAGTCACCTCAATATCTGAAAATCTAACAGAACATGGGGCACAGTCCCTTCAATGCCCAGAAGAGGGCAGCATCTCAGCGTCCAGAAGCTGGTAGACGCCCTTTTGATGGGGAAGTGGAGGGAAAGCAATATAAGTGTACTTTCCTTCCTCAGACAATCAGGGTCAGGGGCTGGTGGCCATTCGACATCATCTCTCCTGCCCTCTGTGATGTATAAAAAGTTTGAGAGACAGTTTCTGGGTAATTAATCATTTTATTAATCATGCTTCCAGTAATTAATAAAAGGGGTCAGTGGCACTCTCAAATGCCAAAGACTCCTTATGGAACCCATTCAACACTTGTATACCTTTGGAAGAGTGGGTGTTCCTGTGGGTGGCAATCAACTCTGATTGGTTAACAATTAATAAGAAGAAAGAATATTATAATAAGAGGTGGATCCATGCTGATTAGGGGCTAGGAGACTTAACTCTGATCACTGTTTTAGGCAAAGAGGTTTATCTATACCCATATCACCCTGTCTAGGGTAATTTAGACCAGACCTGTATAACTTTGCAGTAGGTAGGGGCCAAAATTAAAATAGGCTAAACTTCTTTGGGCCACAGATAGTTTTTTAGTGGCTCACTTTCTAAGTAAAAGTATAATTAATGATTAAACCATTTCAATCTACTTGGGATTCTACTCTTGGACAAACCTTAATATCTCTGGGTCTCGATTTCTTCTGTAAAATGAAGGGGTTGGACTAGATGGACCCCAAGGTCCCTGCTATCTCTTTCCCTCTTATTCTCACTCTCCCTCAGCCTATGCAAACAATCAGTTGCCAAATCTTTCCATTTCTCCCTCTGCTGCCTCTCCTACATCTATCTTCCCCTTTCTCTCCACTTACAGAGCCATTACTCTTTGCATTATACTACATTACATTACATTTACATTTGCATTACATTACATTAAAGCTGTCATTACTCTAGCCTAGATAATTGAAAAGCTTTTTTTTTTAGTTTAAGTGACTTAGCCAGGGTCACACAGCTAGTAAGTTCAAATGTCTGAATTCAGGTCCTCCTGACTCCAGGACTAGTGCTCTGTCCACTTCACCACCTCACTGGCCTACAATAGTTTATTTTTTTTTGAGAGAGAGGAAGGCATAGCAATTGGAGTTGAGTGTGTCAAGTGTCTGAGGCCAGATTTGAGCTCAGGTCCTCCTGAATTCAGGACCAGTGATCTATCCACTGCATCACATAGCTGCCCTTAAAATAGCTTTTTAATATTATTTTTTGTTTGGGGTGACTGTATCTCCTCATCCTCCCCAGGCTGAAAGGACAGTGGCCACTCCTGGGCCTTATCCCAGTTCAGAAGCTTTGGCCTGCTCCCTTTCTGATCTGGGCTGCTTCCCCTATCCTTAAAGTAGCTTTCTTCATCTACTCCTCTCCCTTCCTCCTGCTCTCAAGGGCTCACCATACTAATACCAGACTTAATGCACGCACCCTTTAGCCTGACAGCAGTTCAGAACTCCTGAGCTCAAGGGACCTGTCAGCTGCAGGGGAATAGGAATGTACCACCACATTCAGTTTTCTCTTTTTCTTCCTCCCTTCTTCCCTCCCTCTCTTCCTCTCCCTTCCTTCCTTCCTTCCTTCCTTCCTTCCTTCCTTCCTTCCTTCCTTCCTTCCTTCCTTCCTTCCTTCCTTCCTTCCTTCTTTCCTTCCTTCCTTCCTTCTTTCCTTCCTTCCTTCCCTCCTTCCCCAGCTGGAGATCTTTTTTTTGGAGGCCATTGGGGTTAAGTGACTTGCCCAAAGTCATACAGCTAGTAAATATCTGAGGATGGACTTGAACTCAGGTCCTCCTGAATCCAGGGTCAGTGCTCTCTCCACTACAGCATCACTTAGCTGCCCCACACTGGCTTTCTAATAAGGCTCCCTGACTCTAGTCTGCCCTCCTTTACTCAATAGACTCCATTGTATCCCTATTGCCTCTAGCACAGACCAGAAATGTTTTAGCTTTTCAAGCCCTTCCTTACCACAACCTAACCTATCTTTCCACCTACATTATAACCTATTCTCTTTCTTATATTCCATGATCCAGAAAACTGACTTTTTCTCTATTCCTTACACATGGTAATTCATCTCCTATCTTCATGCCATTGCATTGGCTGTCTCCCATGCCTAGTGTTGTGCCCAAACCCAAATCACCCATCTCCTGGGTTGAAGCCCACCATTAAGCCCCTTTATATTTGTCTTTGTCTCTATCCTATACCCTGTAATAGCTTGAAACAGCTTAAGGCATAGTCCTGGGGTTATGGCACAAGTTTATCTTAAGAAGAGGCCACCCTGTTCTGTTCCTGATGATCAAGCAGGGTCCCCACACCCTTTACCCAGAACATGACCCTAGCCTGTCCCCATTCACCCTGTACCATCCACCCTGTTCTGGGAGGGACACCATCTTCCCAAATTAACCCTGAGCTATAGATCTAACCAATGGCAATTCTTGGTTTCTGTGTGTCATTGCTTATGCTAGTTCCTCTCCCCAATTGTGGTTTTTGTGGTTTTAGCCTTTATAAGCACTGTGTGTACCCCAATTCCGGGTTGCCTGACTTGAGTGTATACTCCAGGCAGTTGTGCATTTAATCAATAAATCCACACCTAAATTTACCTTGAATCCAGATCTTAGCTTGCTCTTATTCTCTCCACACCATCCTCTACTCTTGAATCCCTTGACCTTTTGTGGTATATCACACCTCAACTCTGGATTGCTCCCACCACCCATTTCTTTTGATCCTATTCATGTGCTATGGAACGTGGAAGAAAACATGAAATTGTCTTGGTTAGGCCCACTACACACTTATGTTATCTAATCCAAATTGGGCCCTCACTGCAACAAGGCAAGCAATTTAAGTCCCCTAACTGATTCATTATCCCATTCTTCAGGGGAGCTGTTCCAAACTTCATCTCTCCTCAAGCCTCCCGTGGCATATCCAATCTGTTGCCATCATCCAGTTGTTTTCAGCCACATCTGACTCTTTGTGACCCCATTTAAGGTTTTCTTGGCAAAGGTACTGGAGTGGTTTGCCATTTTCTTTTCCAGTCCATTTGACATATGAGGAAACTGAGGCAAACAGGGTTAAGTGACTTGCCCGAGGTCACACAGCTACTAAGTGTCTGAATCTGGATTTGAACTTATGAAGAGGAGTTTTCCTGATTCCAAGCCCAGTGTTATATACACTGCACCGCCAAATTCTGTCTCACAACATATCTCACATAGGTCCCATTCTCTCCATTTACAAAGCTACAAAGCCTCGTTCAGGCCCTCATCCCTTCTTACTTGGACTACAACAATCTCTTTCTTAAAAATTTTAAAATATATATACATATATACACACATCACCCAAATATGTACTATGTGTGTGTGTATATATGTGTGTGTGTATGGGTTTTTTTCCAATCAGCAAAAAATTTCTCCCTTCTGACTCTGCCCCCTCAACTGAGAGCAAAAGGAAAACAAAACCTTATTTAGAAACATGCAAAACAAATCCCCACACTGGACCTGCCCCTCTCCCATCCCAAATTATGTTTCATTCTGTGTTCTGAGTCCTTCTCTCTATCTCTGATTGTGGGTAGCATGTTTCATTATGATGCCTCCGGAATTGTGGTTGGCTATTACACTGATAAGAATCCCTTAAGTTTTCAAAGTTGCTTGTTTTTATCACATTGTTGTCATTGTATTAATTTTTCTCACGATCTTTTTCACTTCTGTGTTAAAATTTTATCTTGTTCTGGTCCCGCTGACTCCCCCTTGCCTTCTAGCCAGCAGCCCAAAACAAGACAGAAAATGGTAAAAAAAAAAAAAAAAAAAGAGGACCTAGAAGTCACTTACAAACTGTCCGAAAGATCAAGGGAATATATTGAAAATTGTAGCATTTATTAACCTCAAATCATATCTTGGTAATATGGTGCTGAATCAGGTGCCTCCATCGAGGCTTGGCTGTCAGGGCTTGGGTCCCATGATCTGTAAGGCCCAACGGAGTTCCAGACATTCCCATTAAGCCTGACAGACCAGCAAATGGTGCTGATAATTTTGGGGTGACATGGGCATGTTAACTTTAAAGTTTCACTGACAACTTTCAGATAATGTGCATATGTTAATGAACTGACCCCAAGCTGGCACACATAAGAATTAGTCTGTTCCTCCTGCCCCAAACCCTATAAAAACAAGACCTCAAACTCCTGCCTCCCAAACAATCTTTCATCTCTATCTGTGTCCATGTTGCCCAATGCCAGTCGATGATCACGTGGGTGATTCTCTGTGCCTTTCCCCCTCCCTATCTCTTCTCCATGCTCCCAGTCTTCCTTCACCACTCTATCCCCATCTTCACACCATCTGCCTCTGCCTACTTTTGACACTCATCTCTCTACTTTCTGTGCCTGTTCATTCCTGCACCCTCAGTGCTTTATTAAAGTGTGATTTGAGCTTCACTTCCTGTTGCCTTCATTGATCTTTCCTGGCAAGTACCCAAAGAATCAGGCATGCCTACCCCATTTCATAATTTCATAAATTAATTAGTGATTCAACTTCACTCTATATCAGTTCATGTAATTCTTCCCAGGATTCTCTGAAACTATCTCCTTTATCATTTCTTATTAAGACAGCAATAGTATTCCATCACAATGATATACCATAACATGTTCAACCATTCCCCAATTAATAAGAATCCTCTCAGATTCACATTCTTTGACAGATCAAAAAGAGCCATAAATATTTTTTGTATATCCTTAGTTAGAATTTGTTTTGCTCAGGACAGGCAGCTAGGTGATACATAGGTGGATAGAGAGCACTAGTCTGAGAATCAGGAAGACTCATTTTCCTGCATTCCAAATCCAGCTTCAGACACTTCATAGCTGTGTGACCCTGGGCAAGTCACTTCACCCTGGTTGCCTCAGTTTCCTCATCTGTAGAATGAGCTGGAGAGGGAAATGGCAAATCATTCCAGTATCTTTGCCAAAACAAAAACAAATGAGGTCATGGAGAATTGGACACACCTGCAACAACTCAACAAAACAACAACAATTCCTCCTTTAACCCACCCTCCCTCTAATTTTCCATTCTCTTATTTCCTCTTATTTCTCTGTTGAGTGAAATGTATATGTTTATTCGTTTGTGTGTGTGTTTCCTTCCTTTGACAGTACAGATTAGAGTGAGGTTCAAATGTCAGCCACTCCTCCCATCTCCTCCTTGTTTGTATAGATGTCTACTCGCACACTTTGATTATGAGACAATTTCCCTAACCTTGCTTTCCCTTCCCACCCCCACCCCCACCAGTGTATTTCTCTTTCCTTCTCTTTTCATTCTTCACTTAGGATCATCAAGACAAAACAGATTCCTTCCAAGGCTTTGTCTAATTAAACTCCTATGATCCCTGATTATACATACAGGTCAGAGGAGACACATGTATCATCTCTTCATATTTGCACATAAGCAGTTTGTCCTTGTTTAGTTCTTATCATTGTTCTTGTCTCTTAACTCCTATATTTGAACTTCAAAGTTCCTATGTAGCTCTGGTCTTTTCATCAGGAATACTTGGAAACCTATCTAATTAAAGATCCATTCCCCCACCCCACCCCCATGGCATTATACTCAATTTTGCTGGTTAATTTAGTAACGCATGCAAACTCAGACCCTTTGCATTCTGGAATATATTCCAAGCTCTCTGCTCCTTTAAGGTGGTGGCTATTAAATAATGTGTGATTATGACTATAGCTCATTGGTATTTGAATCTTTTCTTTCTGGATGCTTAAATCCTTTCTTTCTGGATGCTTGAAGTACTTTTTCTATAACCTGGAACCTTTGGATTTTGGCTATGATGTTTCTGGGAGTTTTCATTTTGGGGTTTCTATTTCTACTCTGTCTGCTAGTTCTAAGAGATCTAGGTAATTTCCTTTTAAGATTTTGTTGCTTGGACAAGATTGCATACCTCTTGTGCCAAGTTGTTAATTCCCTTTCCAATTCTTTCTCTATAGCTCTCATTTATTTTTTTTAAATTCCCCCCCAGCACTTTCATTCCATTTATAAAAAATATTTTTTTTAAAAAAACCTCTTGCTTCATCTCTTCTAGGAATTACTAACTGAATTTGTGCTCAAACTGTGTTTTTCTCTGAGGTATTGCTTGTAGATGTTTTGGAGTCATTTTCTTCTTCTAGGTTTGTGTCTTGAGTGTCCCTGTCATCATAATACCTCATTATAGTGGGATTCTTTTTTGTTTGCTCATTCTTCTAACCTACATCTTGACTTTGGACTTGATGTTAGGGCCAGGTTCTAGACACTGTTGGAGGAAAGAACTGAGCTGGTCCTGTTGCTGCTTTCTCAGAGTACTGAGTATTGGGCTATTCCAGGATCTCAGGAACAGCTCATGTTGGAGATATAGAAGCTCTCAGTGCTCCCCAACTGGTGTGATCCAAGATAGAGTCTGATCACTGTCCTCTTGTCTGAACTCTTTAAGTCCCTGACCTGGATTTGGGTCTGAGCAAAGGTTGGCTGCTGCTGGACTCAGTCACTCACAGCCTGCTGGAAAGTTCTGCTGGTTCAGAGGGACAGAAATATAAGTTTCCCTTTGGTCAGAGAGTCCTGCTCCAGTTATTCCTCTGCAGGCTTCAGACTGTGCTAGAAGTTGAAACTGAGACCTTGTTCCGCTCCTAGGGCTCTGAACCACAGCACTGCTGGCTGCTTCTGAACTTCTTCCTTTCTGTACTCTAACCAGAGCTTCTCCTTCAGGGAATGCCACCCCTGAGTGCACTTTCTGTTTCTCAATCTGTCCTGGGCATGGGACCCTGAACTGAGTAGTGGGCACCAAAACTACCAAAGTCAGTACCTATTCCTGCACCCTGTATGCAATGCCACAATGTGGGTCTAGGCCCTCCTCTTGCCTTGGTATATAGCCTTTCTCAGGGAGTTGGAATGCTCTGCTCCCCTGCACATTACTGGCTAAGTCATGTCCCAAGTGCCTGCAAACCTCTCCATCTGCCTCTCTATGCCAACCTAGGCTAGACAAATGAACCACTTGACTTTTTCTGGATTCCTCCCATCAGGATTTGGTCTGGTAACTTCTCTAGATCTGTTTGGAGGAGTATTTTTTGAAGGGGGTGTTTGGAGGGGACCTGGCTGTCCTGATTCCTATGATTCCATTATCTTGGCTTCCCCTCTGCATTAGCCTTCCAACTGGTCTCCCTGCCTCACATCCCTGCCTCCCTCCCATCCATCTTTCACTCAGCTGCCAAAGGGATTTTTGAAAGTGTGTCTGACTGTGTCACCCCCAAATAGAAACTCCTTTATTTTGGCATTTGAAGTCCTAACCTGACTGCTTCCTAACTTTCCTTCTTCTTTTAAAAATTTTATTTTATTTTCAGCTCTGAATCCTCTCATTCCCATCCACCTTGAAAAAACAAGCAAAACAAATTACCTCATTAGCCATGTCCAAAATCTATATCCATATTCACAAATATATACATTTAGATTTTTACCTAGCTCTATCTTTGTTTCTATCTGCATCTTTCTCTTTCTCTCTCTTGGTCTGTCTCTCTGTCTGTCTCTGTCTCCTTTTCTTTCTGTTTCTGTCTTTTTCCCTCCCTCCTTCCCTGTCTGTCTCTGTCTCTGTTTCTCTCTCTATCTCTTGGCTCTGTCTGTCTCCCTCCTTACCTCCTTATCTCTCTGTCTCTTCTTCTCTTACTGTCTCTGCTTCTCTCTCTCTCTCTCTCTCTCTCTCTCTCTCTCTCTCTCTCTCTCTCTCTCTCTCTTTCTCTCTCTCTCTTTCTCTCTCTCTCTCTCTCTCTCTCTCTCTCTCTCTCTCTCTCTCTCTCTGTCTTTCTCCTTCCCTCTCTCTCTGTCTCTGTTTCTGTGTGACTCTGTCTCTGTCTTTGTCAGTCTCTGTTTCTGGCTCTCTCTCCATCTCTGTCTCTCTCCCTCCCTCCTTCCATCCTTCCTTCCCTCTCTGTCTCTGTTTCTCTATGTCTGTCTCTCTGTATCTCTCTATCTGTCTGTCTCTTTCTCTCCCTCCCTCTCTGTCTCTGTTTCTTTCCCTGTATTTCTGTCTCTCTGTCTGCCTCTCTGTCTCTGTCTTTTCCCCTCCCTCCCTCTTTCTCTGTGTCTCACTTTCTCTCTCTGTCTCTCTCTGTTTATATCTCTCTCTTTCCCTCCTTTCCTACCTCTCTCTGTCTCTGTTTCTCTGTGTGTGTGTCCCTGTCACTCTCTGTCTGTCTGTTTCTGGCTCTCTCTGTCTATTTCTCTCTGTCTCTGTCTCTCTCTGTCTCTCTCTGTCTCTCTCTGTCTCTCTGTCTCTCTCTGTCTCTCTGTCTCTCTGTCTCTCTATCTCTCTGTCTCT
>NW_027186316.1:3684039-3684312 GCF_028583685.1 Petaurus breviceps papuanus
TCTCTCTGTCTCTCTCTCTGTCTCTCTCTCTCTCTCTCTCTCTCTCTCTCTCTCTCTCTCTCTCTCTCTCTCTCTCTCTCTCTCTCTCTCTCTCTCTCTCTCTCTCTCTCTCTCTCTCTCTCTCTCTCTCTCTCTCTCTCTCTCCCTCTCTCTCTCTCTCTCTCTCTCTCTCTCTCTCTCTCTCTCTCTCTCTCTCTCTCTCTCTCTCTCTCTCTCTCTCTCTCTCTCTCTCTCTCTCTCTCTCTCTCTCTCTCTCTCTCTCTCTCTCTCTCT
>NW_027186316.1:3684322-3687811 GCF_028583685.1 Petaurus breviceps papuanus
TCTCTCTCTCTCTCTCTCTCTCTCTCTCTCTCTCTCTCTCTCTCTCTCTTTCCCTCCTTCTCTCTCTGTCTCTGTTTCTCTCTCTGTCTCTGTCTCTCTTTCCCTCCTTCCCTGCCTCTCTCTCTCTTTCCCTCCTTCTCTCTCTGTCTCTCTTTCCCTCCTTCCCTACCTCTCTCTTTGTCTCTCTCTCTCCTTTTCTCTCTGTTTTTCTCTCTATGTCTCTCTGCCTGTTTCTGTCTCTTTCTCTCTGCCTCAGTCTGCCCTCTGAGTCCATGAGCTCTGTTTCTAGGGGGTGAGTGGCACTTTTCACCACATATTCTCTGGAGCGGCTGTTATTGAATCTTTCCAGTTGTCTAGGACCTTCTCTTTCAGAGAAGACTTCAGCTTCTGTTGATGGAGGGAGGAGTTTCCTCGACTAAGAGGTTCCTAGACTAATTAAAACACAGACTCAGTTCTATTCCCTATCCTCATCTTTCCTACATTCTCAAGGCAGGGATTCTTTTTGTGTGTTAGTAATCTGGGGAACCTCTGGAATCCTCTCAGAATCATGTTTTTAAATACATAAAATACATAGGGCTACAAAGAAAATCAGTTATCTTGAAATTTTGTTTTAAAACATTTAATAGGATGGGGGAAATACAGTTAGCAACTGCAAAAAAAAACCTTTGAGGAGGTTTCTCTGATAAAGTCCATGTTTCTCAAACATATAGAGATCTGAGTCAAATTTATAAAAATGAAAACAATTTCCCAATTGATAAATGATCAAAAGATATGACCAGTTTTCAGATGAAGTAATCAAGGCTATCTATAGCCATATGAAAAAATAGTCACTGTTGATTAGAGAAATGCAAACTAAAACAGTTCTGAGGTACTATCTCATATCTATTAGATTTACTAGTAGGACGGAAAAGGTAAATGACAAATATTAGAAGGTAGGTGGGAAAAACGAGACATTAATGCACTGTTGGTGGAGTTGTGACCTGATTCAACCATTCTGTGGAGCAATTTGGAACTATGCCCAAAGGGCTATAAAATCATGCATACCTTTGAGCTTGGAATACCACTACTAGCTCTGTCTCCCAAAAGACATAAAAAAAGAAAAAGACCAACTTGTACAAAATATTTATAGCAGCTCTTTTCTGGGGGTAAAGAATTAGAAATTGAGGGGATGCCCATCAGTTGTGGAATGGCTGAACAAATTGTGTTATATGATTATGATGGAATACTATTGTATTATAGGAAATGATGAGCAGGATGTTCTCAGAGAAACCTGAAAAGACTTCAATGAGCTGATGCAAAGTGAAATGTACTGTGTACAAAGTAACAGTAATATTGTAAGATGATCAGCTGTGAAAGACAGCTATTCTCAGCAATACCATGATCCAAGACAGCTCTAAAGGAATTATGATGAAAAATGCTATTCATCCCCAAAGAACTGATAGTGTCTGAATGCAGATGGAAGCATAGTTTTTTTTAAAACTTTCTTTTTCTTGAGGTTTTTTTTGTCTATGTGTTCTTTCATGACATGACTGTCATGGAAGTGTTTTGCATGTATAACCTATATCGCATTACTTGCCTTCTAAATGGGGGAGGAGGATAAAGGGAGAGAATTTAGAACTCAAAGGTTTAAAAATGAATGTTAAAAATTGTTTTTACATGTAACTGGGGAAAATAACATACTAAATAAATTATTGGGGGATCGCCCATTTAATTGACATCATTTTGATAACATCAGCCATATTTGCACAACAGCCAGGCTCCTTCCTCATCATAGACTTCACCCTTGGAGACTCGACCTCAATTGGGTATCTTAGATGTTACAAAATCACAACCTGTTATCTCACAAAGCACAGAACTACAGGGAGGGAAGTTAGTAGGACTGCTGGATTTTAGGCCATTTTCTTGCAGGATTTGTGGTGGAGGGGGAAGGGAAGAAGTTGAATGGGGGGGGGGTGTTTCCAAGGTATTGTTCTGGGTATAGGGAGTGTGATTAAAATGAACTCAATAAGACCTACATTATTAACATTTGCTCATCTCCTTATTAAGTCTAGACAATCAATAAAGTAAATTAATTAAGCCCTGATTTCTGAGATATAAAATCCCACACTGAAAAATGAAGTCTTCTCTCTGGCCCATAGGACCCAACTCCAGAATACTCCTACCTGTATCCCAGGAGAATAACATTGGGAGGCTTGGGTTGGAGAGGCACCAGTAGGCCTAAGACACTGGAAAGCCTCTGAGTCAGACAAAGTGATGAGACTGATATTGTGTCTAAAGGGAGACAGTCTCAATGGCAATGAACACAGGTATACAGCCAGATGTCACCTGTATCTTTGTGTGAGTGAAAAGGGACAGTATGGGCCTCCACCCCAACAAGCTCCCCTCTTCTTCCTCCCCCACCCCAAACCACTCAGATCTAACAGATAGAAGAGTGTATGATCAAGAAAGAGGGCTGCTGCAAATGGCCCCCTGGGTTTCAGAGCATCTTTCTAGGAGGAACCTTTCAGGTCAAATGAGGGACCTCCTAGATAACTGCACTCACGTGGGGATGCTGAGAATTGGCACAGTAGGCAGCGTGCAGGAGCAGAGGTCAAAAGAAGTGACTGCAAGCACATCACTATCTGTTCTTACAAATGTAGCCTAAAGGGTCCCATGTGTGCAGGGGGCATTCAAGGGAAAAAAATCAAGCATTCGCTGATCAAAAGAAGAATTCCAATGAGCTACTATTAGAAAGCAGTAAAGGGAGTGAGGAGGGAGGGGAGAAAGGGGTCTGCTCCAATTCCTGAAGAACCTTAGCCTTGTTTTATCTTCCTGGATCCTCTCCAATTGAACTCCTAGAACCTCATGTAGGATTAAGGATGCCTAATGTTCTGCTGTATAAATTTTCCAGATTTCAAGTGATCAATGCATTCCAGTTTTTTCCCATTCCTTTTGGGGGGAGGGGCATATTTATGTCTATACAAGGGGAAGGGGAAGGTTAATTGGACTGTGTCTAAGTCAGACAAGGCTTCTCTCCCAAAGATGAGGCCAAGATCCTGAAAGAAGCTCACAGTCACCCCAGTCTGGTAGCTCAATACCCCACAGTGGCTACTGTGTCAGGACTGAGATTTCTGCCTCTTCCTAGGTGGGGGCCGGCTGGAATTAGGAGTTCTTACTGTATGAAGCCGAGGACCCTTGGGGATGGGCTTCCCAGTCTGGAGAAGTCTTCTTAGGGGCCTGCTGTAGTGGCTTTGTCTCTACCTTCCTAGCTCCCTCTGCCTTCCCAGCTTCCGCTCTACCTTCCCAGCTTCCGCTCTGCCTTCCCAGCTTCTGCTCTGCCTTCTCAGCTCCCTCTGCCTTCCCAGCTTCCTCTCTGCCTTCCTAGCTTCTGCTCTGCCTTCCCAGCTCCCTCAGCCTTCCCAGCTTCCACCCTGCCTTCCCAGCACCCAGCTTCACCCCGCCCTCCCAGCTTCTGCTCTGCCTTCCCAGCTCCCAGCTTCACCTCTGCCT
>NW_027186316.1:3687821-3699979 GCF_028583685.1 Petaurus breviceps papuanus
AGCTTCACCTCTGCCTTCCCAGCTTCTGCTCTGCCTTCCCAGCTCCCTCTGCCTTCCCAGCTCCCTCTGACTTCCCAGCTTCCGCTCTGCCTTCCTAGCTCCCAGCTTCACCTCTGCCTTTCCAGCTTGCTTGGTCTTCTTGATAAGTTTAGGGCTGATTTTCGGCTGGGGGACCACCTGGGTGGTAGCTGCAGAAGGCCCATGGGTCAGTCTGGAGTCTGTGGGGTCAGCTGCTGCATCACTTTTATTAGACTGAGGCATAGCATTGAAACACTTCTTGAACTTGACAATGAAGAAGCCATCCATGTTGTGTGTATGGGGATAGAAACATCGGGTAGAGCGAAGTGTGGGATGGAATCCATGTTCTCTGTAGTGGGTAAAGCCCTCCTGGCCAGAGTCCAGCCCTGTGGGCACCAGCCCATTCAATTCACATCCACATCCCACTTTGGGAGACATCTACATCTATGGTGGGGATTCATGATCTGGGGCTCACAAACCTGATTTAAAAAAAACACCAAAGTATTTTGATAACTGTATTCCAATAGAATAGATTTCCTTTGTTATCCTCTCTATTTTATTTTATTTCTTTAAAAATATGATTCTGAGAAGGGATCCATAGGCTTCCCCAGACTGCCCAAGGGGTCTCTGGGTCAGAAAAGGTTTAGAACCCCTGTTATACACCTAGATGAGAATTTGAAGGATGGCTGATTTAGAGCTAAAAGGGTCCTTTAGAGACCATCCATTCAAATCCCCACATTTTAGAAATGAGGAAACTGAGGCCTGAGGGGGTGGAGTGACTTGACCAAGGTCATTATAAGGTTCTAGATTCAGATCTAGAAAGGACTTCAGAGTCCTTCTATTTCAATCCCCTCATTTTATAGCCAAAGAAATGAAGATCCAGCATCTTGATCTTGCCCCAGGTCACCTAGGTAAGCAAGTATCAGAGGTGGAATGTGGGTCTAGGTCCACTGACTCTGGAACCAGTGGGCTTTCCCCAGCATGAACCATGGTGTCTCTGCATGAGAGGGATTATCCATATTTGGCCTATATCAATGTCATCTGGAAGTTCCCTAAGGGAATTGTGACTGTGGACAGCATGGCTCTGGTCTGGTCAGCTCTGGCTGTCATCTTTTGGGTGGCAGCACTGGGATCCCTCCCAGCCTATTCAAAGTACTTAGAAACAGAAGGAGATGCAAACGAGCAGGGCAGTATTGGAAGTATTGTTAATTCAAAACAGCAGCAGCAACAACAAACCTATCCATAACAGAATTGCATAGCTTTCTATATAACCTCCCCTTTTTGTTTTTATTTGTCTAGTGAAATGGTCATATTTGTTCATGCTTATAATGAAAATAATGAAATTTTCCATAACGAAAAAGAAAATTAAGAAAAGAATCAACCAAAGTTTTAAAAGAATCCTGCCAGGAGCATGAGGGGACTCAATTCCTGGATGCTCTGGTAATTAATACCTCCTATGTTGAAACTTGTAAAAGATGGTAACCAGGAGTATGTTGGAGCCAGTTTGAACTAGTTCATAAGAGCTGAGTGTTAAATTTTCAGTGTGAGCATTTATACCTCAGAAATTTGCAAGTACTACCAGTCAGGGCTTGTTATATTTGTTTGTTGATTGTCTAGACTTAAGAAAGTGATGGAGAGAAGATGGTGGAGAAAAGGCAGGGACTTGCTTGAGCTCTCCCCAAAAGCCCTCCAAATACCTTTAAATAATGCCTCAAAACAAATTCTGGAGTGACAGAACTCATGAAAGGATGGGGAAACAATTTTCCATCCCAAAACAACTTAGAAGGTTGGCAGAAAAGGTCTGCTGTACCAGAGTGAGAGTGGAGCATGGTCTAGCACAGACCCCCAGCACCCCTCCCAAGCAAAATTGCAGCAGGCCTTGAGGGTGATTGAATAAGTGGCAGTAGGAGCAGATTCTGAACCATTCAGCCCATAGACAGTAAGGGGTCAGAAGGAGATTACAGGAGTCTCTTTGCTCACACAGGAGGCACTACTCTGTTGCATTGACCATACTCTGGGTCACAGTCCTGAGTCTCAGATCCAGAGCAAGGTGAAGCACTAGTACACAAGAGCTTACAGCTTATAGGGGAGCTGGGACCCTGGTCACTCTTCCAGGGTGTAAAAGAGTGCTTGTGATTGTTCACAGACCAGAGCACAGGCCAGGAGAGTAGTAAACACATATCTCCCTAGATCATACTAACTTAAAAACTAAACTAAACTTAATAACTTAACTTTTTTAACCAAAAACTTAGGAGTCCCCAGAACCAATAAACAACTGCACAAAAAACCTGAAACTTGGGACAGTGACCACTCCACAAATAAAGTCTCACTTGAGCAGAGTTAAAAGTCAAGAAATAAGCTGGCAAAATGAGAGAATGGCAGAAAAAAATCTGACTATAGAAAGTTGTCATGGTGACAGGAAAGATCAAAAAACAAACTCAGAAGACAACAAAGTGAAAAGCCTCAAAGAAAAATATGAATTGATCTCAGGCCATGGAAGAGTTCAAAAGGAATTTTAAAAATCAAGGAAGAGAGATAGAGGAAAAATTGGGAAGAAAAATCAGAGTGATACAAGAAAATTATGACAAAAGAGTCAACAGCTTGGTAAAGGAGGCACAAAAAAACAGAAGAAAATAACACCTTAAGGAACAGAATAGGCCAAATGGTAAAAAGAGGCAAAAAAATCTAATAAAGAGAAGAATGCCTTGAAAAGGAAAACTGGTCAAATGGAAAAATAAATGAAAAAAATTCACTGAAAAACTCCTTAAAAAGTAGAATTGGCCAAATGGATGTACAAAAGCTCACTGAAGAAAATAATTCCTTAAAAATAGAATTGGGCAAGTGGAAGCTAATGACTTTATGAGACATCAAAAAGCAATAAAACACAATCAACAGAATGAAACGATAGAAGAAAATGTGAAACATCTCATTGGAAAAACAACTGACCTGGAAAATAGATCCAGGAGAGATAATTTAAGAATTATTGGACTACTTAAAAGCCATGATCAAAAAAGGAGCCTAGACATCATCTTTCAAGAAATTGTCAAGGAAAACTGCCATGATATTCTAGAACCAAAGGTAAAATAGAAATTGAAAGAATCCACTGATCACCTCCTGAAAAGAGATCCCCAAATAAAAATTCTGAAAAATCTTATACCCAAATTCCAGAACTCTCAAGTCATAAAGGAAATACTGCAAGCAACCAGAAAGAAACAATTCAAATATTGTGGAGTCATAGTCAGACTCACACAAGGTTTAGCAGTTTCTACATTAAAAGGATCAGAGAACTTGGAATATGATATTCCAGAGGGCAAAAGAGCTAGTTAAGGGTGGGGAACCCCTACCCCTGAGCTAGAGTGACAACCAAGAATCATCTACCCAGCAAAACTGAGTATAATCTTTCAGGGGAAAAATAGAGATGGAATGAAATAGAAGACTTTCAAGCATTCCTGATGAAAAGACCAGAGGTGAATAGAAAATTTGACTTTCAAACACAAGACTCAAGAGAAGCATAAAAAGGTAAACAGGAGAGAGAAATCATAAGGGAGTCAATAAAGTTAAACTGTTTAAATCCCTACATAGGAAAATGATACTTGTGATTCCTAAAACTTTCTTTTTATTAGGGCAGTTAGAGGTGTATACATAGACAGAGGGCATGGATGTGACTTAAATATGATGGAATGATTATCTGAAAAAATAAAATTAAGGGGTGAGAAAGGAATATACTGGGAGAAGGAGAAAGGGGAAGTAGAATGTGGTAAATTATCCATAGACATAGAAAAGGCACGAAAGAGCTTTTACAATGGAGGGAAATATAGGGGAGGTTGGCGGGGCATGTGAACCTTACTCTCATTATACTTGTCTCAAAGAGGGACTAACATGCACTCTAATTTGGGTATAGAAATCTCTCTTACCCTATAAGAAAGTAGGAGAAGAAGGGGATAAGAGAAGGAAGGGAGCTGATCGAAGGTAGAGTGAATTGAGGGAGGTAAAAGCAAGAAACAAAATACTTTTGAGGATTGACAGGAAAAAAGGAGAGAGATGGGGGGAAATAGAATGGAGGGAAATACATAGTTTGTAACCATAGCTGTGAAGAAACAATTTACAGCAAATTTTTTTTTCTGGTAAAAATCTCATTTCTCAATTATAGAGAGAAATGAGTCAAATTGATAGAAATAAGTCATTCCTCAATTGATAAATGGTCAAAGGATATGAACAGGCAGTTTTCAGATGAAGTAATCAAGGCTATCTATAGTTATGTGAAAAAAATGCTCTCAATCACTATTGATTAGAGAAATGAAAATTAAAACAACTCTGAGCTACCACCCCACACCTATCAGATTGGCTAATATGACAGAAAAGGAGAACGAGAAATACTGGAGGGGATAAGGGAAAACTGAGACAGTAATGTATTGTTGGTGAAGGGGTATACTGATCTAACCATTCTGTAGAATAATTGGAAACTATGCCCAAAGGACTATAAAACCTTGCATACTTTTTGACCCAGCAATACCACTACTAGGTCTGTATCCCAAAGAGATAAAAAAAAAACAAAAAAATATCTACAAAAATATAACAGCTCTTTTAGTGCTGGCAAAGAATTAGAAATTGAGGGGATGTTCATCAGCTGGGGAATAGCTGAGCAAGTTGTTGGATATAATTGTGATGGAATACTATTGTGCTTTAAGAAATGATGAGCAAGAGGAAACTAAGTGGTGCAGTGAATAGAGCACTGACCCTGCAGTCAGGAGTACCCAGGTTCAAATCTGGCCTCAGACATTTGACCCTTACTAGCTGTGTGATCTTGATTGAGTCCAAGGTTGACAGAATAAATCCTTTTATTAAGGGGATTTGTTCTGTGAAGTTTGTATTCAGTCAAAGGGCTGCACTTGAGGACCTAGAGGGCATTTGTTCTGTGAAGTTGGGATTCGGCCAAAGGGCCACCCTTGAGGACCTAGAGGACCACATGTGGCCTCGAGGACACAACTTCCTCACTCCCAACTCAGGCTATCACCTTCACCAGGAAATTGGACTTCATGAGGTCGGAACTTGGGGGAGGACTTTGAACCATTTAATCACGTGCTTCCCTCAAAGGATCTCTCTCAATACACAGGTACTCTTACTGGACTCAGCCTTTGATACTGAGTACACTCCCACCCACCTCATACTGTCCTCATCCCAGCGATTAGGAACCTCCAGCTCCCATGCACAAACTTTGTTCTCCATCCCCAATTTGCCCTACCCAACTATACTGGGGATCTATGTGTGGGCTGGTATTGGTGTGTGAACTTCTTAGGAGAGATATCTGTAATCGCCTAGATGCACCCTGGAGACAGACTCCAGGGAAGAGAGACAGACTTTGGAAGGTACGGATATGAAGGGGACTTTACTTTCATGTTCTGGAAATCCTATCTCCTGCATTTCTTTTTTTTTCAGAGTGAGAAGATTTTATGTTAAAGTACAGATAATTTGTTTATTTCTGGTTGTCTATTGGAAAAATTTCTTTTGTAGTTTTAAATATATTTTTTAATTGAGTTGTAAAGTACTTACCTAAACTGGGTTAGCTTTATTCCTACCTGATGCCAAAATGAAAATATTAAGTGATTTCTGAATTTGATATTCTGTGTCTCTAAGCAAACTTAGTATTCTGCTGCGTTGATATGTATTTTTCCATGTAATAATACATGGAAAAGTCATTGATACTGTTTTCATGACTTGTATCCATGCCTTGTTGTGATATTGGATTTGTAACCCGGGGTCAGCTTGGATTATTTGCATAAGACTTCTCTCATTGGTGGAGAGAATGATGCTATGAGACTACATGCCTGGGTGAGTGGTGGAGTTGGTGTGAGAGTTAGGGAGAAGACAGATATTTTTCTTCCTACCTGCTTCAAGAGACTTAAGAGACTATCCATTTTAGAGAGAGAAACACACACACACACACACAGACAGAGAGAGAGAAACAGAGAGAGAGACAAAGACAGAGACAGAGAGAGACAGAGAGAAAGAGAGAGACAGATAGAGACAGAGACAGAGAGACAGAGAGAGACAGAGACAGAGACCAAGAGAGAGAGAGCCAGAGAGAACCAGAGAGATGCAGAGAGACAGAGATGAAAGAGATAGTGAGAAAGAGATAGAGACAGAAAGACAGAGATAGAGACAGAGAGAAACAAAGAGACAGAGAGGAGAGACTTTGAATGCCAGAAATATAGGGAAAATCCAGTCCCTCCAAATGATCTTGACTTCTAGTTTGCCTTCCTAGACACTCTGGGAAATTTTTCCTTGGGTGAGGTGGTGAATTCTTTCTCTTGGTTGAGCTGAGCTCTCAATTCCAGCGGGAGAGTTCACTCTATGTGTTGTCTGGTATATTCTAATCTGCACAACTTTTGTCATTCTTGTTTTCTATCTGCTTGTGAACTCTCAAGACTCTCCCCACACCATTCTACCCTCCAATTAGCTATCAAATTAACCTCGCTAAAGTACAGATCTGACCATATCACTTCCTTACTCAATCAATGTTGGTGGCTCCCTATGACCTCCAGGATCAAATAAAAACTCCTCTATTTGGCATTCAAAGCCCTCCACAATCTGACCCCCTCTTATCTTTCCATTCTTCTTAAAGATTATTCTCCCTCCACTCCCACCCTACCATGTGATCCAATGAAACTGGCCTCTTTATTATTTCTCACACAAGATCCTCCATCTCCCATCTCCAGGCATTTTCGCTGGCTGGACCTCATGCCTAGAATGAACTCCCTCCTTTGGCTCTTGGTTTCAAGTCCCAGCTAAAATCCCACATTCTATGAGTAGCTATTTCTAATCTCTCTTAATTCTAGTGCCTCCACCTTTTTTATTATCTCCAATTTATCCTGTATATAGCTTGCACATAGGATTTTCTATGCTGTTTCCCTCATTATATTGTGAGTTCTGTGAGGTCAAGGACTGACTTTTGCCTTTCTTTGAATCCTCAGCTCTTAGCACAGTGACTGGAACATAGATGATGCAAAATAAATGCTTATGGACTGACTTCTGCTTCCTGGCATCCTTGACTTTCTTCAAGACTCAGCTCCTATCTCACTTTCTGCAAGAGATCTTTTTCAGTCCTCCTCCCTACTCCCACTTCCATCCCCAGCTGTATCAGCAATGCCATATTCACAATGCCTATGGAAATTACAGATATGCTGATATAATTATCCATCACAAAATACATCATGCTTGCCATATGGGGGAATAAGCTAGAAAAATTATTAAGATACCAAAAGACTGAGTCCCAAAACCAGAAAGTGAAAGCCATCAGAGTAGTTAAGAAATTGACACAGGTAGATAAAGTAGAAAACACCCACATTCTCAAGCCTTTAAAACAGAACAGGCTACCTCAGGCAAAGGTCTTCCTCTCCCCACTCACAGCAACCACCCAGCGTCCAGGAAGCTTGCTCCCAGCAGCTCCAGCCCCTGGCAGTCCTCAGCAGGAGTCCTTAGCAGAAATTCTGGCTGACTCAAAAAGGGCTTCGCGCTGCCGCCACTGCTGCCTCTGCTGCTGCTGCTGCCGTCGCTGCCACTGCTAGCCACCGCAGGAACTCTAGCTTGGCTTCCTCTTCCTCTTGCTCCGCCCCTTCCTGCTACGTCAGCAAGTCCAATGGGGCATGGAAGATCTTTAAATCCCATAACCCTTACACCAGCTGGTGCCTTCTCTCTGAGATTATCTTCTATTTACACTGTATAGATCTTGTATGGACATAGTTCTTTGCATGTTGTCTCCCCCTTTGGTTTTCTTTAGCTGGTCTTTAGCATTGTGCCTGGTCTATTTTAGGCACTTAATAATTGCTTGTTATCTGAATAACTTACTTTGTAACCCACAAGTGTGCTTGGATTTGTACAACCACCAGTGCATACCAACCAGGTCCTTAAGGACATGTTCCTTGTTCTCATCCCAGTGATCTCCAAATGGCACCAAAGAGCTTAGTTAAGGCTAATTGACCATTCTGACCCTTCTATTTTTATTTCTTCTCAATGATAAACATACAAATGGGATCACTGGGGGCCTTAGCAATGATGGAATGGATATTTTCCATCTTCCTCTTTTAGATGTTTTATAGATGTTCTTTTTTATGTATCACCATTAATTCTCAATGACCTCCATCAAGAGAACCTTCCCTTATAATAAAGCAAGCAAAACAAACGAACACATTGATTGTGTCTGACTATGTGCATATCTCATTCCATACTTATAGAGATATGCCCACTGCTTCTTTGCTGAGAGGCAAGAGACCAACTTTACCATTAGTCTTCTGAAGTCGATCCATATTCTTAAGTCTTTCAGTGTTGTTTCCAGTCATCATACAAGTTGCTTACCAGCTTCTGTTCACTTCACTCTGCAACAGTTCAAATAAGTCTTCCCAAGCTTTTCTGAATTCATATTAGTCATCTCTTCCTGTATGATAATATACCATTCCCTTTATGTTCAGTTTGGTCAACCATTTCCCAGTTTATAGACACCCATTTTCCTACTAGTACCTCTGGTGTGAGGACTTGCTGAACACTTTTCAGAGCTTCTCATTCACCTTTGGTGTCTACCTGTCACCCATCTGTCACCTGTGGCTCCAAGAAGTTGTAAGGACGAACAGTGATCACACCTGTGTAAAACCTGTGTAAAACAAATCTCAGCAAATGGGGTTAACCAGGTTGAAGGTAACCAAAGAGCCTCAAACCTCTTGGTGAGTTAGTGAAGACTTGTGAAGCATGTGAAGACCAGCTGAATGGGAGAGTGAGAACAATTTGTTACAATGGCCATGAAGGTGACTGAGACAGACATTGTGGAACACTTGGAGATTGGTCGGATACCAATGTCATCCACTGCATCCCAGACCATCACCAGTCATCTTCATTTTTATCTTGCCATTAGACTTTGATGACTCTGGAAGAGAGAGTGAGGCTGATGATTGTGCAACTCTGCCTCACTTAAACCCAATTCACAAGGGAGTCAAGACATCAATCCATGACGTCAATGGTCCTCTTTAAAAATGAAGGACAAAAAAAAACTGAAAAAAGGGCTGCTATAAATATTCTTTTTTTAATTCTTTTTTTGGAAGGGAGAAGGCAAGGCAATTGGGTTTAAGTGACTTGCCTAAGGTCACACAGCTTGCCCAAGTGTCAAGTGTCTGAGTCTGGATTTCAACTCAGGTCCCCCTAGCTCCAGGGCCAGTGCTCTATTCACTGTGCCACCTAGTTGCCCCTGCTATAAATATTCTTGCACAGTTAGCACATTGCCCTTTGTCACTGACATTTTTGGGAATACTCTCCAAGCATCTGGTGGATGATTACTAGTAGTACTGTTGGGGCAAAGAGAGTAGATAGTTTAATGAATTTTTTATGGGAAATGTATGGCAGAATTCTTCACACATTTTCTATAGTAGCCACCAAATCAGTTAACAGTTAATTCAACAAGATTTGTTAAGTGCCTACTATGTGCTAGGCAATATGTGAAGCACTGAGGATATAAAGAAAGGCAAAAGGAGTTCACAGTCTAGTGGGAGACGCAACATGTAAATATGTGCAAACAAATGCATTGGAGATAACCAATAATGGGAAGGCACTAGAATGAAGGGGAATCAGGAAAGACTTTCTTTAGAAGGTGAGATTTTTATCTGGGGCTTGAAGGAAGCCTAGGAAGCCAGGAGTACATGAGGAGGGAGAGCATTCCAGGCATGGGGAATAGCCAGGGAAAATGCCCAGAGTGAGGAAATGGTGTGTCTTAGAGTGAGAAACAATGAGGAGGTCTGTATCATTGGATCACAGAGTATGTAGAAAGTATGAAGGTCTAAGAAGACTTGAACAGTAGGAGGGGTCCAGGTTGTGAAAGGCTTTGAATGACAAATAGGATCCTAGAGGGATTCAAGATGGTGGAGTAGAAGCAGGACCTCCGCTGGGCTCCAGCTTCCACCTTCCCCAATCCATGTAAGAAGGGGACTCTAAACAAACTTTGGAGCTGCAGAACCCACAAAATGACACAGAGAAGCTAACGTCCCTCAGAGGACAGCCCAGCAGACCAGCAGGAATCAGCCAGCACAAGTGCTCTGGGAGCCAAGCCCAGCCCCATGCCGAGGCTTTAGCCCCAGTGCAGGCCTGACCAGCCGCTGGTAGGAGGGACTCCAGATCAGCAGTAGCTGTGGCCATTTCCAGATTTATCAACACATAGATGCAAAGGACAAAGTGAGAGGACAGTGCAGTCTGGACTTTGGGACCAGTAAGTGGGAGTGCTTGGCTTTTGCCCCCGAGGTGAGAAGCCGCTGAGATGCCAGCACAGCCAGCCAGCACCATGTGGCAGCTTCAGCTCCTGGCCTGCACAGTGTAGGGAGACCAAGCACCAGTCTGAGGGGTAATGGCTCTTGCTTTATAACCTTCTTGGACCTGGATTGCAGTCTAGGGTGGAGGTCCTGGGGTGTGTGTCCAGCTTGCCAGAGTGTGTGGAGACCTCAGAGAGGGCACCCATCTAATACCTCTGGCATCTGAGAAAACTCCTGTGTTTGGGACAAAAGCTCCCCTGTCTGGTGGCAGAGTCCTACTGTGGCAAAAAGCCCCAGGGTGAAGGGATTGAAGGGCAACATGACCAGGCAAAGGAAACAAAGCAGACAGTAGATTCCAACATTAGACTCCTATTTGGGGGACAAAAAGGAGCAAAGCATGGAACAGGAGGAAGACAGTGAAGTCAGAACTCCTGCACCAAAAGCTTCAGGGGAAAATATGAGCTGGTTGCAGGCCATGGAGGACCTTAAGAAGCAGATAAGAGAAGTGGAGGAAAAATAGGGAAGAGAAATGAGAACAATGCAAGAAAATTATGAAATGAGAGTCAACAGCCTGACTGAGGAAAATCATACCTTAAAAAACAGACTGACTCAAATGGCAAAAGAGGCTCAAAAAGGCAATGAGGAGAAGAAGGCCTTAAAAAGCTGAATTTGCCAGATGGTAAAACAATCTCAAAAGCTCAATGAGAAGAATCATTGCTTCAGAATTAGATTAGAACAAATGGAAGCTAATGACTTTATGAGAAATCAAGTTGCTGTTAAACAGATCCAAACAAATGAAAGAATAGAAGGCAATGTGAAATATCTCATGGGAAAAACCACTGACCTGAAAAATAGATCCAGGAGAGATAATCTAAAAATTATTGGACTACCTGAAAGCCATGATCAAAGAGAGAACCTAGAAATCATCCTCCAGGAAGTTCTCAAAGAAAACTGCCCTGATGTTTTAGAACGAAAGGGCAAAATAGAGGTTGAAAGAATCCACTGATCACCTGCTGAAAAAGATCCCAAAATTAATAACTCCTAGGAATATTATAACCAGGTTCCGGAATTCCCAGATCAAGGAAGTGAATATTACAAGTAGCCAGGAAGAAACAATTTGAATATTGTGGAAACACAATCAGGATAACCCAGGATCTGGCAGCTTCTACACTGAGGGATCGAAGGGCTTGAATATGATATTCTGGAGGTCAAAGGAGCTGGGATTAAAACCAAGGGTCACCTACCCAGAAAAATTGAGTATCATGTTTCAGGGGAAAATATGGTCATTCAGTGGAATAGAAGACTTTCGAGCATTCTTGCTGAAAAAACCAGAGTTGAATAGAAAATTTGACATTCAGATACAAGAAGCAAGAGAAGCATGAGAAGGTAAACAGGGAAAAGAAATCATAAGGAACTTATCAAAGTTGAACTATTAACATTCCTACACAGAAAAACAATAATTGTAACTTAAGAAACTTTTCTCAGTAGTTGAAGGGAATATATATATGTCTATATATGAGGGTATATGGGCATATGAATACATATGTGAATGTGTGTATATATGTTTACAGATATACATAGATAGAGGTCACAGGACCAATTTAATAGGATGGGATGATACTTAAAAGGTGAAATTAAGAGGTGAGAGAGGAATATAATGAGAGGAGATAGGGAGAGACAGAATGGGGTAAACTATCTCATATAGAAGAGGCAAGGGAAAATGGTTACAATGGAGGGGAAGAATAGGAAGGCAAAAGGGTCAACCTTATTTCCATTGAATTTGGCTTGAGGAGGGAATGACATACACACTAAATAGAGTATCTCACCCTCCAGGAGAGTCAGGGGGAAGGGGATGAG
>NW_027186316.1:3700079-3731557 GCF_028583685.1 Petaurus breviceps papuanus
GGGGGGGGGGAGGGAAGTTGGAAGCACCCACTTTTTAAAATTAATTTGTTTGTTTCCTTTTAGTTTACAGGATTCAATTCCACAATTCCCTGAATTTCACATTTTGTCCCCCTCCCTCCCCTCCCCCCCATGGCGGCTTATAGTCAAGTATAGGATCTGTAAATACTTTCACATTATACATTGGTCAGGTTATAAGGATGGATTGTACCAGCTGGAATGAAAAATGGTAAAGAGGACATAAAACCAAATAAGAGAACGAAAAAGATCAGGTATTTTGCTTCCACCTGGATATAAACTTACTTCTTTCTAGTTCTTTCTCTGGATGCACATTTTTCTCTCCATCATGCATCTTTTGGGATTGACATATCACTGCATTGCTGAGAAGAGTCCAGTCTATCAAAGTTGGTCATCACACATACATTGTGTCTGTAATTGTATACAAATTTCTCCTGGTTCTACTCTTCTCACTTACCATCAGTTTGTATTAGCCTCTCCAGGTAAATATGAAGACGGTCTGCTCCTGGTTTCTTATAGCACAATAGTATTCCATAACATGCATATACTACAACTTGTTCAGCCATTCCCCAATTGATGGGCACCCCCTTAATTTCCAATTCTTTGCCACCACAAAAAGAGCTGCTATAAACATTTTTTGTAAATGTGGGTCTTCCTCCCACTTCTATGATCTCTTTGGGATATAACCCTAGGAGTGGTATTGATGGATCAAAGGGTATGAAAGTATTTATAGCCCTTTGGGCATAATTCCAGATTGCTCTCCAGCACCCACTTTGAAAAGGGAGAGGATCAAAGTAGAGAATAGAACAAGTGGGAGGTGGGATAGGAGGGACGGAAATATAGTCAGTCTTTTACAATATATCTACTATGTTATTGTTTTGCATTAGCCACACATGTACAACCTATACTGAACTGCTTATCTTCCCAGTAAGGGTGGGTGACAGGGAGGAAGGGAATAAATCTGGAATTCAAAGTTTTAAAATCAAATATTCAAAAAGAAAAAAAAATATATATATACTATTATTAATACTATTTTACATGTAATTGGGAAATAAGAGATACAGGCACTGGGGCATAGAGCTCCACTGGAAAAGTCGAAAGGGGCATGGGAGAAAATATGGGAGAGAGCAGATTGGAGGAGGGGATATCCTGTGGGACTGCTATTTTGGGGAGGTGGGTAGGGGAAAAACGGGGAGAAAATTTGTAACTCAAAATCTGGCAGAAATGAATAATATAAATCAGAAGTTAATAAGTCATTTGAAAAAAAAAAACCATATAGGATCCTAGAGGCAACAGGGAGCCATTGAAGCTTATTGAGTAGAGGGGGAGGGTGACGTGGGCAGACTTGTGTTTTAGGAAGATTAATTTGTCAGCTGAGTGAAGCATGGACTGCAGTAGGGAGAGATTGGAGACAGGAAGACCTACCAGCTACACTCCCCTAAAGAGGCATATTCAGATTATTTCACAGTCCATAGGAAATCCCCCAAATCAATAGTCCTTGGTATTGGTCTACACCTATCACTGTGTACCAGCACTCACCCAAACACACAGTTGTACACTCTGCATCTATGCTCACATTTTCCCTCATGTTTGCACTTAACCACAACACAAACTTGTTCAAGGTTCCTCTGGTCTTACCTTGGGCCTTGCATAGATGCTTTCTCAATTTGGCCACTTTTTGCAGAAAGCTGGTGCCCAAAATAACAACAAGAACAAAGTCATTCATCTTGATAAGTGGGAAAAAATGAAATGCATGTCAGTGATGTCCCAGTCCCTGATGGGACAGATTAACCTTGAGACCTTGGTGACCCTCTCAGCAGTGATTTCTCTGGTTTCTTTTTCCCCCACTCAAGAGACTCCTATGGGAACCACAGATTTCGGCTAACATCCCCAGCTTCTATTCACTCACCTAGGCTATTGAGACATTAAATATAAGATCAGTTTTATTTAGCCTGACCAGTAAGACAGAATGGGCTAGTACCCAAGCTCTTTGATGGTCAGGAAAACTTTCCTCCCTTTTCTGGTGGGCATAATCCCCTCTCATGATCCTGTCTCTTCTCTGTGCCAATATGATTCCCATTCTTCTCAGTACCAGATTATCTGGGGAAGAGAAGACTCAGGGGGGCCTGTGATAGCTGGGGCCAAGTATTTGAAGGGCTGTCATGTGGACTCCTGCTTGGCCCCAGAGGGCAGAAGCAGTAGCAGTGGGTGAAAGTTACAAAAAGGCCAATTTAATTCCAGGGCAATCTTCTTAGCAATGAGAGCTGTCCAAAAGCCCATGGACTGCCCATTGGAGGTCTTCAAGCAGAGGGTGAATGGTCACCACTGAGGTCCCTTCCATCTCTCGTGTTCTGTGATTCAAGATGGCCTGTGGACCTCTCTCCAGGTCAGAGGGAAACTGGATATGTCCCTTCCCTCCCCCAAATGCTTTTCATCTATTTCACCAAGGCCATTTCCCTTCTTCCATGTCTGTCTGGCCTGGGCATGTAGGTGATCGTGTGAGTCCCTGCAGAGATGGGATGAAGATGTAGGTGTCTGACTTTTTTAAGGGCAAGTCCAAGAGATAGCTCAGACATCCAGATTATATCACTCTCAAGTTATCAGTTTGATGACCCTCTTATTGAGCCCATCATTGGGATGATGAAGACCCAAACCATGAATAATTCACATCTTGTTCAGTATCCCCTGCAGAAACCCTAGAACCTAACCCTGCCCCAATCCACACCTTATATTTTTCTTTTTCTTTTAAATAAATTTTTCTTGATATTTTCTGTTTTCTTACATCACTGTATTATCTCATATATTCTTCCTTCCAGAGGCCCACCCTAAATTACAAATAGTATTTTTTGGAGAGAAAAAAAGTCAGCACAATTGATGAATGCATTGAGAAAGTCGTAACAGCTGTACGTGTCCCACCTCCACCAAGGGGTAGGGTGGGGGTGTCTTCTTGAACCTTTTCATTTGAGTCTTACTTGATCTTTATAATTTTGTTATATTTTCTTTTTATTTTTTGACCTTTTGTTCTTTCCCTTTACACTGTTGTTGTCACTGTATGTACTGTTTCCTTGTCTCTACTTACTTCACCCTGCATCAGTACAGGTAGCTCTTTCCATGTTTCTCTGTATTCATCACATTCATAATTTCCTACAGCATAGTAAGATTACACCACAATTTGTGATGGGCCACAATTTGTTTAGCCATTCCCCAATTGATGGGCATCAACTTTGTTTCCAGTTTTTAGCTAACCACAAAAAGTGGTGCTATGAATATTTTGGAGTATATGCAGCTTATTTTCTTTCTTCTTTTCCTTTATTTTTGGAGGGGCAATTGGGGTTAAGTGACTTGCCCAAGGGCACGCGGCTAGTAAGTGTTAAGTGTTTGAGGTTGGATTTGAACTCAAGTCCTCCTGACTTCAGGCCAGTGCTCTATTCACTGCACCACCTAGCCATCCATATTTTCTTTCTTCTTATTGATAGTTTCATTGGGATTATTTCGTTGGAGTCCCTGGTTCAAATGATATGGACATTTTAGTCACTTTATTTGTATAATTCCAAATTGGCTGTACCATTTTGCAGTTCCACCAACAATGAATTAGTATACCAGTCATTCCACAACTCTTCCAATTTTAACTGTTTTCATTTTGGTAATTTAAATCTTTTTTTGCCAGTTTTTAGGGTGTCTCAGGTGAAGTCTCAGAGTTGTTTTGATGTGCATTTCTCTCGTGGAGATTTGGAGCATATTTTTTTCATGAGGATGTAAATACTTTACAATTTTTCTTTTGAGACTTGTTTATTCATCTGACCATTTATTTGTCAGGTAATGGCCATTAGTCATATGTGTGTGTATATACACATGTACACATACACATATATATATATATACAAACACACATATAAATGCATATGTGCATGAGTATCTATATATGTATATACTTTATGTGCACATATATGCACATATGTATATGTGTATACACACACAAATATTGTTTATGTATCTTGGCTACCAAACCCTCATCAGAGAAATATTCATTCATCTGCTTCCCTTCTTATCCTAAGTTTATTAATGTTTCCTGTTCAGAATCTGTTTCAAATCCTTTCTTCCACTGTAGATACAGAATTCTGTTCCTTCTGGTACTTTATTTTCATCTTTTTTTGAAGGTGGCCCTATTCCTACTGGCCCTCTTCCCCTCACCCCTGATCCCCTCTTCTCATTTGATATTCCTCCTTCCATTCCTCCCCTTCAGCTAGTGTGGTTCCTTAGCTTTTCTTTCTTTCTTTCTTTCTTTCTTTCTTTCTTTCTTTCTTTCTTTCTTTCTTTCTTTCTTTCTTTCTTTCTTTCTTTCTTCTTTCTTTCTTTCTTTCTTCTTTCTTTCTTTCTTTCTTTCTTTCTTTCTTTCTTTCTTTCTTTCTTTCTTTCTTTCTTTCTTTCTTTCTTTCTTTCTTTCTTTCTTTCTTTCTTTCTTTCTTTTCACTTTTTGGAGGGGGAAGGTAGGGTAATTGGGGTTAAGTGACTTTCCCAAGGTCACATGGCTAGTTTTGTGTTAAGTGTCTGAGGCTGGATTTGAACTCAAGTCCTCCTAATTGCAGGGCCGGTGCTTTATTTGCTGTGCCACCTAGCTACCCCTGTTCCTTAGCTTTTCAATTTCATTTTTGTACCCCTTTACAAAAAGGATTTCTCTCACTTGATTATCTTCTCTTTCTGTTTACTCTAGACCCTCATTCTCTTATTCCTGACCCCCCCCCTCTTTTCTCTGTATTCTTCCTGAAACCCAAACTTCGGGGATCCATTCTAGGTGCTCCCCTGAAGGGACTTTCTGCTTCTGCCTTGTAGGCCTTGTCCCTTCTCCACTGTGCCTCACTCCCAGAACAATGCCAATTATGACAAGTGTCAGAGAGGACAATGCTCCCCAGCAGGGAACACTACTCCATCCGTGATTATGCAGCCCACCATATTCTTTTGTTAATATTTTCCCCCCTACATTTGCCTAGAAATCTCCTTGCTGTGTCCAGAGGAGGGGAGACTAGGGTGCAGGGGGATTTTGGTGTCCTTGGATCTGCTAGTACAGCATTGTTGCAAGTGGGGGAGGTAGAGGAGGAATGCTGAGTGATTTCAGTGTCAGTTAGTTATACAGTACATCAATTCTGCTCTCATAATTCTCATTTATCTGTTAAACTACTCAGGGACAGTGTGTTATGGTTATGTGCTCTCTTCAAATTCCCCAGAGTCCTCTGGGTCATCCAGTAATCTTGATCATTTTATTGGATCATTTCCCTTTATTTTTCAGTATTTATTCATAGATGCCTGAACACGTTTCCAAGATCTGGAGGTCATATGCCCTTCTGTTGTTAGCTGTTTTCCCTACTGATGTATCTGTTTATATGCAAAGTTTCTGAAATTTCTTCTTGCTGATATTTTTGATACTTGTAGTCTTTCCCCCCTCCTTATTTTCCTTATCACTCACTTCCCGATTCCTTACCCTATGATAAATAGCTTCTTTGGAAGCTGAATCTCACAGCATCTCAGCCTCCCCCCACCCTGGGCAATTCACAGTATACATGCTAAGGTCTCTGCCCTAAGTGATTTTAGGGTGCTCAGAACTGGCCCCAACTGGATGCTGTGCTCTTTCTCTCAGGCTTGGTAGAGTGGTCCCCCTCCCTGCACATACACACAAAGTGTATAATCCTGGAGACCTGTCCCACTCCCTCTGTTCCTTAGTTCTCTGGTCCAACAAGGCAGTTCAGAGATTGTTTTCCCCAAGGGAACTTTGTAGCATTCCCTGACAGTTTTTGATCCTGAAGGACTATGACCAGAGACTGGCAGTGGAGGCCCAAGCAATCTAGAAAAAGGGAGCCAGGCCAGGGTGCAGGGGTGGGGTTGGGTTTGGTGTAAGCCTTTGTTCTTGGCTCTGTTAGTGAAACCCTGATGCCAGGAGATGGAGGAGTGGGACTGAGTGAACTCAGGGTGAGTGAACATCAGTTCCTGGGTTTAGGTAGATTTTTTTTCACCTTCTGTTGGATTCTAGGTGTCCTAGATCACGGAGACAGATGACGTTACTTTATCTTTGGCACATAATTTCTGTTTGGGAGAGGTTTAAGAGGTTATGGGGGATCAGAGAAAATGTCAAGTCCCCTATCTCGTTGTTGATGTGACCTCATACCTTATATGTATATGTGTATGTATGTACCTTATATGTATGTGCGTATGTACCTTATATGTATGTGTATGCATGTAAGTACCTTATATGTATGTATGTATGCATGTATGTACCTTATATGTGTGTATGTATGGTATGCATGCATATATATTTTCCCAAACAAGTCACCTCCAGAGGCTAAGCGGCCTCCTGCAGAGCCCTTCCCAAACTCAGACTTCCACCTTCCCTTCTTGCCTCCCCTCAGATCCCAGCACTGTAACAGCACAGGAAAGATAAATTGAGGTAAAGGCCAGAGGGAAGGAAACAGCTGGAACTTCTCATTAACCACCATTAAACACAAGAAAGAAACACAAATGGAATTATAAAGGGAAAAGGAGTGGGTGACTGACTCGTGCCAGCAAAATATACTTCATGCCTCTTAAAGTAGGGGAGGAGGGTTGAATAAAGCCATGTAAGGCTAAATGAAAAGAGAACTGGGGAGGGAGCTCCAGGGTGGGAAAAGGGATAAATAATAAAAGTGTAGTATAGATGAATTAGAAAAAAAATAAGTGGGTTGGGGAGGGGAGGAGAGAATAAGAGAATTTAGGGGAAAAAAAGGGAACAAGTAAACCAGCCTCCGATAATAACCCCAGAACTCATTTTGGGAGGACTCGCTTTCCATCCATGATGTGGTTGGCACTTCGTGGCCACCTTGTGAGGGCCACATTGCAGGAGGGAGTCCCAAACTTGATGTGAGGAGACCTGGGTTCCAGTCCTGACTCTGCTCATTCCTGGTTAGGTGACTCTGGGCAAGGCACATCACCTCAATGAGCCTTCATTTGTTCATCTTTAAAATGAGGATCCTACCAACACACCCCAGGGTTGTTGTGAGGAAAGAGTTTTACCGTGCCTGGCATATGGTTGGCAGGTAATAAATGCTTGGTGACTGATGCCACTGTTTGCAAAAATAAGTGGAGCCCATTCTAGGTCACAGGATCCCCCAGATTTAGAGCTGGGAGGACTGAGAGAGTCTCTAGGCCAGAGATTCTTACCCTGGGGGTCCATGAATATCTTGTGGGTTTTTTCCAATATGTTGGTAACTGTATTTCAATATTGTTGGCTTCCTTTGTAATCCTGTGGGTTTTGCTTTGCACATTTAAAACCATGATTCTGAGAAGTGGTCCAGAGACTTCCCCAGACTGCAAGAAGGCCCAAGGCACAAAAAAAAACCAGGAAAAACCCCTGGTCTGGTTGAACCCCTTCATCTTATGGATGAGAAAGACTTGCCCAAGGTCCCACAAAGAGCTCACAGGGTCATAGATGCAGAGCTGAAGGGGCCTTAGAGATCATTAAGTTCAATCTCCCCATTTTGTAGGTTCAGAGACTAAGTGACCTGTCTGAGGTCATGTGGATTCTCCAGCTCCACATCCAGCCTCCTTTCCACAAGGGCAACCCTGGAGTTTAGGCTCCAAAGGGTCTAAGCCAAGGGATCCATTTGCAGAATGAATCAGAGAGCAAGTGACTTGTCCAAGGTCACACAGCTAGTAAGTGACTGTGCCAAGATTCCAGACCCAGCACCCTGTCCTCTGCCCCAGGCTCTTGGTCAGCAAGTGTTTGCTCAAAAAGCAAAGCTTTGGACACAAGGGGAAAAAAATCCAAGGGAGATTTACATATTACACATCACAGTCTCTCCATTTTTCCAGATTAGACATGTTTTCACTAGTATAGGCAACTCCCGTGGAGGAAAAGCCCTCTACCCATGCAGGTCAATGCCTTCTCTATAACTTAGAGTCTTGGAGAGTGAGGTCATGAGGAGTCAGCTCTGACTGAAAATGGCTGAACTGGGGCCCAGAGGAGGCTATGGTCACTGAGCCAGGAAGATTCAGAGACTGGATTTAAACCCACATCTTTGTGCCTTTCCATTGTCTCTGTATCTGGCCCTACTTTCCCTTGTGTTTCTTAGCCTCCCAAGTACATCGTGAAGTCCTGGGGAACATGGCCTGAGCCCTCACACACACACACACACACACACACACACACACTCACACTCACACACACACACTCACGTACACTCACACATACACACTCACACACATGTTCAGGCAGCCCTACTCTAAAGGGATGTCCTACCTTTGGCCAGGGAAACATGCAGTCCAGAGTCACATAGCACTGTGTCAGAGGTGAGACTGGAATCCAGGCCTTCCTGACTCTGAAGTTGGCTCACTTTCTCTGTCTGTCTGTCTCCCTGTTTGTCTCTCTCTGTCTCTCTCTGTCTCTCTCTGTCTCTCTCTGTCTCTGTCTCTGTCTCTCTCTGTCTCTCTCTCTCTCTCTCCTCTCTCCCTCTCCCCTCTCTCTCTCTCTCTCTCTCCCTCTCTTCCTTCTTTGCTCTCTCTCCCCCTCTCCTTCTCTCCCTCAATCTCTCCCCCCTCTTTCCCTCTCTCTCTCTCCCTCCCTCTTTCCCTCTCTTCCCCCCCTCTGTCTCTCCCCCTTCTCTGTCTCTCTCACTTTCTTTCTCTCCCGCCTCTCTCCTACACCACACTTTCTCTCTCTTCTGCCCCTTTTGTTTCATCTGTGTGTGCCCTCCTGCTCTAAGTGCCAATCCTAACCTCTCTGGGATTTCCCAGGCAGTATTCATGCTTTAGTCACACAAAGCATAGCAGCCCTCATCTCCCACCCCTTGCATAGGCTGTTTCTCATGCTGCCCCCAAGCCCTCCTTTAGCTCTTAGCTCCCATGATGGAGCTCCTCTGGGGCCACTCTTACCTGAGGCCCCTCCCAACTCCCCCCTCCCCATGCCCTTCTAGCTCTTGGCATCCACCTCTTTGTGGGGCACAGGTATGTCCGTGGGACTGCCCAGTTAGAGCACAAGAATCTTCAAGGCAGGGACTGAGTCACTTTTGTCTTTCAGTGGCCAGCGCCAAGCACAGGGTGTGGCCCACATTACATCCTTGAAGTCAAGAACATCTGAATTTAAATCTCGCCTCAGACACTGTCTGACTATGGGACCCAGAGCAAGGCACTTCACAGCTGTCTGCCTCAGTCTCTTCATCTGTAAAATGGGGATGATAATTGAAGCACCTACCTGACAGGATTGTTGTGAATCCCAAGTGAATTAACATTCCCAAAGTGCTTTATAAACTTTAAAGCTCCATATCAGTGCTAGCCACCATTATCCTTGTTAATAAGTGTTTGTTGAATGAGAGATAGGCTGCAGGCCCTGCCCCTGAGGTCTATAGACTTTCTTTCCCTCACAGCACCCCCATCCCCAAACCCTCTCTTCAATACATCAAGCCCTCTCACCTCTGGATCCTGAAACCCAGGGAGGGGGAAAGGACTTATCCAAGGTCACACCTAGGCAAACCCCATTTTACAGAGGAGGAAACCGAGGCCTAGGGAAGTAAAGTGCCTCACATGAGAGGGAAGCATCAGAATGAGGATTTGAATGCACGTCCGAGGGTTCTAGGACCAGTGTTCTTTCCCTTGGGCCATACTTGAACCTCTAGTCAACTATTTTAATGATGCACCATCTCTCCCCCTTCCCATCTTGTCCTTTCACTTTCTCATCCTCTGTGTTGCCCCTACATCCCCCTTCTCTGCTCTTCTTTTCTTTTTTTTGCTTTTTGTTTTTTGGAGGGGGAAGGCAGGGCAATTGAGGTTAAGTGACTTGCCCAAGGTCACACAGCTACTACGTGTTAAGTGTCTGAGGCTGGATTTGAACTCAGGTCCTCCTGACTCCAGGGCTGGTGCTCTATTCACTGCACCACCTAGCCACCCCCTATACTCTTCTTTTCAAGCAGCCAGTGACTGATGCTGGAAGTCAAGAGACTTCACTGCTGATGGGGCTGCTGTAGAGAGAGCATGGGGAGACCTGAATTTAAATCCAGGTCACACTCCTAGCAGTGTGTCTGTTCCTGAAGATGAGAAAGCCTGCCTCAGTTTCCTCAACTGTAAAATAGGGACAATAATAGGATCTACCTACTAGGGCTGTTATGGGCATCAGATGAGATCATATTTGTAATTCAGCACAGTGTCTGGCACATAGTAGGTAGTTAATAAATGCTTGTTTCCTTCCTTCTTTTGGCTACCTGTCACCCTCCCCATAAGGGCTGTTCCAAGCCTTCATTTTTTACCTTAACCAATCCTATCCCACAACTCCCTTTTCTCTGCAGCAGACAGCCATGCCCATTAAACTGAGAACAATGCATCTTACTCTTCCTCAGGCATCTCCTGTCTCCCTGACCTTGCCCAAGCTGTGCCCCCTGCCTGAAATGCACTCACTACTCATATCTGTCTGAAACAACTAGTTTCCTTCAAGGCTTAGTTCATGTGCCCCTTCTACATAAAACCTTTCCTGCCCTTGTTTTCTTGGTGAACCTCCCCACCCCCCAGTCACCCCAGTCACCAAGATTCAAAACCTCAATGTTTCTACCTCTACAATGTCTCTTGCCTCTGCCCCCTTCTTTCCACTCTCCTAGGCTCATAGGATGCTACACCTAGACTGGAAAGGAGTTCAGAGGTCATCAAGTCCAGCCCCCTCATCTCACAGATGAGGAAACTGAGGCCCAATTTAAGTTACTCACCCAAGGTCAAGTAGCTAATGAGACAGCAGTCTCGTTATTAAAAAAAAAAGAGAGACAAGAATGGAGTATGCAAACTGGAGGCCAGTGAGCTTGACAAAGTTCTAGAATTTATTATTAAAGGGATGGTCAGTGAACATCTAGAAATGACAGCAGTAGTCATCACAAAGAGCCCATTGGATTTCTTCAAGAATGAGCCATGCTGGGGCGGCCAGGTAGCACAGCGAGTAAGAGCACTGGCTCCAGTGTTGGGATGACCTGGAGATCGAATCCCGGGCCCAGACACTTAGCACCCACCCAGAAACACCTGGCTGTGTAACCTTGAGCAACTTATTTAACCCAGATTGCTTTAAAAAAAAAAGAATGAGCCATGCCCTCCCCTGTAACTAATATATACAATTAGGTCCCGATTTGTGAACAAATTCCCAGAAGTAATCATATTCTTTGAATCTGCCCTGCATATTTCTATTGGACTGGAATCCCCATATTCTAGGTAATTGTAAGAATTGGAATACATGTGACCACTTCAAGGGAATCCATCATTCTCAGTAATCGGGACCTGGCTGTATGCTCGAGCAAAACAAATAAATATATTGACCATGTTTAAAAATGCATGTCTTGGGGGCAGCTAGGTGGCACAGTGAATATAGCACCAGCCCTGGAGTCAGGAGGACCTGAGTTCAAATATGGCCTCAGACACTTAACACTTACTAACCGTGTGACCTTGGGCAAGTCACTTAACTCCAATTGCCCTGCCTCCCCCTTCCAAAAAAAATGCAGTCTCATTCTTGAGGTGCTCGGACGTGCATTTTCAGACACAGCCAGTGGGCTGGTGTGTTTTGCTTGGTTTTATGTGTTTGTTACAGGGAAGGCTTCTATTTGGAGAAAGGACTGTGTTAGTGGATAGTGATGGATAGGCAAACAGAAACAGCATCAATAGAACATTTTTTAAATGCACAGAGGAAAATGAAAATAAGTTCAGGAGAAGAAACAAATAAAGCAATTCTGTTACTACCTTGTTAAATTATATATGCACATATAGCTATGTATATATATACACACAATACATAAAACATACATATATATTTCTTTTAAAAAGAACAAATTGTAAACAGAAGTTCAGTTTCTTATACAATCTTCTCACTTGAATGTTGGTGTATGTTGTGTTTCTTGGTGATTAATCAACAATGAAAACCAAACCAATATTAGCCCTGTTCTGCCTCAGAGGGAAGAACCAAGAATGATGCAAGAACATTACAAAAAGGTCACTTTAGGCTTGATGTACAAAAGCGGGACAGGTCACCTCCAGAAGTGGTGTTTTCACCCTCATTGGAGGTATTCAAACAAAGGTTCAAACCACTTGCCAGATAAGACATAGAGGGCAGTCTTTTTCAGGAATGGAGTGGAACAGATAGATAGCCATTGAGGCCCCTTCCAATTCTGAAATTTTATAATTCTGTGATTTCTTTTAAAGCTCTCAGAAGCTTTGTGAGAGATAGTCTGGGATAGTGGATAGAGAGCAAGCCTTGGAGTCATGGATACGTCACTATGTTCAAATCGGCTAACCTCTGAAGGACTAGAAGTTACAGATGAACTAATAATCTCCATGAATGCAGGGAGGTAGCATATTACGATGGGGGAAAACACTGTCTCCAGAGTCACAGGAGCTGGGTTCAAATCCCACCTCTGATACTTGCAACTCATGTGACCTTAGGCAAGTCACTTAGCTTCCCTGGGCCTCAGTTTCCCCAATGATAAAATAAAGAAGTTGGTGAGATTCCTTCTAGCTCTAGATCTATGTTCCAATGGTCCATCCCAATAACCAGACAGAAGCATAAGACCCAAGCAAGAACACCTTCCAGATCAGAAGTTTTCCAGTCACCAATGTCTTCATTTCCTCCTGAATATCAAACTTCTTCTGCTCTATGTGACAGGCCATATGAAACATGCACCATTTGCCTTGTGGATTTTCTGAAACACTAAATAGTGTTAGCCATGATGACAATAATAACCCCCATTTATATAATACTTCAAAGTTCACAGAGTCATACTTCTCCTGATTCTACTCAGGGTTTTCCAACATTCATTTGGACAAGGACCAAATTCAGTAATGACTTGAATACCAAAAGAAGGCTATAGATAATTAAAAACATAAGGGTATATAATAAAGCCTATTTTCCAAGCTCCACCAAAGGAGATATAGCCACACTTGATACCGCATATAAAATGTCACAAGAGCAAAGGTCCCACTTACATGAATGGAATTTTTTGGGAGACTATTCTCCACCTCTGTAATGCACACTCTTCATGATAACCAAAGGTTCTCAAGAGGATTTGTAGAGAACATGGCCATCGCTATCCAAGAGTAGACAATGGCGGGGAGAGTGGTGAGCACCCTATTAGCAAGGTTCAATAAACCCAAATCCAAAACAACATTGACATTCAAACAAGAGGTGAGGAAATTATGCAAGAGATGGAAAGAGGAACATTAAACAAAAACACAACAATGCTCCATGCTCACCAATATAAGGTGTATTTTTTTTCCCAAAATACATTCTGCCATTATGAATAAGCAGACCATAAGGGTAATGAATAAAAGCATTCATGGACTAGGTGTTATCAGCTGGATTGAATGTATCATGACAGGTCGGGGCCTCTGACTAAAAGAGACCTAGAACCCATGGGTGCAGCCATCAAGCTTGCCAGTCATCAGCAGCTCTGGTGGCTCCGGCAGCTACTGCCCAGCTCCTCAATTGACATATTACTTAGCTAGATGCCACACCCCTACTCTTTTTTTAGATTATTTGTTTTTAGTTTTCAACATTCACTTCTATAAGATTTTGAGTTCTAAATTTTCTATCCCTACTCCCCAAGACAGCATACAATCTGATATAGGCTATACATGTAAAATCATATTAAACATATTTCCACGTTAGTCATGTTGTTAAGAGGAATTAGAACCAAAGGAGAAAACTACAGGAAAGAGAAAATAATATGTATGTTTTGATACAATTGTTCTTTCTCTGGATGTGGATTACATTTTCCATCATGAGTCTTCTGGAGTTGTCTTGGATCATTGTATTGCTGAGAAGAGCTAAGTCTATAAAAGTTGGTCATTGCACAATATTTCTGTTACTGTGTACAGTGTTCTCCTGGTTCTGCTCACTTCACTCAGCATCAGTTCATGTAAGTCTACTCAGGTTTTTCTGAAATTTACCTGCTCATCATTTCTTATGGAACAATAGTATTCCATCACATTCACATACCACAATACCACAACTTGTTCAGCCATTCCCCAATTGATGGGCATTCCCTCACTTTCTAATTCTTTGCTACCAATTAGAAAGTGAGGGAATGCCCATCCATTGGGGAAAGGATCCATGTACAAATATATATATTTCCCCATTTTTATGATCTTTTTGGGATACAGACCTAGCAGTGATATTGCTGGGTCAAAGGGTATAGCCAGTTTTATAGCCCTTTAGGCAGAGTTCCAAATTGCTCTCCAGAATGGTTGGATCAGCTCATAGCTCCACCAACAATGCATTAGTGTCTCGATTTTCCCAACCTTTTCCAACATTTATCATTTTCCTGTTTTGTCATGTTAGTCAATCTGATAGATGGGATGTGGTGCCTCAGAGTTGTTTTAATTTGCATTTATGTAATCAATAATGATTTAGAGCCTCTTTCATATGACTATAGATAGCTTTAATTTCTTCATCTGAAAACTATCTGTTCATATCCTTTGACCACTTATCAATTAAAGAATGACTTGTATTTTTATAAATTTGACTCAGTTCTCTATATATTTGAGAAGTGAGGCCTTTCTCAGAAACACTGCCTATAAAATTTGTTTCCCAGCTTTCTGCTTCCCTTCTAATCTTGGTTGCATTGGCTTTTTTGTGAAAAACTTTTTAATTTAATGTAATCAAAATTATCCATTTTGCCTTTCATAATATTCTCTATCTCTTGTTTAGTCATAAATTCTTCCCTTCTCCATAGATCTGACAGGAAAACTGTTCCTTGCTCTCCTAATTGGCTTATAGTATATATATATATATGTATATATATATACACTATATATATATAGTATATAGTATATATAGCCTTTATATTTAAATCATGTACCCATTTTGAGCTTATCTTGGTATACAGTGTAAGATGTTGATCTATGCCCAGTTTCTGCCATACTATTTTCCAGTGTTTCCAGCAGTTGTTGTCAAATTGTGAGTTCTTTTTTGGTAATATAATAAATAGAATAAACCCCCCAAATTTGGGTTTTCTATTTGTTTTCCTTTTTTTTCAAATGCTTTATAAACTTCTGATTTACATCATTCATTTCTGCCAGATTTTGAGTTACAAATTTTCTCCCTGTTTTTCCCCTACCCACCTCCCCAAAATAGCAGTCCCACAGGATATCCCCTCCTCCAATCTGCTCTCTCCCATATCTTCTCCCATACCCCTTTCGACTTTTCCAGTGGATCTCTATGCCCTAGTGCTTGTATATCTTATTTCCCAATTACATGTAAAATAGTATCACACACACACACATATATATTTTTAACATTTAATTTTAAAACTTTGAATTCCAGATTCATTCCCTTCCTCCTTTGTCTCCCACCCTTACTGGGAAGATAAGCAATTCAATATAGGTTGTACATGTGTAGCTAATGCAAAACATTACCATAGTACATATATTGTAAAGGACTGACTATATTTCCCTCCCTCCTATCCCACCTCCCATTTATTCTATTCTCTGCTTTGATCCCATCCCTTTTCAAAAGTGGGTGCTTCCAACTTCCTTCCCCCCCAGCCTGCCCTCCCTTCCATCATCCCCCCTCTCATCCCCTTCCCCCCTATACTGCTGGAGGGTGAGATATCCTATTTAGTGTGTATGTCATTCCCTCCCTGAGCCAAATTAAATGAGAATAAGGTTGACCCATTCCCTTTTGCCTTCCTATTCTTCCCCTCCATTGTAGCCATTTTCCCTTGCCTATTCTATAAGAGATAGTTTACCCCATTCTGTCTCTCCCCATCTCCTCTCATTATATTCCTCTTCACCTCTTAATTTCACCTTTTAAGTATCATCCCTTCCTATTAAATTGGTCCTGTGCCCTCTATCTATGCATATCTGTAAACATATATACACATATTCACATATGTATTCATATGCCCATATACCCTCCAATATAGACACACACACATATTTCTATTCCCTTCAACTGTTTTCATACTGAGAAAAATTTCATCAGTTACAATTATTGTTTTTCCATGAATGAATATTAATAGTTCCACTTTGATAAGTTCCTTATGATTTCTTTTCCCTGTTTACCTTCTCATGCTTCTCTTGCTTCTTGTATCTGAATGTCAAATTTTCTATTCAACTCTGTTTTTTTCAGCAAGAATGCTCGAAAGTCCTCTATTCCACTGAATGACCATATTTTCTCCTGAAACATGATACTCAATTTTTCTGGGTAGGTGATTCTTGGTTTTAATCCCAGCTCCTTTGACCTCCAGAACATCATATTACAAGCCCTTTGATCCCTCAGTGTAGAAGCTGCCAGATCCTGGGTTATCCTGATTGTGTTTGCACAATATTCAAATTGTTTCTTCCTGGCTGCTTGTAATATTCACTTCCTTGATCTGGGAATTCCGGAACCTGGCTATAATATTCCTAGGAGTTATTAATTTTGGGATCTTTTTCAGGAGGTGATCTGTGGATTCTTTCAGCCTCTATTTTGCCCTCTGGTTCTAAAACATCAAAGCAATTTTCTTTGGGAATTTCTTGGAGGATGATTTCTAGGTTCTTTCTTTGATCATGGCTTTCAGGTAGTCCAATAATTTTTAAATTATCTCTCCTGGATCTATTTTCCAGCTCAGTGGTTTTTCCAATGAGATATTTCACATTGCCTTCTATTCTTTCATTTGTTTGGGTCTGTTTAACAGCATCTTGATTTCTCATAAAGTCACTAGCTTCCATTTTCTCTAATCTAATTCTGAAGGAATGATTCTCTTCAGTGAGCTTTTGAGTTTCTTTTTCTATCTGGCAAATTTGGCTTTTTAAGGGATTCTTCTCCTCATTGCCTTTTTGAGCCTCTTTTGCCAATTGAGTTAGTCTATTTTTTAAGGTGTTATTTTCTTTAGTCAGGCTGTTGACTCTCATTTCATAATTTTCTTGCATTGTTCTCATTTCTCTTCCCTATTTTTCCTCCACTTCTCTTATCTGCTTCTTAAGGTCCTCCATGGCCTGCAACCAGCTCATATTTTCCCCTGAAGCTTTTGGTGCAGGAGTTCTGACTTCACTGTCTTCCTCCTGTTCCATGCTTTGCTCCTTTTTGTCCCCCAAATAGGAGTCTAATGTTGGAATCTACTGTCTGCTTTGTTTCCTTTGCCTGGTCATGTTGCCCTTCAATCCCTTCACCCTGGGGCTTTTTGCCACAGTAGGACTCTGCCACCAGACAGGGGAGCTTTTGTCCCAAACACTGGAGTTTTCTCAGCTGCCAGAGGTATTAGATGGATGCCCTCTATGAGGTCTCCACACGCTCTGGCAAGCTGGACACACACCCCAGGACCTCCACCCTAGACTGCAATCCAGATCCAAGAAGGTTAAAGCAAGAGCGATTACCCCTCAGACTGGTGCTTGGTCTCCCTACAGTCTGCAGGCCAGAAGCTAAAGCCGCCACGTGGCAGCGGCTTCTCTCCTTGGGGGAAGAGGCTGACACACTCCCAAGTACTGGATCCCAAAGTCCAGACTGCACTGACCTCTCACTTTGTTCTTAGCATCTATGTGTTAATAATTCTTCTGCTGATGATCTGGAGTCCCTCCAGCTGGCGGCTGGTCAGGCCTGCCCTGGGGCTAAAACCTCTGGCTCAAGGGGCCTGGGCTCGGCTCCCAGAGGGCTGCACTGGCCGAATCCTGTCGGCCTGCCGGGCTGTCCTCAGTGGGAGGTTAGCTTGACTGTGGGTTTTGTGGGTTCTGTAGCTGCAAAGTTTATTCAGAGTCCCCTTTTACATGAATTGGAGGTGGTGGGAGCTGGAGTCGTGGAAGTCCTGTTTCTACTCTGCCATCTTGACTCTGCACCCAAATAGTGAGTTCTTATCCCAGAAGCTGGAGTCTTTGGGTTTATCAAACATTAGATTGTTAAAGTCATTGACTACTGTGTCTTGTGTACCTAACCTATTCCACTGATCAATCACTATTTCTTAGCCAGTACAAAGTAGTTTTGATGACTGCTGCTTTATAATACAATTTAAGATTGGGTATGGCTAGGCCACCTCCCCTTGCATTTCTTTTCATTAATTCCCTTGATATTCCGGACTTTTGTTCTTCCAGATGAATTGTTATGATTTTATCTAGCTCTATAAAATAATTTTTGATAATTTGATTGATATGGCACTGAATAAGTAAATTAATTTAGGTAGAATTATCATTTTTATTATATTAGCTCAGTCTACCCACGAGCAACTTATATTTTCCCAATTATTTCGATCTGACTTTATTTACCACACCCTTATTCTTAAAAAATTAAATGGGACCTCAAAGTCACTGGGTAGTATCATAGCCTAGGTGCAGAGAAGAAAGCATCATGGACAAAGAATGGGCCAAGGCCTCAGCAACCCTGGGCTCTCGTCCTTTGCCAATCACTTGCTGTGTGAGCTTAGGTAGGTGACTTCCCTTCTCTGGGCTTCCAATTAATTTCTGCTCTAGAAAATGAAGGGATTGAGCTAGATGATCTCTAAGTGGCAGAAGATAAGGGCATTACAAGGCTAGGAGATGGCAGTGGGACTGCCACAACCATTTCTCTGTCTCATCCCCAGGAGAGCACATTGACTTTGTCAAGTGCTTTGCTAAAATGTTAGCAGAGCATACCCACAGCATTCCCTTGGGCCTGCCAGTATTATAGCCCTGTTGAGAAAGGGCTATAATAAAGTGAGTCCAACAGGGCCTACTCTGATGAAGCTATGCCCACTCTTAGTAATCATTGCTTCCCTTTCTGAGTACTCATACACCACACAGAAAGAAGCTCACACTCACTCAAACGTTGGCAAAAACTTCGTCAGGAATTGAAATCAAGATCGTTGGCCTATGGTGCAAAATCAAATTCGTTGGCTTATAGTATGAAATCAAGGTCGTTGGCCTATAGTGTGAAGACCCTATACTTTTCTTTTTGGAAGATTAGAATTATTGACCTTCTCCAGACACATCTTCCATTCTCAAAGACCACCAAGGCAGGGCCTCAGCATGTCTGACAACTCTTTCAATTGGTAGATAATTTGTCTACACCTTGAACTCACTCAGGGCAGCTGGGGGCCCTCTTAACTATCTACCATATCTTTGACCTCAATTCCCTGACCTCCATTTTATTCCATCCTTCTCAGATGAGTGATCCTTATCCTCAGCAAAGAAAACAGAAACACAATAAGAGTTGGTGTAGTGGATAGTTTTATTGTTCCTCAGAATCACAGAATTTGAAGGAGAAGGGCTTTCAATGGCATCTAGTCCAACTGACAGACTAGAGGTGGGGAACCTGTGGCCTTAAGGCCACATGTGGCCCTCTAGGTCCTTAAGGGCAATACTTTGACTGAATCACAACTTCACAGAACAAATTCCCTTAATAAAAGGATTTGTTTTGTCAAACTTGGACTCAGTCCAAAGGCCACACCCGAGGACCTAGAAGGCTACATGTGGCCTTGAGGCTGTGGGTTCCCCACCCCTGTGATAGACCAAAGAAACCTCCACTCTAACGTTAGATAGACCAGACAAAGGGTCATCTAGATTCTGCTGCAAGACCTCAAATGGAGGGGGAACTCCCTACCTCCCATGGCCCAGTGTTCCTCTCTGAGAGTGTTCTAATTGTTAGGAAGTTTTTCCTGACAGCAAGCCTGAATTGACATCTTTGGAACTTCCTCACTACTCTTCTACCCCCTAACCTCCATTGCTCTGCCCTCTGGTGCCAAACAGAAGAATTCTCTTCTACAGAGTAAACAGGAGATAATCTCTGAAGAAAGGTACTGGGATGAGATGTGGGGGTCATGAAAAGTCTCTTACAATTGGTACAATTTGAACCAGGTCTTGAAGGAAGCTGGAGAAATCAGTAGGTGGAGAGGAGGAGGAGCCAGGCATGGAGGACAGCCAATGAAAATGCAGAATTTGGAGCTAGTGTCTTGTGTATGTATGTGGTATGTGTACATGTGGTGTGTGGTGTGTATGTGTGTTGTGTGTGTACATGTGGTGTGTGGTGTGTATTTGTGTGGTGTGTGTATGTATGTGGTATGTGTGTATGGTATGTAGTGTGTGTGGCATTGTGTGGTGTGTGTATATGTGGTGTGTGTGGTGTACAGCATGTGTGTGGTATGTGTGTATGTGTGGTGTGCGTGTGGTATGTGTAAGTGGTATGTGCGGTGTGTGTGTACATGTGGTATGTGGTGTGTATAAGTGGTATGTGTGGTATGTGTATGGTGTGTGGTGTGTGTATGTGTGATGTATGGTGTGTGTATGTGGTATGTGTTCTGTGTGGTGTGTGTGCTGTATGTGTCATGTATGGTGTGTGTATGTGGACTGTATATGATGTGTGTGGTGTGTATGTGGTATGTGTGGTGTATGTGGTATGTATATGTGGTGTGGGGGGGTACATGTGTGGTGTGTGAGTTGTGTGTGTATGTTTGTGTCTATGTGAGACATGGTAAGACTTGTACTTTGGGGAAATCACTCTGCTAATTTAGAAGAGGAAGGATTGTAGTTGAGGCTGAGGAGGGAGGGCCTGCACCGCAGTGGTGGCTGTGTGAGTGGAGAGAATGGGATTTTGGGAGAGATATTGGGAAGGTCGAAACTCCAGGGCTTGGCAACAGAGAAGATACATGGGACGAGCAGAAGTGAGGAGCTGAAGATAACCCTGAGGCTATGGGCCTGGGTCACTGAGAAAATGCTGTGGAATTATTTTGAAGAAGGGAAGTTTTGGGGCAATGTTATGTAGAGTCTGAGGTGACAGGAGAAGAAAAGAGGGCCCGGGACAGAGCAGTGGCTTCACTAACAGTTAGTGTGTGTGTCCTGGAAGAAGATCCAACAAAACAAACTGAGAAGGAAGGAAAAGAACCAGGAGAGAGGAGAGTGCCAGTGAGAAGAGGGTGATCCATGGTGTCAAAGGCAGCAGATGAATCAAGAAGGGTGAGGGCTGAGAAAAGACTGTAGGATTTGGCAACCACTGAGTTTCAGTTGAATGATAATGTCACAAGCCAGACTACAGAGGGTTTAGTAGAGAAGGTGAAGAGAGGAGAGAAAACTGATAGGACCTAGGGTAGACAACTTTCTCAAGGAGTTTAGCTGACAAAAAGGGAGGCAAGATATAACATGCTACCTAGAGGGGATGGTCAGATCAAATTAAGGATGGGGGAGATATGGGGACATTTGTCAGCAGCATGGAAGGAGAGATTGAAGATTAGAGGAATGGTGAGGATGATAGAGGGGACAATCTGCTGGAGAAATCATGTGGATCAGGAGTGTGTATAGAGGAGGCAAAGGACCATTTATTCTCAAGAGTCAAGGGTGGAGAAGCATGTGTAGGAACATGTCAGAGTAATAGTAGATAAGGGTGAGGGGAGAAAAATGAGCTCTTCACAAACGACCTGTTTTTATTTTTAGTGAAATAGGAGGTTAGATTGTCAGTTGAGAGAATGGGGAGGGATGGGGAGACATGGACAATTTGAGGGGAAATGAAAAGGTTTGGAAAAGCCTGGGTGGTGAGTGGGATAATAAATGTACTAGGCAGGTGGAAAAAGATTGCCTTATTGCAGTGAGAGCCCAGATGAGATTGTTTACCATAAATTTGTAGTGAACTTAGTTAACATCGTTCTGTGATTTTTCTACAGGTCGGTATGTGAGTAGGAGCAGAAAGGGAGGATGTAGTCTGAGGCTAGGATTTGGAAAAGTGCGATTGATGATAGGATGAAGGGCCAAGGAATAGAATGTGGAGCTGAACCAAGAAGCTGAGACAGAGAAGGGAGGACAGTATAGGTGGTGCAGGACTAAGAGTTTCTCTACTAAGAGAAGTAGAGAAATAGGTGGTCATGGTAAAGACAGAACAAAGTCAGAGATTGTAAAGCAGAGGGAATGATGGAATGATAAAAGTTTATGTCAGTCAGTCAACAAACATTTATTAAACATTTACTACATGCCAGGAACTATGTTCCACATGCCATACAAAGCTAGCCTTTGGAGCTCTCAGGGAGCTCCCAGTCTGATGGAGGAAACAGTACACAAAGATAACATACAGGCTCTATACCGGAGACATGGGAGGTGCTCACCAGAGAGAAGGCATTAGAATTAAGAGGGATCAGGAAGGTGGGATTTTAGCTGAGACTAACAGGAGTGTGACATGGTCAGACTTGCCCTTTTGGAAGGTTAATTTGACAGCTGAGTAGAGGATAGATGAGTGGGGAGAGACTTGAGTCAGGAAGACCAACCAGCAGACTGTTCCAATAGTTGAGGCAGGAGGTGTTGGGGCCCTGCACCAGGGTGGTACCAGCATAAGAGGAGAGAAGGGGGCATCTGGAAGAGATATCGAGAAGGCAGAAACAACACTACATTGTAACTGATTGGATATGGGGGATCAGAGAGAGTGAGGAGTCAAGAATGCTATCTAGGTTGTGAGCCCAGTGATTGAGAAGATAATTCCATAGTAATGAATACATAAGGAAGAAGGGAGAGTTTGGGGGCAAGGAAGATAATGAGTTCAGTTTTGGACATGTTGAGCTCAAGATCTCTACAAAGTATCTAGTTTGAGATATCCAAAAGGCAATTGGGATGAGACTGGAAGTCAGGAGAGTTAGTCAATAAACATTTATTAAGGGCCTATTACCATGTGTCAGCAGGGGATGCAAAGAGAAGCCAAAGACAGTACCTCTCCTCAAGGAGCTTCCAGTCTAATGGGGGAAATAGGCAAATAACTGGTACAACCTCTTTACAGGACAAATTGGAGCTAAGCAATGGAGGAAAGGCATTAACATTAAGGGGGATAAGGAAAGGCTTCCTGTAGAAGGTTGGACTTTGGCTAGGACTCTGAAGAAAGCCAGAGAAAATAGAGATGATGAGGGATAACATTCCAGTCATGGAAGACAGCCAGTTAAAGTGCATAGAGTTGGGAAATAGAATGTCTTGTTCAAGGACTGGCAATAAGACCAGTGTCATGGTATTGAAGGGTACATGATGGTGGGTGGGGGTGATGATGTATGGTGTAAGACCGGAAAGGTGGAGGTTGGGACACAGGTAATGAAGGACTTGGAAAGTCAAATAAGATGGATTTATATTTGATCCTGAAAGTGATAGGGAGTTTATCAAGTAGGGAGGTGACAGGGGCAGACCTGTGTTTTTAGAAATATCACTTTGACAGCTTAATGGAGGATGAATTAGAGTAGAGAGAGCCTTGTGGCAGGCAGACCCACCAGCAGCTATTACAACAGTCCAGGTGGGAGGTGATAAGGGCTTGTACCAGGGTGGTGGCATTGTCAGAGGAGAGAAAGGGGTATATTCAAGAGATATTATGACAGGCCTTAGGAATTGACTGGGTTTAGGGGGTGAGAGAGTGAGGCATTGAGGATGACATCTAGGTTGGGAACCTGGGTGACTAGGAGAATGATGGTACCGTCAATAGTTATGGGGAAGTTGGAAAAGGGGGGAGGGTTTTGGGGAAAAGATAATGAGCTCAGTTTTGGACATGTTGAATTCTAGATGTCTATTGGACATCCGATTTGAGATGTCTAATAGGTGACTGGATATTCAGTACTAGAAGTTAGTACAGAGGTTAGGGATGAATAAGATTTGAGAATCATCGGCATGGAGATGATAACTGAATCTGTGGGAGAAGAGAAGATGGTACTAGACAGTACCCTATGAGACACACAGAGATTGTGAGCATACCCTTGATTCTTAGTCCATATATATAGGCCCACATTGTGTGACTATCCTCAGAGCCAAGGATGATCTCTTTCCCTGATCCCACCTCAGTTTCCCCAAACCAGAAAAGAAGACATCAGCTCTTGTATGACCAACTCTGCATTATATTCCAGCAAGGGAAACTGAGAAGAAGTGGTCAGAGAGGTAAGAAGAGAACCAGGAGAAACCAGTGAGAAAGTCCTAGAGAGAAGAGAATATCAAGGAGGAAAGAGTGATCCACAGTGCCAAAGGCCACATAGAGTTCAAGAAGGATGAGAGTTGAGAAAAGGCCACTAAATATGGTATTTAAGGTCACTTGTAACTTTGGAGAGAGCAGTTTTGGTTGAGTGATTAGGTTGGAAGTCAGACTGTAGGGAGTTAAGAAGAGAGGGAGAGGAAAGGAAATGGAGGCACCAATTGTATGTGGCTTTATTAAGGAGAATAGCCACAAAAGGAATGAGAGATATAGGATAATAGTTAGTGGGGATGGATGCATCAGGAGAATGGGGGAGACAAGGGTATGTCTGTAGGTGGTAGGGAAGCAGCCAGTAGACAAGATGAGATTGAAGATTAGTTGAGAGAGAAGGAAGATAGAGGGGGCAAACTGTTGAAGGAGACTGGATGGAAAGGGATCACTTGTGCGCATAGCAGGATGTGCCTTGGGAAGGAGAATGGGCACTTTATTCATTATGTGAGACCATGGTGAAAGAGAAGTTAATGGCAGGAGGCATTTGGGTGACATGAGATGAGGAGTGGAAAAAAAGAGACTCTCAGAGAATGGCTTCAGCATTTTCACTAAAATGTGAGACCAGCTTCTGAGCTGAGGGGGGTGGGGGGAGAGGAAGAGCCATAGGAGGTCTGAGGAGGGATGAAAAGGTTTGGAAGAACTATTGCGGTGATTAGGACTATAGTGAGGCAGTTGCGGATTCCTGGCATCAGTGAGGGCCCAGGTGAGATTGTGTAATAAATTTGTAATGGATCTAGTCAGTATCATTTTGTGATTTTTCTCCAGTTTCCTTCAGCAGCAAAAGTATTGGATGGTCTAGTTTAGAAGTAGCTTCCTGAGAACTCGAGAAAGCCCTTGGGTGAAGATAGAAGCCAAGGTGCCGGGGCTGACACAAGGTTACCTGGGAAGATTCTGTAGTGAAGAGGTGATCACTGGAATGAAGCCACCATATCTGGAGATGTCCAAGGGGGATTTTAAAGACCTGACCCTAAGCAACTTAAGGCCAAAGCTAGGCTAAGGAGGTTCTAGGTGTTTAGGCCAAGAGGAGGTAAAGGTGATGGTCTGAGTAGAAATAGCCTAACTATAGATGTCCATGGAGAAATGGCCCCTCCCCAAGTCCTTGGAAAATTTCTAACTCTTAAAGATGCTTTGGCCATAGCCAGTTGCTAAGAGTTAATTTCTTTGGATGAAGGGGTCAGAACTTATTCCTTGCTTATAAACTAGGTAGCTACTTCCCTATTGACATCAAGAATTTCCTGAGGGAAACTCAATCTCACCCTAACATCTTCTAAGTACTTCTGGGTCTTTGTTACTCAAACCTTCGAGACCCAACACTTGAAATTGAGGGTAACACTGTTCAGAAAAGTCTTGCATCCTCAATTTTAACCATCACATCTGCATAAGGTCCTTTGACATTTTAATTTCTAATTTTATTTCTTTTATCTAAGCCTGAATTAATGAATCTGATATTGAAATTACAGTTAAGCAGAGTGCCTATTACCCCATTAGATACAGTCATTGTTTCCAAAGGCAATGATCAGAGTACATCTGTTTGGTTTGGGGAGTTAACATGTGTGGTAAGTGTCCATTTCCACGTTATGGTGGAATAGGCCCATCCGACTTTGTGTGACTGTCCTCCAAGCCAAGGATGACCTCTTTCCCTGGTCCCACCTCAATTTCCCCAAACCAGAAAAGAAGGGTTTTCTAAGGTCTTCTATGACCAACTCTGTATTTCTAGTACTAGTCAAGGTGGCGAGGGTCCTCAGATCCACAAATGGTCAATTTCTTGCTCTGGTGATAGAGGCATGCTTGGTCTTTGTAACCTCCATGCCCTGAGTCTTCTTTGTCTCCTGAGCATCTCCAGGCTGGTGTTTGCAGCTCAGCCTTGCGGTACCACTCCCCAACTTTGCTTCTGAGACCCACACTACAGAAGAGGTGCCAGGGCATGCTATGACTGAGTCCTTAAGTTCAAAAGTACCCTTGTCACCAAAGGGATTGTTGCCGGCGGCTTTGTGGCTGCATGGCCAAGAGTCATGTCCTAAGTACTGGCTCAGTCTCCACAGTCCCATTTCACCTGAGTTTTCAGGGTCCACCTGGCCTCTCTGCATCAGTCTCTGTAACATTGCCCTGCCCTCAGGAGGAACTCCTTCCTTCTGCACAGTATAGAGCAGGGGTGGGGAAACTGCAGCCTTGAGGCCACATTGGACCTTCTCAAATGCAGTGCTTTGAACCTGGATTCAGTTACTTGAGGACCTAGAGGGCCTGGAGGCCACAGGTTCCCCGCCCCTGCTATGGAGCCTAATTAGCATAGGTTTCTTCTGAACTCCCCCCCTTTAAACAATGTCAGTGTCATCGTTTTGTCTGGCCCAGGGGCCTTCCAGTGTCTTGGGCCCACTGGTACCTCTCCAACCCCAGCTTCCCAGCATTGTTCTCCTGGGTTACAAGGGTCACGTCCTGAGAAAATGATCATTTGGGGCCTATCTACCACAGGAGCTCTGGTCTTGGCCTTACTCATGTATGAAGAAATATTTCTGGATTTAACTGGGACATTCAGTTTCTCTACAGGAACACCTCCTTTGATTAGACCTCCCAGCTCTCTAAGTTGTTTTATTCTCAGAAGGTGACTTAGTATAAAATTTCCAGAAGACTCGTGTACTGTCAATTCATCTGGCATATGTTCTCATGACCACAATTCTCAGGTAGGTTGAGGAAAGCTTCCTGAATGGTCTCACTTGCTATAATGGGAATGCAGATTTGGAAGATCTTCCCTGCCCCTAGGCTAAAGTGCACCTGAAGCCTGGGGTGGGAGGCTTGTTTTTCAGTAGATACTTCTTGATTGGCCAGTGAGTCAATAAGGTTGTTACATTCTGTGAGCCAGGAGAAGGCTATATAAGCCCTGATGTGTAGCTTTGTTTTGGGGCTCACTTTGAGAAGTGTTCTGTGATTTGATATGGATTCTGGGAAGCCATTGTCCTGAGCCCCCTGGCTTTGAAAAACCCAGATGTTGAAACCCAGATGTTGACTGGGTATGGATGTAATGGTTGGACAGTTTGGAAATCTGTCTACTTGATCTGTTTCTGTCTTGATAATTCTGCCTGTATACTTTGAAGTTCGGGGTGCTGACCTTTTTCCCCTGAACAAGGTAAACAATATATGTCTGACTGATTAAAGTAAGCTTGTTAACCCATTTTGAGTTGCTTTCCTTTATCAAAGCAGATCCAAGAACCTGTATGGGCAGCCACCCTGGGGATGCCGGGGTGCTTGCCACTACAATAACCAAACAATATAAGTTATTGCAAAAGGCAAAATAGACAATTTTTACTATGTAAAATTAAAGCAGAATCAATTTAGCTTGTATAAGAAAGGAAACTGTCAATTGGGGACAATTGACTGAACAATTAGTATCACTCAGAGGACTAGGAAGGAACATAATGGCTTTAGGTATGCTACAATACATTACAAGCAAGGGATTCTGAAGGAAAGTAGAGAATGTATGAGTAGAAAGGAAATGGACTAATGTAATAGTAATGAAATTTGAAAATCCCTTTGTATTGGCAAGCTAACAGGTACTTAGCACTTAGTTTCAAGTTCATTATATCAAACCTCTGTTAAGAAACAGAAGGTATGAACCCCTGTTGCTGACAAAACAGGAAGGGGCTGAGTAGGGAGGAGCTACTCTGCCATATATAAGAAAAAGCACCAGCTGAGAGAGGCTCAAATTTCTCTCAGTAAGCATCTGGAGGCTGGGCTGCTACTGCTTGACTGAAGACTTAACTGAGAATTGAGAAGAACTGAGAAGAGAAATGAGAACTGAGACAGAACTTTTGATTTTGAGAATGGAGCTGGAGAAAGTGATTTTGATTTTGATTTTGAGAATAGAACTTATGGTGGTGGAGCTTCTTCTGAGAGTCAGCTGAAACTTCTGCTGAGAGCTTCTGAGAATCAGCCAGAGTTGCTGAAGAATTCTAAGGGCCAGCTGGAACTGCCAGAGGAAGCATGACTGTGGTGTCAGTACTTTGTCTATCTGTGGCTTTGTTAAGCTTTGTCTTCCCAGGAACAGAAACTGTGAAGGTCTTGAGGTGGACTGGATACTGTGAGCTTCAATATGGAGCAGGAACTGCATGGAGAGATGGACAAGGAACTGGGAGCTGTCTACTTTTGAACCCAGGTGACAGTTTGGTGGATTCAGGTAGGAGCTGGGATCATTGAAGAGGAACCATGGCAGCTGAAAGCCTGCCTCAAGTCAAGATGAAAAGACCTCTCCTTGGGTGTTTAATGAAATTAAACTGATGAAATTGTAACTCACTTATGACCTGGGGTGGATGGCCTTTGTACTTTCCACCACCCCTTAAGAGGGTATTGAGTAGTGACTGATGATATTGTAACTTAATTGTGACTTAGGGGTGGATGGCCTTTGTACTTTCCACCACCCCTTAAGAGGGTACTGAGTAGTGACTGATGATATTATGACTTCATTGTACCCCATGGGTGGAAGACTTTGACTTTTGTACTTTGTGATTGAATCAAGGACTTTGTGGCTGACTAAATGAATATACTTTGCTTAAAACTATATGACCACTTTGGTGAAAACTATGTGACCACTTTAGTGATAAGTTATGAAGTTATAACATTCTGAATGCTGTATTTTGATTTTCTGTGAATGTTTTGCTCTGATTTGTTACTGAATAAATAGAGAGTTCACCATCCTGTGTAATAAGAACCTTGAAAGCTGTTCACAGCAACAGTACTCTGGAAAGCTGCTCGTGCTTGGCTTTACAGCCAGTCATGAGGCAAAAGTGAAGGATAGTCAATTTATAGCCTGAGTGCTCCTCTGGCATCTGTATAATGCCAGGAGAAAGCAAGGAAATCCCAGTACATTGGGTAAACGACCTCTTGTGGAAAATGCATAGGAAAGCAAGGGTAAGAGTCATGTCAGAGAGATAGAAATGGGTAAATTGTGATTTGGATATTTGGAAGGAATACCTACATCAGTGAGATCACAGAACCATTTCTATCTGTCTGTTTCTGTCTCTGTCTTCTGTGTGACTGTTTGTCTCTCTCCTTCTCTCTTTACCTGTGTATCTATCTCTATCTCTTTTTATATCTCTGTACTACACATATATGTTCAGGGGCAAATATATTACCCCATTCTCCTGACACTACTGGATGAGCTCCTTATTACTTTCCCCCATCCCCAAGGAAGCTTCTCTTGCTTCTTGTATCTGAATGTAAAATTTTCTATTCAAATCTGATGTGTTCATCAAGAATGCTTGAAAATCCTCTATTCCACTGAATGACCATATTTTCCCCTGAAACATGATACTCAGTTTTGCTGAGTAGGTGATTCTTGGTTTTAATCCCAACTCCTTTGCCCTCTTGTATATAATATTCCAAGCCCTTTGATTCCTCATTGTAGAAGCTACCAGATCCTATGTTATCCTGATTGTGTTTCCACAATATTAAAATTGTTTCTTCCTGGCTGCTTGTAATATTCTCTCCTTGATTTGGGAATTTTGGAACCTGGATATAATATTCCTAGGAGTTTTCTTTTTGGGATCTTTTTCAGGAGGTGATCAGTGGATTCTTTCAACCTCTATTTTGCCCTATGGTTCTAAAACATTAGGGCAGTTTTCCTTGAGAATTTTTGGAAGATGATTTCTAGGTTCTTTCTTTGATCATGGCTTTCAGGTAGTCCAATAATTTTTAAATTATTTCTCCTGGATCTATTTTCCAGGTCAGTGGTTCTCCCAATGAGATATTTCACATTGCCTTCTATTCTTTCATTTGTTTGGATCTGTTTAACAGCATCTTGATTTCTCATAAAGTCATTAGCTTCCATTTGCTCCAATCTAATTCTGAAAGAATGATTCTCCTCAGTGAGCTTTTGAGATTCTTTTTCCATCTGGCAAATTTGGCTTTTTAAGGCATTCTTCTCCTCATTGGCTTTTTGAGCCTCTTTTGCCATTTGAGTTAGTCTATTTTTTAAGGTATGATTTTCCTCAGTCAGGCTGTTGACTCTCATTTTGTAATTTTCTTGCATCGTTCTCATTTATCTTCCCAATTTTTCCTCCACTTCTCTTATCTGCTTCTTAAGGTCCTCTATGGCCTATAGCCAGCTTGTATTTTTCTTGGAAGCTTTTGGTGCAGGAGTTCTGATTTCACTATCTTCCTCCTGTTCCATGCTTTGATCCTTTTTGTCCCCAAAATAGAAGTCTAATGTTGGATTGCTTTGCTTGGCTTACTTCCTTTGCCTGCTCATTTTGCCACTCAATTACTTTACTTTTGGGCTTTTTGCCATAGTAGTACTCTGCCATCAGACAGGGGAGCTTCAAAACTTTTTTTTTTAGCTTTTTGGAGAGCAGTTGGGATTAAGTGACTTGTCCGAGGTCACACGGCTAGTATTTTTGTATTAAGTGTCTGAGACCAGATTTGAACTTGGGTCCTCCTAACTTCAGGGCTGGTGCTCTATTCACTGCACCACCTAGCCACCCCTGGAACACAAAACACTTGATGAGGTTTGACACGGATACAAAACAGAGTGATTAACTCAAGCATCCTTAGTCCTGGAAGCGATGTCTCTCTTGATATAGTCCAAGATCACATTAGTATTTTTTTTTTCCTATCCCATTATACTGTTGATTAATTTTGAGTTTGCAGTCCTCTAGATATTTTTTAGAATTTCTCCCATTTTATATTTGTGAATTTGATTTTTCAAACCTTTTCTTTCCCTCTGCATCTTTATCTCACAAATATTTTGGCACACATGCACTAAGATTCCAATGTAATTAACTGCTAAGTACAATTAATAATTGTAGAAATAGAGGTATCTAGGTTGTCTAGTGGCTAGTGCATTGAACTTGGAATCAGGAAGACCTGAGTTCAAATGTGACCTCAGAAACTACTAGCTTTGTAACCCTCAGCAAGTCATTTAAATCTGCCTTAGTTTCCTCATCTGCATAACAGTATCTTCACTTGCAAAATCTACAAAAAATTTCCTAGGGTTATAGTGAGGTTAAAATAAGATACTATTTGTAAAGTGTTTTGCAAGCCTTAAAGTTTTATATAAATCTTAGCTATTATTAATAAGATATTTTTTTTTTCTTTTTTGGGCCCAAGTGGAATTGTAAAAGAATGTGAATGAAAGAAATGGAGAAGTGTGAAGAGATCAAGATTCCAGCTGATTTTTCTAGTTACTGTGGAATTTTTTTTATTAACTGAGGGTGAGAATGTTAAAGATTAATGAAATTCCCCAGTGTGACAGTGGACCAAGATCAAAGGGCTCTCAGAATTCTTCCCACACTTAATTTCAGAGTGAAAATATCATGGGAAGGGGGGAGAGTGACCCAATTAGATGCAATATGTTAGTTCTCTGGTTTCTGGTTGAAAAAGTTTACATTGCTTTCTTTTTAATGGGAACAAAATAACAAACTTCCCTTCCCCTGATGCCTTATTGGTTATTAATGCCTTCCTAGTATTTTGGTTATTAATGCCTTCCTAGTATTTTGTTGTGCTTGTTTTTCAGCATCCCTTTATCTTTATGCCCCTGATTTTACTTCCCATTTCCCAAGTGCCTGATGTTTTGTATGTTTATAGTTACTTT
>NW_027186316.1:3736557-3744057 GCF_028583685.1 Petaurus breviceps papuanus
TTGTTTTTCCATGTAGGAATGTTAATAGTTCAACTTTGATAAGTTCCTTATGATTTCTTTTCCCTGTTTACCTTCTCATGCTTCTCTTGCTTCTTGTATCTGAATGTCAAATTTTCTATTCAACTCTGGTTTTTTCAGCAAGAATGCCTGAAAGTCCTGTATTCCACTGAATGACCATATTTTCCCCTGAAACATGATACTCAGTTTTGCTGGGTAGGTGACTCTTGGTCTTAATCCCAGCTCCCTTGACCTCTGGAATATCACATTCCAAGCCCTTCGATCCCTCAGTGTAGAAGCTGCCAGATCCTGGGTTATCCTGATTGTGTTTCCACAATATTCAAATTGTTTCTTCCTGGCTGCTTGTAATATTCTCTCCTTAATCTGGGAATTCCGGAACCTGGCTATAATATTCCTAGGAGTCTTGTTTTTGGGATCTTTTTCAGGAGGTGATCGGTGGATTCTTTCGACCTCTATTTTGCCCTCTTGTTCTAAAACATCAGGGCAGTTTTCTTTGAGAACTTCCTGGAGGATGCTTTCTAGGTTCTTACTTTGGTCATGGCTTTCAGGTAGTCCAATAATTTTTAAATTATCTCTCCTGGATTTATTTTCCAGGTCAGTGGTTTTTCCCATGAGATATTTCACATTGCCTTCTATTCTTTCATTTGTTTGGATCTGTTTGACAGCATCTTGATTTCTCATGAAGTCATTAGCTTCCATTTGCTCCAATCTAATTCTGAAGCAATGATTCTCCTCAGTGAGCTTTTGAGATTCTTTTTCCATCTGGCAAATTCGACTTTTTAAGGCATTCTTCTCCTCATTGCCTTTTTGAGCCTCCTTTGCCATTTGAGTCAGTCTGTTTTTTAAGGTATTATTTTCTTCAGTCAGGCTGTTGACTCTCATTTCATAATTTTCTTGCATTGTTCTCATTTCTCTTAACAATTTTTCCTCCACTTCTCTTATCTGCTTCTTAAGGTCCTCTATGGCCTATAGCCAGCTTGTATTTTCCTTTGAAGTTTTTGGTGCAGGAGTTCTGACTTCACTGTTTTCCTCCTGTTCCATGCCTTGCTCCTTCTTATCCCCAAAATAGGAGTGTAATGTTGGAATCTTCTGTCTGCTTTGTTTCCTCTGCCTGCTCATTTTGCCACTCAATGATTTGACTTTTGGGCTTTTTGTCACAGTAGGACTCTGCCACTAGACAGGGGAGTTTTCGTCCCAAACGCTGGGGTTTTCTCAGATGCTGGAGGTATTAGATGGGTGCCCTCTCTGAGGTCTCCACACACTCTGGCAAGCTGGACACACACCCCAGGACCTCCACCCTAGACTGCAATCCAGATCCAAGAAGGTTAAAGCAAGAGTGATTACCCCTCAGACTGGTGCTTGGTCCCCCTACACTCTGCAGGCCAGGAGCTGAATCCGCCATGTGGCGCTGGCTGGCTGTGCTGGCGTCTCAGCAGTTTCTTGCCCCGGGGGTAAAAGCCACGCACTCCCACTTACTGGTCCCAAAGTCCAGACTGCACTGGCCTCTCACCTTGTCCTTCGTATCTATGTATTGATAAATCTGGAAACGGCCACAGCTGCTGCTGATCTGGAATCCCTCTCGCTGGCGGCTGGTCAGGCCCGCCCTGGGACTAAAGCCTCCGCGTGGTGCTGGGCTCGGCTTCCCAGAGCGCTGCGCTGGCCGATTCCTGCCGGCCTGCCGGGCTGTCCTCAGCAGGAGGTTAGCTTTTCTGTGTCATTTTGTGGGTTCTGCAGCTCCAAAGTTTGTTTAGAGTCCCCTTTTTACATGGATTGGGGAGCAAATAGAAAATCTTCTATGTGGCATTCATAGCCCTTCAGAACCTGTCCCCACCCCATACCTTTTCAGTCTTACACCTTACTCCCTACCATGTACTCTTCCATCCAGTGACACTAGTTTCCTGGCTGTTTCATGAACAAGACACTCCATCTCCTGATTCCGGACACTTTCACTGGCTGTCTTCCATGTCTGGAATGCTCTCCTGTGATCTCATCTCTTGGTCTCATTGGCTTCCTTGAAATCCTAGTTAAAATCTCCCTTTCTACTGGAAGCCTTTCCTGAATGATCTTAATTCGATCACCTTCCCTCTCCAATTCATCCGGCATATAGCTTGGTTGTGAACAGATATTAGCATATTGTCTCCCTATTAGACCATGAGTTCCTTGAGAGGGGAGACTAGCTTTGATCTTTTCTTTATATTTCAAGCACTTATTATAGTTCTTTGACTCTCTGACTATTGAGAGAAGGGCAGAAGTTAGAGCTCTACCAAGGGTATAACTCTAGGTCCTTTGACTGAATCCAAACTTCATGAAATAAATTCCCTTAATAAAAGGATTTGTTTTGTAAAAGTTGGACTCAGTCAGAAGGCCACACATGAGGCCCTAGAAGGCCACACGTGTCTCAAGAGTGCAGGTTCCCTACTCCTGATATAATGGAGTACTGTGCCAGATGGTGACATGCCATATATAGTACTAGAAAGCAATTGGTGTTACCCATGGCCCTGAAACATAATGACTTCAGACACCTGGCTCAAGAGAGAACCCTTGAGTAGGTATAGAACAGACTCTCTTAGCCCAAGATAGTAGATGTTGGTAAGAATTACAAGACTTGGGGATGCTAGATGGTGCAGTGAATAGCACACAAGCCCTGGCGTCAGGAGGACCTGAGTTCAAATTCAGCCTCAGACACTTGACACACTTACTAGCTGTGTGACCTTGGTCAAGTCACTTAACCCCAATTGCCCTGCCCTCCTCCAAAAAAAAAAATTTATGAGATTTGTGCTTGATGTATTCATAGGCCAATGGTATCAAATAATTCTGGATAATCAAATTTTAGAGTGAGCAAAAACTTTGAGATAACCTTCATAAGATAAAGGGACTGAGTCTTTTTTTGTTTGTGTTTTTGCCTTTTTTGGAGGGCAGTTGGGGTTAAGTGACTTGCCCAAGGTTACACAGCTAGCTTTTTTGTGTGGGTGTTAAGTGTCTGAGGCTGGAACCTAACTCAGGTCCTCCTGACTCCAGGGCCGGTGCTTTACTCACTGTGCCACCTAGCTGCCCCAAGGGGACTGAGTCTTGGAGTAGTGAAGTGACATGTTGTAGAATTTTGTACATATAAAACCAGGATTAGAACTCAGGTCTCTGGAATTTAGTTCCATTTTGACTCTACTCTGCCAACTTCTGAAACGCTTATCCGTAGAAGCAAAGAGAAGACAGCATACTCCTATTCTGTCTTCTACCCTACTCTCACTACATGTGGAGTATGGTATTAAGTATGGTATTAAGTTTGGGGCACCATAGTTTGAGAAGAACATCTATCAACTAGGAGGCATCCAGGAAGGAGTGAGGACAATAGTGAAGGGCCTTACATCCATATCATAAGGAACAGTTGAAGGAATCAAAACCTTCCAAAAGTGCAATGGGGTGCCCCTCCTTAGAGGTATCCTAACAGGGCTGGACAACCACAGTCAAGTATGTTATAGTAGGAATTCCTCATGCGTACAGGTTACGCTAGAGGACTGCTGGGGTCTCTTCCAACTCTGAAATTCGGTGACTTTGTGATTGTGTAAAAGTACAATTAGCTATAAATGATGAAAGGAAATATGAATAATATGAAGGGCGTCTTAGTGGTGATAGATCATTTCACCCACTATGTATTGATTACTGAGTCAACAAGCTGATATATTAAGTGCCTACTGTGTGCCAAGTACTGTGCCAAGTGCTGAGGATACAAGGAAAAAGCAAGCCAGTCACTGCTCTCAGGGGCAGCTAGGTGGCACTGCAGTGGATAGAACATTGGGCCTGGCGTCAGGAAGACCTAAGTTTAAATCCAACCTCGGACATCTACCAGCTGTGTGACCGGGTACAAATCACTTCACCCCATTTGCCTCAGTTTCCTCATCTATAAAATGACCTGGAGAAGGAGATGGCAAAACTACCCAAGGATCTGTGCCCAGAAAATCCCAAATGGGGTCACAAAGAGTTGGATATGAATGAAAAACTACTGAACAACAACACTGCCCTCAAGGATTCTACAGTCTAATGGAGAAAACACACACAGAAATCCTGTCAGTATATGTTTGTTATATGTAGAGTAGATCGAAGTAACTTTATTGAGGAAGCCACTAGCAGATAGGTGACCAGGAAAGGCCTGTTGAAAAGGCATCCTACTTGGGTATATCCAACCAAAAACCAGAAAGTTTTTACAGTTGCCAAGATGGGTGTATGCCTTTCTCTGTGTTTGGCTTCCTTGTAAGGATTTGGTCTGTAGAGGCATTGAGAGGTGTCCGAAGTGCATTCCTAATACATGTAAATAATGGAACCAAAAATGATTCCACAGGCTTTAACTCTATGTTTGCAGATATTTGGTCCCAATCTCCATTTACCTATTGCTTTCTGCTTTGGAAGGTCCAATCTCCATTTGCCTATTGCTTTCTGTTTTGGAGACTGGGATGATGGAGAAGACATAGAGGGCCAGGGGGTGGGTTTGTTGCTTGGCTGGAAGATCCTCTGAAAGAAACTTGCTTCCTTATTATGGCCTCAGCTCCCAGGAGCTCTAAGAGGAAGAAGTGCTGTGAGGGTGCTTGAATTCATAGTCAGCCAGCAAGAGGATAGAACTCTGCTCAGAAATCTTGGAGGGCAGGGAACACTGCAGGACAGAGAAGGGATGGAAAGCTCTTTTGTACCTAGAAGTTGAAAGATCAGGCAACAAAATAGTCCCAGAGAGTGGTGAGGCCTTGTAAAGACACTATGTGGAAACTACCTGCTGCCCAGTTGGGGTTAACTGGACCCCGGTGATGGATGAGGAAGAAAGCAGGTGTTGGCACTCACCCAGGGGTCAGGGAACTTTGGTGAGACAGCATGTCAGCCAGGCTGTCCTGGAGCTGGTCACTCAATATTCAAAGTGCATTTATTAAGTCCTTAGTATGCCTAGGGAATGTGCTGGTGTTAAGTGTTGGTGATAACATGGAAAAGGTGAAAATACAGGCTGTCTTCAAGGATCTCAATTTGAATGGGAGAGACAAAATGCAAATAACTTTGCATTTTAAATATACAGAATAGAGGGGAAGGAATCTCCTGGGGGAAGGTATTGGTGGTAGGGGAAGTAAAAAGTTGAATTGAGTCTTGGAGGAAGCCAGGGAAGGTAAGAGGCAGAGATTAGAGGGTAGACTGTTGAAGTCATGGGGAATGGCCAGTTAAAAGACTATCTTCTGTGGAGTTGGGAGGTGGCATTTCATGTGCATGGAACAGCCAGGAGGCCAGTGGCCCTGGAGCAGTGAATGGAGATGAAAAAGACTGGAAAGGTGGGAGGTGCCAGGGGTTTACAGGGCTTTAAATTCTAGATAGAGGGCTTTGTCTATGCAACTGTGACCCAGGGAACATGAATGTTCCTACAACAATTCTCTGGAAGCTGTGAAGTCAGGCCTGTGCTATCCTTGGGACACTGAAGAGGGAGGGAATAGAGTCCAAACTGGGAGGATTTTTTTTCCCACTTTGCCTTGGACAGAGTTTGCAAGTGAGTGAATTGGCACATTTTATGATATGTGGTCGTTGTTTCTTGGATTTTTTACCATGCTTTTTACCAATGTAATTAAACTGTTTAACCATGGCCTTGAGGTCTGAGTGACCGAAAGATGCTGCCTTTGGAAAGAACAGGTGTGGCATTGAGTAAGAGGTCAGGATTGAAGTGTGGAACCCAATCATAACAGTAAGGGATAGTGCTGGGTGATTGACAAAGACTTGTCCCAAGTACCGTGGTCGGTGGGGAATGGCTGGTCACAGATTTATGTTTAGATAGATTTAGACCTGGAAGGGACCTCAGAGGCAATCTATTTCAACTGCCTCAACAGTCTTCTCCATTTTACAGATGAGGAAACTGAGACCCACGGAGGTAGAGTGACATCAGCAGTGCCGGGTGGTATTTGAACTTGGGGGTGGGGGGAGAGGTTCTCGGAGCCAGGGAGCTTGGCACTGTTATCAGACTGTATCGGACACCTGTTACACCTGCATATCTAGCTGCACCTGCCCAGTTGTACCCATGGTAACTGCTCTGTCGGTTTCTCGGTGGAAGACAGCGATTTCCCTTGTGTGGCTTCCTTCCTTGTCCACCAGCTCGGCCCTGGGCCAACAGTCCACTCAGTACCATTCTCCCTTTGTGAAAAGATAACGGCGGGCCTGGGTTGGGTTTCCTCCCATTCTTTGCCCCTGTCAGCACAGTCCACAATTTCTGTTTTGCTCTGGGGTTGGTTTGCACAGCGCAGCTTCGTCTGTGGCCGTGGGTGGCCCCGCAGAACTGGCCTTTCTTTGGACAGACAACAAGTGTCGCCGGCTGTTGTGGTTGGTCTGTTTGTGTAGGGAACAGGCGGGGCGGCGGGGGGTCGGGAGGAGGGACAGGCGGAGTGGGGAGGGGGGACGACGGTGGAACAGGAAGGAGTTGGCACACATTTCTGCTCCCTCCGCATTTCGCCCACTGCCGAGGCTGTCTAGGACTGTCTCTTTCCAGAGCCTGCAGAGGCGCGCGCGCGCACGCACGCTCTCCTCCGCCCTCCCCCGGACCGGTGCGCGCGCACAGACACCCGCACGCGCCCTCTCCCTCCACCCGGCTCAGTGGGTCTCTTCTTCCAAGATGACAGGACGGAGGAGGCCAGGCTGCTGGAATCAGCTGGTACGTAGGGGGGCACCCCGGCGGGCGGGGCCTCACCCAGCGGCTGCCCGCTGCCCTCTGGCCTTGGGCTGGCCGAGCGCTCCCGCTGCTGGCTGGGAAGGAAGCGAGCCCGAGGCGCCCAGGGTATGGGAGAAGGGGGGAAGGCAAGGAGAGGCGCGGTAACGGCTGCAGGTGAGCCCCGTGGGTGGGCGGCCGGCTGGGAAGGCGCCCTGGCCCGCCTGGGCACGGGGGCGCCCTCGCCCAACTTCGCCCCATGGGCGGCGGCAGGAGCTTTGGCCGTGGCGGCCGCGGGACCAGCCAGCAGTAAGGGAAGGGAGGGAAGGGAGTGTGGGAAGGGAGGGAAGGAGGCCAGTGTGCGGCCGGCGTGCCCGCTTGTGCCCGGCTCCTGCTTCCATTCCTTAGGGCGACCGACGCGGCCGGCGGAGGGCACGCCCCCTCGGGGCTTGCTTGGGCGCGTTCGCCTTGACATTTCCCCCTCACTCTCACCCCTACCCCTACCCCGCACCTTGTCCTGCCGGCTGCCCTGCGGGTCCTGCGGTCTCGGCCCTGCCCTGCTCTGCTCTGCCCTGCCCATCCCAGCATCAGGCGATGGCGCACTGGGTGGGGGGTGGGGGGGAGGTAGGGGGGACGGCCCAGGGAAGGGGGGCGCTCTGAGGCTGGCCAGGAAGGGGACCTTGAAGATGGCGGGGTGGGAGGGGGGCGGGAGTGGCCGGGCCTGGCCCTTTGGGCCCTTCCTTCTCTAATTCCCGAGGATGGCCCTCTCAGAGACTGAAGTTTTTGCTCTTCCACTCACCCAGAGTTTTCCCTTCTCCACCTAGCCTATT
>NW_027186316.1:3749057-3788223 GCF_028583685.1 Petaurus breviceps papuanus
GGACAGTCTCAGGGCTTCTTAGCCAACAGCCAGGTTCCAGGACTTCTTCAACAACAGGACTGTCTTTCACCAGTGGACAAATCTGGCAAAACAACATCAAAACATTCAAAAGTACCAGCAAAACAGCCATGTCTCCTCAGTCCTTGGAAGCTCAGGGGGCAGGTCTCAAAAGTCCAGGGTGATTCAGAGTGTCCCCCAGCAATTCTCTCAGTCTCTCTCTCCTCCACGAGGTGCTGCTTCCAAAAAAAAGTTCTTCTGCCTCTCTCTTGTCTCTCCAAATCTATGTCACCAGCTCCTCCCAGTTCAGGACTCTCTTCTCACATCAACAAGTCCATCCCACAGGTGGGATTAACAAGCTCTGGGTTTTAACACAATCAGTTTGAAAACCAAGCCAATACAGGGGAATCTTTAATTGCCATTACTATCACAGCCTGGCACCTAGCAATTACTTCATAAATGTTTATGGACTGACTCACTCTTGATTTTAAATATATACTTTTGATGATAATTAAATATGGCTTCTTCTATACTCATGCTTCCTTTTCCCTTTTTGGGTTAGTTTTGAACCTATGATTTCATCAATGTACAGAGTTTTTCTGGCATGGACTCTCCCTTAGCCAGTTCATATGGTCAACTCACCAGTAACTAACTGTCTCAGAGAGGAACTGAGAGGCACTAAGTAAGTTGCCCAGGGCCCCACCATTAGTATATGCCAGAGCCAAGTCTTACACCCAGTCTTTCTCTCCCCAAGGTTTGCTCTCTGTCTCCTCTATCAGGTTGCTTCTCCATGTCTCTGCTTTTTAAGATTTTTAACACAAACAAGCCCTGAATTTTGTCAAAGGCTTTTTATTGCTTCTATTGAAATAATCATATACATTTTCTTTTATGGGGTTAATTATGTTAGTTGTTTTCCTAATGGCAAACTATTCTTTCATCCCTGGTATGAATCCAAGTTGGTCACAGTAAATTCTTTTTTGGATATGATTCTGTAGTCTCCTTGTGAGGATTTTATTTAAAACAGTTGCATCATTCTTCTTTTGTGAGATTTGTCTGTTTGGTGTCTTTTTTTGCTTTGTCTTACCTTCATTTGGGCATTGGAACTATATTTGTTTCATAAATGAAGTCTGCTGGCGTGCTTTTTGTTTTGGAGTCGTTTTTGGTAGCATGGATATTAGTTGCTTTTCCAGTGCTTGTTAGAATTCATTTGTTAATCCATCTGGACTGGGAGTTGTTTTCCTTGGCAATTCATTTGTGGCTTGCTCAATTTCTTTTTCCAAGATTGGGTTGTTCAAGACCTCTGTTTCTTGTTTTGTTAGTCTGGATATTTTATATTTTTGGAGATTTTAATCAATTTCCTTTGAATTCCCAGTTTTGCTGACATCTCATTGTCTCTTGCAATTTTTTTATAATGGGCTTTATTTCCTTTTGTTTAAATGTGAATTCATCTTTTCAGTATTTTTGGCTTGGTAATTGGATTTTCCTGTCTTTCACTCCATCAAGTTAGCTAATATTAATCAGTTTTGCTTGTTTTCAACAAAATCAGCTCTTGGTTTTACTGATAAATTCTGTGGTATCTATTTTTAAATTTCTCTATTCTCTCATTTTCAGGATTTCTTTTGTGTATGTTTGAAGGCCACTAACTTATTTTCTGATCTTTTAAGTTACATTATCATTTAATTGATCTTTTTTTTATTTTGTTAGCATAAGTTTTCAGAGAGAAATTTCCCTCTGTGTACTGCTTTTTAACTGTGTCCTAAAAGTTTGGGTTCCTTGTTTCATTTTTTAGCATTGTTAATATGATTACTTATTGTTTCTTTGACTCAATCATTCAGGATGGCATTACTTTGTCTTCATTTAGGTGTTTATTATTTCTTCCTCTTTATATGCTTATGGTTACTTTATGTTCTAGCATGTGATCACTTTTTGTAAAGGTACTGAGTGTACTAAGAAATATGAGCACTCTTTAATATTCCTTGCAGAAGGCACCATAGGTCAGTCAGGTCTAGTGAATATATCTTTCTTCTTTCCTATCTTTCTATTGGATTTATCTAGCTCTGAGAGGAATAGTAAAATATCTGACTATTACTTTGTTACTATCAAATTATTTTTGCCACCTAGCTTGAGAATGTAGCTGCTATGCCATTTAATGCCCATGCATTGAATACTGCTGATTTCTCATTGTCTTTGGTGCCTTTAAGTGGAATGTAATTTTGCTATTTTTCTCTTTTGACTATCAATTTTTAGTTTCTTTATTCAAGATTGTGATGCTAATCATTGCTTTCTTAGAGTTGCCCAAGGCACAATAGGGTTTTTCTTTGATCCCCTTATTTTCATTCTGTATGTTTAAAATGAGTTTCTTCTATGGAGTAAACTGTTGGATTTCTTTTTCTTATTTTGATGTTCATTTTCTTTTTATTGCAGAATTTAATCTCTTCACATTTGAGGTTCTAATTGTTCAGTTTGTATTTTCTTTCATCAACTATTTATATGAATAAGTACATCTATATATTATATATGGGATATCATCAAACCTGTGATTTCATTGGCATAGGGAACTCCTCAGTGAGGAGACTCCCTCCACCAATGCAGATAGAGTTGTCTAGAGCACTGAGAGGTTAAGTGATCAGGATCACAGAGTCAGAATGTGTCAGATTCCAGACTTGAGCTCAGTTGTTCCTTTCTCTCCATTTTTTACACCAAACTGCTTAAATGTATATTATGTATACATAGTATAAGTGTGTTGCTTTTTATGTTTGTTATACTACCCAGTCTCCCCTCCAAGTTCCTTGTCCAATCCAAAACTCTTTGCCTTTCCTTTTATCATTGCTCTCCTTTGCTCTTGTTTAAGCCTTCTTTTTCCCAGCTCAGGTAAAAATATGGTACCTAATTGTCCTTCCCATCACTTCCATTTTTCTGTGTCAGTATTATTAATTTATAATGCCCCTTTCCAAAAGGCTCTCTCTTCCTCCTGCCCCCTTTCTTATCCCTCATTCCTTCTAGGATTCTCTACTCTAGTAATTCTTAACTTTTCTTTGTTTCAAGGGTCTCTTTGAGAGTCTGGTGAAGCCAGTAGATCCCTTCTCAGAATTATGTTTTTAAGGAACTGAAGGGAATGCTAAATTTTAATTAGAAAATAGATATAATTTTCTCTTTATCCAAGTTTCTGGACCTCCTGAAATGTGTCCATGCACTGGGTTAAGAAATCCTATTTAACTCTATTGTGGGATAAATTGCTAAGAATACTATTTCTTAATGGAAGTAGGATACAGTGGCAAATATTCCATGAGGCTAGTCTCGGGCTGGGGGGCAGGGAGGTCTGACTGTTCTTTCCTTCATCACTTAACCTTTTTGATGTCATACCTCCCTCCCTTTGAACTTCTAAAACCCTGTTCTTCCCTCTTTTGAGTCATGCCTTCCCAAATACCCGACTACTTCCTCCCCCACCCCAACCCCCTACCCCCAGTGGGAATTAGCACTGAGTGTTTATAAGCACATTTTGTATAAGCTGATTGGGTTCAGCTCCTACCCTCCCAAAGTAGGATTCATTACAAGGTACTTGTCTCAGTCTCTCTGGCCTCTGAGGGACCGACTGCATGCTGCTCCTCTGTTTACCATACTCAATTTCCACTGTATTCTGTCCCCCCACCAATGTTCCATTGCTGTTATCCCAGCTGCCACTCCCAATGGCAGGTGGAAAAACTGAAAGCCTCTTGTCTATTTCTTGAGTGATGACCGCTCATTATTGCCATCCCCCCTCCCCATTCTCTCCTCTTCCTGACTGAGATGCATTCCTCCTTTTTCCCTTCCACCTATAATATTGATTTATTAATGAGGAGCTGAGAATTTTTCCCCTGAAATATTAATATACTCTGTCTACCTAGTCTCTCAATTTTTCCTATTACATGTTTTGTTCCTTAGCTTAACATTTTTCTTTTTTATTTTGAACTTAGCAAATATCAACAAGCAGCATTTCAATAAACAGGACAGAAAAGAATGTATATGAAATTGTGAACTTCTTTACATGGTAGTAGCAAAACTGCCCTGTGTCTTCTTACGAATTCCCTTCTGTTCTCTTTGTATTTGGGGGGTTCATTTCTTTTTTTTTAATTTAGTATTTTATTTCCTCCCAATTACATGTAAAAATATTCTTTTTTTGATTCTCTATAACTACGCACCAACCTTCAGCCCCCCACCATCTCCAACAGAAACCCTCCTTTTGCAACAAATACATTCAACATCAAGAAAGAACCCTTCGGCTATGACTGAAAATGTATGTCTTGGTCTGTGCCTCAGTCTGTCACTTTTCTGCCAAGAAAGGGTGGGAAACAGGCTTTATCATTATTTTTCCCAAGTCAGAATTGTCCACTGCTTTGATCAATGTTCTACAGTCTTGTCGAGTTGTTTTCTTTTACATTATTTTGATCATCAAGCAAATGGTCCTTTTATTTTGCTCATTTTACTCAGCTTCACTTCATACACATCTTCTCTCAATCCATTATATTCTTTTCTTTTCATGAAATGATCCCCCATTACCTTCATTATTTGTGCTATCATTCCTCAGTCAGGCACCCACTTTGTTTTCAGTTCCTTGCTACAACAAAACATGATGCTATACATATTTTTTGGTACCTGTGGGACCTTTGTCTCTTTTCTTTGATCTCCTTTGGCATATATGCCTAGCAGTGGACCAGTTTAGTGACTTTGGGGATAGAATTCCAAATTGCTTTCCCAAATGACTAGAGCAATTCCTAGCTTCACCAACAGTGAATTCTTGTGCCTGTCCTTCCACAGCCCCTCCAACAATTGCCATTTTCCTCTTTTGTCATTGTGGCCGATCTGATGGGGGAGCAGTAGAACCTTGGTTGTTTCATTTGGAGCATTTTTCATATGACTGATGGGCATTTCTTCATTTGGAAAATGGCTCTTCTTATTTTTGACCGTTTATTTGTTAGAAAAATGGATTTTTGTTTTGCTTTGAATGAATTTCCTATATGTCTTAGATATCACACCTTTATTAGAGGGATTTTTTCTCATTTTTCTCTGATTTTCTTCTTTATTGGATTATAGTTTTAGAGTTTTAAGGGACCATAAAGGTTATTAAGCCTAACCTTCTCATTTTATATAAACTGAAGCTTAAAGAGTTTGACTTACCCAGGGTCACACAACTAGTAAGTGTCTGGTAGGATTTGAACTCAGGATTTCTGTTAATAGGTCCATCATTCTACCATACCATACCAAGAGCCTTGTCACTAGCCTGGCCCCTGAGAGCTGGTCCCTCAGGACACTAATGAGAGGAGTACTCTAAGAACACTGTGCACTGAAGCCTCTTAACCACCTTTCTGCCCTTCCTTCTGCTGACTACCCATTTTCCTCCTGTGCTTATTTTTATTACTTTTAATCAGTGGTCAGTTTCTGTTCTCTCTCTCTCTCCTCCTCCCTCCTTCTTCTCTTCTTTTCTTTTCTCTTCTCTCTCTCTCTTCTCTCCTTCCCTTCCTGTCTATGTCTCTGTCTGTCTCTTTCTGTCTTCTACATTCCCTCCCTCCCTGTCTCTGTCTCTTTCTCTCTTCCACTTTCTTATTCCCCAGTCCCCATCTCTGTACTACTCCTTCTTTTCCTTCTTAGGACTCTAGGGTGGGTGGTATGATTTACTGTTGGAACAGAGGAGGGGATCTAGAATCCATGGTTGTGCCCTGGAGTGATGGGCCCTCCACCTTCCCCTGAACAAGGACAACTCTCCCCCCAAACTGAAAGTTAACTTCAAAGACTGTGTGTCTCAAATTACAGTAGCAGTGCATGAGGGTTTGTTGGAACACTCTAATGGATGGTAGGTGGTAAACTGGGCTTTGGTTACTTTTTTCTGCAAGAATTCCCTTGAGGTAGGTTTTCTCATTCATCTTTTTCTTCTAAGATTGTTCTTAGATTGCCTTCTAAGTTGTGAGATTCTTTATACTTGGTGTTGTGGTGGAAGTTTCCATTAGGAGGCCATCTTCACAAGATGGTCACCTCTTATGAATACTAGGGCAGGATAAACCCAGTGTCCCATGAATCTCCTTTTTGCCCTTTCATCATGCAATGTGACCAGCTCTCCTGACACCTTTATTTGCATAAACCCGATAAGCCATCCTTCTATAGCCCAAAGGCTAATGGACTCTATCCTTGAGGAGGACCTTCAAGGAGAGCTGGTCCAAGCCCCAAATCTGATAGATGACCAAACTGGTATTGAGAGGGGTTCAGTGATTTGTTCAAGGCCAAACAGAACAGAGCTGGGATTCAACCCGCTTCTTCTCACTCCAAATCTCGGCCTCTTTCCACTGTACTGTACCACCTTCCATGTAGCTATAACTTTCTTTCATCTTCTGGCTTCATTTACAGTGCAAATGTCAATATTGACATGACTCAGTTCCTCCAATAGTATGTTGACTCACCAATGGTTGAACAAAGATTGCACAGTTAGAGCACCAACAGTTAGGTTACTGTTGATCGACTCTTGAAAAGTTCGGCCCACTGCCACCGTCACCGTGGAACCAGAAGGGGACCACCCAAGACTGAGGACCATTTGTAGCTTGCCCAGCTAAAGAATTCCTCACCTGGTGGCCAGCCAACTGGTGACAAGCCTCTCTGTACTTAGCTGGGCTGGTCCTCAGAAAGCAGACACAGTCTGTCATCAGACTCAAACTCAAAGCTTTTCTGGTACGTTAGAATATTCCAGAGTTTATGCCCTGCTGGCATGGCCTCTGAAGTTACCACCATGTCACAATGCAGCATTAGAGAAGGAGGAATTCCTTCATGGGGGAATAGACCAAATCCATAACCAAAAAATCCCATTCAGCATAAAACTTCGTGGTCTACAATTTACCCTGACAGGAGCACACTATATCAGTGTGGTAGAAAAGGCTGTTTTGGACTAGTTATTCTTCTTTGATACCTAGAGCCTGTGTGACCTTGGGCCAGGTTCTTCATCTCCTTGGGCCTCAGTTTCCTCTTCTATCAAATGAGAGGGTTGGACTAGATGCCTCTGAAGTCCTTTCCAGTTCTAAATCTAGGACTCTTATGTGCTACCTTGAGGGAGTCACTTAGAATCTCTGGGACTCAGTTTCTTTCCATGTAAGCATTTGAAATTGTTGACCACCTTCTCCTCCTGGATACTCTTTCCTCTCTGGTCTCTCTTGGTTCTTTTGCCTCAACCTCTGACCACTCCTCAGCCTCCTTTGCTAGAAAATACTCTTTGTTCTGTCTTGTCCCGCGAAAGAACCCTAAGGTTCTGACCTGGCTTGCTTTGCTTTTCTCTCTATGACTTTATCAGTTCAACTACCCTCTCTATACAGATGACACTGAGATCTATCTATCTGCCCCTCATGTCTTCTGAGCTCTAGTCTGTTGGACATCTCCACTTGTATAATCTCAGAGGCATCTCAACAGATCTCATATGAAACTTCTATTTCCCCCTAAACCCACCTTTCTTCTTAACATCCCTGTTCTGTCGAGTGAAACCAACATTCTTGTGTTTGTCTCTCACCTGAGCCATTGCAGTAACCTCCAAAGTGGTCTCTCTGCCCCTTGTCACTCTCCTCTCCAATCCAGAGGCCACACTGTTGCCAAATTGATATCCCAGAAGCATAGGTGTGACCATGTCACTTCTGATTAGGAACTTAATTTGCCTCACCATTACCTCTGGGACAAAACTGTACAAGCTTCACTGTCTGGCTTTGACCTCTCTTCCTAGACTGATTTTATGTTAGTCTTCATGTTCAGCCAAAATGTCCTGTTGTTCCTCTCTCCATTCCCTTCCAACCCTGACAGTATCCTATCATGTGTCTCTGGGTCCCTCCTTTACCCTCTTCAAGTTCTCCATCCTTTCCTCCAAACCTCCCCCTCTCTCCTCCCCAAAGCCTTGCTTCCATTATTTCTAAAGGAATATTTAATTATCCTTGATAACGTGGATTCTGGTAAGATTGCCTTGTCCCCTAGTAGAGAGACAGGCCTTCACTTGGAGGCACCAGGAGTCATTTGACTGTGAAAGAAAAAAACAAATATTGGATACTCCCTGTGTTCTATACAGATTGGGATCTTTGGCCTAGTTTTTTTTTAATTCATTGTGTTTGCATCTCAATCCTGAACACCTAAGTAAGATCTTTACAATCTATTATTGTCTTTTAGTTACTTTATAGCAGCATCCAAGATCCTTTCATTAGTCTAGCTCACCTACACCCTACCTCTTTGTGATAGTAATGGCATTTAAAGATTCCCCTGTATTGGCTTGGTTTTTCAAATTGATTGTGTTAAAACCCAGAGCTTGTTAATCCCACCTGTGGGATGGACTTGTTGACTTGAAAAGAGAGACACGAACTGGGAGGAGCTGGTGACATAGATTTGGAGAGACAAGAGAGAGGCAGGAGAACTTTTTGGAAGCAGCACCTTGTGAAGGCAGAGAGAGAGACTGAGAAGGATTGCTGAGGGCTACTTTGAATTGCCCTGGACTTTTGAGACCTGCCCCCTGAGCTGCCAAGGACTGAGGAGACATGGCTGTTTTGTCTGTCTGTTTTGATGTTGTTTTGCCAGATTTGTCCACTGGTGAAAGACAGTCCTTTTGTTGAAGAAGTCCTGGAACCTGGCTTTTGGTTAAGAAGCCCTGAGACTGTCCTGCAGACAGAGAGTGAATACTGTCCACTGGTGAAGGACAGTGCTGTTGTTGCAGGGGTCTGGAGACTGTCCTGCAGACAGAGTGAATACTGTCCACTGGTGAAGGATAGTGCTGTTGTTGCAGGGGTCTGGGAACCTTTCTGTTGGTTCAGAAGCCCTGAAGAAGGATTTTCTTGTTGTATGTTTACAGAAATCCTGGGAGAGGGTTTTGCTAATGTTTTCAGGGGTTCTAGGACTGTTCTACAGACAGAAGATGAATTAATGAAGGGACTGGCAATGTATCTTGTGGCCTTGCTAAGCCTTGTCTCCCGAGGAACTAAGATTGCTGAGAATTTGCCTCGTGTCAAGATGAAGAAAAGACCTCTATTTGGGTATTAAGTGCTGTGCTTAAACTTGATGTAACTCTGGGGTAGATTCGATTGTGATCCAGGGGTGGGGAACTTTTGACCTTTTTGTGTTCTGTGGTTGCACAAATGAATGTAGTTTACTTATGTTTGGAAACTAATCTCCATTTGAGAAGAGGGGTTTTGTGGTGGACTAAATGAAGGTATAGCCTAGGGGTGGAGTAGTATTTAGAACAGGGACTTTGTAATTGATTGAATGATTGGAAGGTCCTGGGGTGGGGTAGTCCTTGGAGATTATTTAATCACACTTAGTAAATGCTGTATTTTGAATGATGTCATGTTTTGATCTTCTCTGTTCTGGGTTTGTTACTGAATAAAATGGAGAGCACCTATGCTGGTATTTTGAACCTTGGGAAGTTGCCTTTGCTTGGCATTACAGTACACTCTTCCACCTGCTCTACCTCCTTTTCTCTACCTCCTCTTCCTTCTCTTCCTCCCATTCCTTCTTTTCCTCCTCTTCCTCTCTGTTTTGTCAGCTTACCCTACTCCCTAATCCTTTTTGCCAATTTGCTTTACCAATCTATTTGTCCCATTACCTTTTTTTTACTTGCCTTGCCAACTACCTTCCTCTTCCCTTTCAGGTGCTTATTACTTAAGCTTGTTCTTTCTTCAATCTTCTGTCACACAAACTCAAAGTGAGATTGTTCTCCTTCCCATATCCTACAATTTCCCCTCCCTAAACACAGTCTCTACTATTTCACAAGTCAAAAGCACTCTATTTCATCTTTACAATTTCCTATTTCTTGTTCAGCTCAGTCATCCCTTCTCCCATAACCTTTTCTCACAGCCTCTCAAAGTCAAGTAGACTCAGGTATTTTAGAAAGATTGTTAGAATTAAAGAAGTGGGGGTATCAAAGATTTTCTGTTTAGCTGTCAAATAATGGGGCATTTCAGTTTTTCAGCATGAATCTTCATTCAAAAGAAAAGGTCTTAGCTTCAGATTATGGTACCATTTGCTTAGAGAATCCTTACTAAGCCCTTCTTTGTATTACAGGTGAATGACCAGCCTCCATGGTTCTTAATGGACCAACAAGATTATTTTCATTAAAGATGGAAACATTGGAGTCGGAATTGACCTGCCCAATCTGCCTAGAGTTGTTTGAAGACCCCCTTCTGCTTCCGTGTGCCCATAGCCTCTGCTTCAGCTGTGCCCACCGAATCCTCGTGTCCAACTGTAGCTCTGGGGAGTCAGTTGAGCCCATTGCCGCCTTCCAGTGTCCTACTTGCCGATATGTCATCTCCTTGACTCATCGAGGCCTAGATGGCCTCAAGAGGAATGTGACCCTACAGAACATTATTGATCGGTTCCAGAAGGCTTCTCTGAGTGGGCCCAATTCCCCCGGCGAGAGCTGCCGGGAGCGGACTTATCGGCCTAGCCCCACCATGTCTAGCGAGCGAATTGCATGCCAGTTTTGTGAACAGGCCCCACCGCGTGATGCAGTCAAGACCTGCATAACCTGTGAGGTGTCTTACTGTGACCGCTGCCTCCGAGCCACACACCCAAACAAGAAACCCTTCACCAGCCACCGATTGGTGGAGCCAGTACCAGACACACACCTTCGAGGGCTCATGTGCCTCGAGCATGAGAATGAGAAAGTGAACATGTACTGTGTGGCTGATGACCAACTTATCTGTGCCTTATGCAAACTAGTGGGGCGCCACAGAGACCACCAAGTAGCATCTCTTAGTGACCGGTTTGAGAAACTCAAGGTAAGAGATCTGGAAGTGTTCTGACAGTCTGCTCTTCTTGCTCCGGGCCATGCAGTTGTTGACTTTTCACAGCATGGGTGGCTTTTCTCACATGACCAGGCAGTTCTTTCCACTTTGCATTGGAAGGGAACAAACATTTTTATGAAATAGCTCTGCTCCTATAATTTTTCCACTCATGCAGACTCTTGCTAGATTTGGCATCAGAGGACCTGGGTTCAGGTCCTGACTTACCAGTGTGACTCTAGGCAATTCACCAAGCAGTCTTGAGGCCACATGTTCTGTGAAGTTTGGATTCAATCTAAGGGTTGCCCTTGAGGTTCTAGAGGGCTGTATGCGGCCTCAAGGCTGCAGGTTCCCCACCCCTGACTAACCTCTCATTTCTTCTGTTTTAGAAGGAGTGAGGTACACTACATGTCCTTAAAGGTCTCTTTTCCCTGGATCAATGATCCTAGGAACTCTGTTACTATAAAGCCTGGGAATGCATAGGTAACCAGTGGCCTATTGCATCTACAGCCTAGTCAAGTCATCTGATGGTATCTAGCTATAGCTAATATAGGCAATAAGAACAGCTAGCATTTATGGAGTGCTTTAAGGTTTACAAAGCTCTTTTCTTATGTAAATCTATTTGATCCTCCCAATAACTCTGGGAGGTAGGTGATTTTTCTTATTCTCATTTTACAGAAAAGGAAACTGAAACACATAGAGGTTAAATGACTTGCCCAGGGTCATGCAGGTAGTAAATGTTTGAGACTGGATTCAAACTCATTTCTTCCTGACTTCCATGTCCCAAACTATATTTACTGCTACCTAGTACCTTCCCAGGTACTGGGAGACACTGTGTAATACATATGCCTTCTCACCCATCCATTAGCTCTTTAAAAAAAAATTTCTTGCTTTCTACTTGCCATGAAACATGAGCATTTTCATGTTCACAGAACAGAGAAGAGGATTCGATTTGAAGCCACACATCTCTATTGTGTACATGTTAGTTTCAAAGCTGTCCTACTTATCTGTATCTCCTTTTGAATCTCTTTTTGTTTTCTTCTGTACATTTCCCCCAAATGCTACAACAACCTTTTTTTTCAGCCTCTTTGTGCTGTTCTCCCTCTTCCCAAGTCCTGCTACTTCCCCTCCACCATTAAAACCAATTCTCCTTTATAACAAATCAGCATGGGGATGGGGCTAGGGGTTAGACCTGTGATCTTATTGATATAGGGATCTCCTGTATGAAGAAACTCCCTCTATCAGTGTACTATCAACAGCTACTTGATAACTTAGAGTCTTAGAGAGGTACCTGGAGCATTGAGGAATGAAATGACTGGTCCAGCTTGTTATACAGCTAGTACATGGTCAGAGGTAAGACTTGAACCTAGGGCTTCTATCCTCCAAGGCTAGCTCTCTATCCACCATTATCTACACAATGACCATATCCAAAAATGTATCTCTCTCTGCCACATGAGTTCCCCATCTCTCTGCCAGTTTACCTCCTCTTTGGAGTGTGTCCATACCTGTGTGTGTCTGCCTTTATGTACCTATGTATATTTGGGGGGGGGGTGGAGAAGTGGCAGGGCAGCCCTGGGTGTGTACAGCTATGTGGGTGATGGGGTTTGTGGGCAATGTACATGAAAAAGCCACCTCTGGAGCTATACCTCACTGATCAACCAGTGAGGCAGGAGGAAGCCCTAAATGCCTGACCAAATTGTAGTCATCATCACTGTGGGTAGCGGTAACGGAGGCCATAAGTCTGCTTGGGAGCTCCAGATGCAAACACTTCTGGGATTTCATCAGTGCTCATTGATTTGTTTTGGGAGCTCTGTTAACTCACCCTGGGATTGCCAAGCATCAGGTTAGAGGTGACGGTCGATCCTTCTCAATGTCCTTCTTGTGTGGGCATAAATGCCTCTAGGAGAATCTAGAAAACGTGTTGGTGTGTGGTTTGTTTGGGAAGTGAGTGTGTGGGACACCCAAAAGGGCCTGATTGTATAAGCCTGGATGGAGGGGGGAATCCAGAAAGAGGGAGAAAGGGAGACAGAGGGAGGAAATGAAGGCTCTCTCCCTTTTTTCTTGCCAGGCCAGCACTTGATCTCAGTCTGCCCTAAAGTATCCTGCCCTTTTGTTTTGATTTTCTTTTACTTTTAATATTTTCTTTTTTGTTATCATTTATTGATATCACCTTCATACCTCCTGCATCCCCTCCCCTGTGAGCCAACTCTGGTAATAATGAATTTTTTTTAAGAGCTCAGCAAAGCCAGCATATCACATACATTAGCTGAATCTAAGAGTATATACAATAGGACCCCCTTTTAAAAGTATAGATCTGCTCAAATATTTTGTCTACTCCTGTGGATTCTCAGCAGAAGCTGTCAAATGAGCTTTGTAGACTTGTATCCATTTGTATCTATCTCTGTAGGAAATCTGTCTTCCTCAAAGAGGAAGATACTTGGCACCTGGGGACACCAGAAAAAGAGTTTCCAGAGACAGTGGGATTTAAGCTGAGTGTCCCAGGAAGCTAAAGAAACCAAGACGGGGAGGGGAGGAAGGTGAGCATTCTAAGAGTGGGAACCAGCCCAGGCATTAGTGTGTTCTAGAGGAGGAGTAGTGAGGGGGCCATTTTTGTTGGACTGGGGAGTATTATGGAGAGGAGTAAAGTGTATGAAGTTTGGAGAGATGAGAAGGGGCCAGGCCATGAAGAACTTTAAACACCAAATAGGGGAGTGACCTATGTGACCCAGGGGCAGGTTATTTCATCTCCTTGGGTCTTGTTTCCTCATCAGTCTAATGAGAGTGGGATTAGGTGACCTCCAAGAATCTTCTACCATGTTTCCCCGATAATAAGACACTGTCTTATTAATTTTTTTTTTGGAAAGAAAAACACCAGAGGGCTTATTTTCAGGGGAGGGCTTATGTTGTCCTGCCTCAGCTCTCCTCCGCGGCACTGCTCTCAATGGCGCCAGCAAGCAAATCACTGGGGAAGAACAGGATGACGTGCTCACTGCTGCAGCTCTGATTGGATGCAGCTCGGAGCGCGGCATGCGTTTCATGGCGGGGGGGTCGGTGCATACAGAGGGTACCATAATGTAGCGTGTAGTGCAGGGGATCACCTTCACTACAGTAGCAATCTCAATAGGGCTTATTTTCGGGGGAGGGCTTATTTTAGAGGAATCTTGCACAGTAAGGGGAGGGCTTATTTTCGGGATAGGTCTTATTATCGGGGAAACACGGTACTTCCAGCTGGATCAGTGATCCTTGGAGCAAGTGTGACCTTAGGCAATTAATTTAACCTCACTGGGCTTCGGGCTTCAATCTTCTTATTTGTCAAATGGAGGGATTAGGCCAGATGGCTTCTGGGTTCCCTTTCAGTTAAGATCAAGGAGGGATAGCTTAGGTGCCTGGGACTGATGAGTAAACGGTTCTAGGGAAATGTAGTGACTCACCCTAGGTTGTTCTTGGGGAGCTAGGTCTGAAGCCCAGATCTTCTGCCTCTCTGGCCCTGGCACTGTATGCGGTGATTCTCCTATGGGGCTGCTCTACCCTGTGTTTTCCCCAACTAAGACTGGCATCAGATTTCTTATGCTCCATTATAAACACATTATCCAAGTCATTAATTGATCACTAACACAAGCAAATAAAGGCCTCCTAATAGCTCACACTTTATAGTACTGTAAATTTTGCAACAACCTAGTAGTAAAGCCATGGCAATTATGCTTTCCATTTTCTGAATGTAGAAACTGAGGCTTTCTGAGGTAAGTGAAGTCAGGATTAGAACCAGGTTTCTTCCATCTCCAAGACCAATGCTCTTCCACAGTTTGTCTTGAGCAGATCCTTGCTGTTTCAAAATGGAGGACACAATGGAAAAACAGAAACTAAAGGGTTTGGAGTGATCTGGAGTTGGGAGAGTGAAGGGAGGGAGACGGGACAATGGAACAACCACTGCTAAAGACTTGCAGGTGTTGGGACTGAAACAAGGCAGTGATACTGAGAAACACTGAAAGGAGAAAGCTCTATATCCATATGTATCCCTAAGATAATAAAAAGCTTGGAGAAAATTAGGCTTGTAACAGTCAAAGCTATCCAAAAAGAAAATAAAGTAGAACAAATAGCCTCGGAAGGTGATGCACTCCCCCCCCATTAGAGACCTTGGGTGGCTTTCAATGGGGATTTTTTTGGGGGGAGATGTGGGGGGGATGGAAATACCAGTTGGCCTAGATGAGCTCCCTTTCCATCACTGAAATATGATTAAATTATGTCTCCACGGTTTTTGTTTTGTGTTTGTCCTTCATTCTTGAAGAGGACCATGGCATTAGGGAAATGATGCCATGATTTGCAGTTGACTTGAATTTGAGTGAGGGAGGGCTAGCCAAGGTCACCAGACTCACTTTCTCCTCCAGAGCCATCTGGGTCCAGTGGCCAGATATCTATCTATCAAGATGACTGGAGATGGATCAGGATACAGTGAGACACCCTGGCCCCTTTAGGCTAAGGTCTTTTCAGGTTCTCACTTTGAGTGAGATGATGCCCATTTTCCATTGTACTTGAAAACCTGCAGATGATTGACTGAATTTTCAAAATTTTGGCAACAAGAATATAGTCATCAGACAATGCTTTGGCAAAGTGTGAGATGGAGCAACGATTTTGGTAGGAAAGACTGGAAGAAGACCTTTCAAACGTTGCCTTTTATGTTTTTGAGGAAGTGGTAGATTATAAACTGAGTGAAAATGAGAAGCAGTGTGGTGCTGTGGTTATAGAGCTGGCCTTGGAGACAGTAAGGCTTAGCTTCAGATCCTGTCTCTGAGACCTTCTAACTGTGTGATCCTGGTCAAGTCACTTGAAGCTTCCTATGACTCAGTCTTCTCCATAGACCAAGGAGGCTGTTCTGGATGGTCTCTAAGGTCACCTTTCAGCTCTAAGTCTTAGGCATAGATCAGCACTACCATCCTGGCAGCATGGGCTTTTTAAAAAAACTTATTTATTTACATTTATTTATTGAACTTATCAGCACTGGAGACAATTCTCTCCAATTCTGACTTGCAGAAAGGGAGCTCCCTCCCAAACTGCAGGCCTGAACCAAGGGGAAAAAGAAATGGAAAGTTTTTCTGCTCAGATTTGTGGTGAAAGTAGAAGCATATGAATTGCTCCCAATGCTATGGTGTGTTATGTCTAATAAAGGATTATTTTTTTTGGTTCTGTTTGTATCCTGGGCACCTAGCACGGTGCCTGACAATGGGAAATGCTCAATGCTTATTTGTTGATTGTCTGTTGATTGAATGGGGAGGGGGTAGAGGTTGGAGGTGAACTGTGTGAGGAGATCTCTTTTGGCATGAAAGAATATTAACTTCTCCACATTAGGAGAGAGAAAACTTGATTTCAATTTCACTATCTGTTATATCCAATTGGGATGAATTTGAAATTAGAGAAGCATTCCTGATTATCTCCTTAATCTCTTGGATACTTCCCTAAAGAGGGAAAGATTGTTGAAAGTAAAGTAGCAAGAGAAATATCTCTGGTCTTCTGTGAAGGAAAGGACAAAAATCCCAAGTAGAAACACTAGGAAAAAAAAGAAGTTAATGCTTACAACAAATATACTATACAAGCATAACATGATAAAATAACAGCATAACATAACATAACATGTCTAGTGATTTATAGTGACTAAATGTATTCCCTGGACATTGTCTCATTTAATTCTGACAACAGCCCTTGGAGGTAGATGGGACAGAGGTCTTAGATTTGTTTCTAGAGATGGAAGGGCCCTCAGAGTCTACGGAGTCCAACCGCTTCTTTTTTGTTTTTGTTGGAGGCAATTGGGCTTAAGTGACTTGCCCAGGGTCACACATCTAACTAAGTATCTGAGGCTGGATTTGAACTCAGGTTCTCCTGATTCCAGGGCCAGTTCTCTATCTACTACCTATCTATCTACTCTGTACCTAACTGGCCCTCCAACCCCCTTATTTTACAGAGGAGGAAACTGAGTTTCAGGAACAGAAAGGGACTTGTGTGAAATCACACATAGGATCCTAGGTCTAAAGCTGGAAGGGACCTCAGAGGCCAGCTAGTTCACCTACTCACTTTAGGGGAGGAAACTGAGGCCCAGGGAGGGCAAGGAACTGGTCCAAGCTGACTAGAATTTTTGATCTAGAGCTGGATTTAGAAATTTACAAATGAGGAAACTGAGGCTTAGAGAGGTCAGTGACTTGCCTGAGGTCACATTGGCAATAAGAAGAGCAGGTGGGATTTGAATCCCAGTCCCTTGACTCAAGATCAGGGGCTCTTTCTATTATATTCTGTTGAATATAATTTTCCTAGATGAAACTTTCACTCAAAGAGTTTGTGGTTGGCCAGTGGGAGCATGATTAGTATATGGCAGAGGTAGGTGAAAGCAGGTCTTCCAACTTTCCATTACACCATGAAGGCTCTAGGCTGAAAAGTCCCTCCACCAACATAGATCTTAGCCCTTCAGTGACTTTGGTAGAAGATCTTCCTGAGTCGCTGTGGCCAAAAGAGTTATCCCTTTGCGGTAAACCTATTGATGGGCCTCTCCAGGCTTAGCTAGGCTGGTACTTCTGTGTTGGTCACACAGTCAAAGGCCTGGACTTGAAACTTTTAGGAACACACAGTCACCTCCATGACAAGATGAGGCATTGGTAGAGGATCTATGTTCAAATCCTATTCTGACATTTATTCCCAGAATGACCTTGGCCAAGGCACTTCATTTCCCTGGGCCTCAGTTTCCTCCTCTGAGGAGAAACAGAAGGTTGACCTTAATGACCTCTGAAGTCCTTTCCAGTCCTATAGCTATGTTACCATGAACCTGTGACCTCGACTTCAGTGGAGGACACTGGCAAGCAGAACTCTTAGGTGTTGTTGTTGTCAGTTGTTTCAGTCATATCTTACTCTTTGTGACCCCATTTGGGGTTTTCTTGGCGAAGATAATGGAGTGGTTTGATATTTTCTTCTCAAGCTCATTTTACAGATGTGGAAACTGAGGCAGAAAAGGTAAAGTGACTTGTCCTGGGTCACACAGCTAGGAAGTACCTGAGGCTGGATTTGAGCTCAGGTCTGTCTGACTCCAGGTCCAGCGCTTTATCCACTTCAGTGCTACCTAGCTAATATATACCAGCTGTCTATCTTGACTTTCTGATCTGCCACTGGCAAAATGTATTTTTTAAAAAATTCTTTCAGAGTTTCAGTGCTGGTTTTTAATAAATTTTTTTGGAGGGAGGAAGACAAGGCAATTGGGGTTAATTGACTTGACCAAGGTCACACAGCTGGTAAGTGTGTCAAGTGTCTGAGGTCGGATTTGAACTCAGCTCCTCCTGACTCCAAGGCCAGTGGGTGCTCTATTCACTTTGCCACTTAGCTTCCCCAACAGCTAGCTATTGATTTTTGACCCCAGCTTTAATTTAGAATACAACTGACTTACCTGGAATTTATGTTCTCTCTATCCAAATCTTGCCTGTTCTGTGCCTCTGTGTCCCAATTCTGCCACCCAACCATCTTTGACTACTGCAGCCCACACTAGCTAGAATGTACCCCTTGAGGGCAAGGACAAAGCCTTTTACTTTATCTTTACTCAAGAGATGTATTTGTAGATTTAACGATTGTTCTAGATGAAGCAAGTCTTCACAGTGGTTTTCCATAAGTCTGTAGAGCTTGCTACAGCTCTCACCCTGTGGGGTACGCATTTATCTTACCCTTCTGATTATTTCAGGAGCCTGAAAGAATTACTGACAACATTAGGAGCCAGAGTATGAGCAAAAGTGTTAGCATGGCCTTAATTTTAAGTACTTATTCATTTTGATTGCAGGATTTTCCTGCTGCCTAACCCGACAATGACGTCTGTGTAAATCAGACATGATTATCGTAATTCTCTTGGAGAGTGGTGTTGTCCCACTTCCATGCCTCCAGCCTGCCAAAAATATGGCGGATGAAAACCAGTGGGAATAGAGGAATTTCCTGAAAGGAATAAACAAGCATATTTTCATTTTCCCATTATATTTCCACAATTTTCATAAAGTAAACTCAAACCGAGCCACGTTTACACGTTTTGAGACTCTTGTTATAAAATATTACCTGGTAATAAAGGATATTGGCAGTTATATAGGGGGAAAGTTGAAGAGTGAGAAAAGGGAAGAGAGAAAACAGAAGACTAGAAGGGAAGAGGGAAATTGAGAGCTGGGAAAAACGGAGGAACACAGCAAATTTAGAGGAAATTCAAAAAGACGTTAGCAGGTTGGAAAATCAGGTAGATTAGAATCCTTTTATCTCTTTGCTGGCTGGCCATTTGGCATTTTTCTTCCTCATCATCCCTTTCCCCACCCAGCTACCTACACCAGCACCCATCTTTTCCCATTCAACCTTCTAGTTAACCAGACAGCATTCTTTTTCAAAATCTCTGCTGATCAACATGCCCAACTCTATAAATCTTGTGTATGTAGGAGTATGTGTGTATGTGATATGCATATGTATGTATATATACATATATAGAGAGATATAAACATATGCATATGTTGATCATTGTGTCTGTCATTTTACAGATGAGGAAACTGAGGTTTAGAAAGTTTTAGTAAGCTGCTTAATATGATAGCAGTAATAGATAATATATATAATTTAATATAAATATATAATATAACATATAATATTAATAGATAATAATTTATTATAGTGCCACACACAAGGTTGTAAGATCTTAGATCTAGACCTATCTGAGACCATCTATTCCAACCCCCTCATTTTACAGAGTAGGAAACTGAGGCACAAGGAGAAAAAGTGATTTGTCCAAATCCACAGGGGTCCCACACTGCACCTGCTTCTCAAGATCTTTGTGGAATTCTACCAAAGTATTATATGTGAAAGTAAATGCTAGGGATGCTTATTGATGCCTCAAGGCATGTTGAATTGTGTATTGGCTTCTAACAGTTAAGTGTTTGGGCTCCTAGGAAATGGTCACTGTTGGGGGAGGGAAGGAGGCCTATTATAGGATTTCATTTGAGAGAAAGTCTGAGTAGGCCATTAAATGGAAATGATGGTTTTTCTCAGCACCTGGAGGGAGGAGAACAGGATTAGGCTGTTTTGTGTTGCATTCAAACTGGAGAGATAAGCAAAGAATGGTTTAGCTCCTGGTTGTACTTATCCACTAAACCAAGACTCTTGACTTGATTGTATTCCATCACCTTGTTTTGTTTAATATTTTGATAACTATTTCAGTATTTGTAATTTGGGCATGTTGTGATCCAACATATTTTCTTCTATGCGTTGAACACCACCATTTTGAGGAGAGGGCCATTGACTTCCCCAGATATAAAAAAGGGTCCATGACCCCTAAAAGTCTAAGATCCCTTGGATAGTAGGATAGTTTCAGGGCCCCATGAAACCATGCATGGCCTCCCAGCTGGCTTTAAGTCTTGACTAACCCAGGGGCAGGGCTTGGCCAAGCCTCCCGGCCTCCATCTGGCCTGATCCTTTGGGTTTTGCTGCTGCCTGAACTCACAGCTGAGTGCTTGAGGCAGCTGATCCTTTGTCTTCTCCTCTTCCTGTGGGGCAGACTGCTGCAGAGCTTCCTCTTTCTGCCCAAGGAACCTTTGCTTTGCTTTCCTCCTTCATTCTGGCCAATGCTGTTGTCATTGCTTCCTCTTAGCTTCTCAAATGGAGAAGATTAACGGGAGTTCCAGATGGTCAGGGCTAAGGTCCTAAAGTAGCCATCACATCAGTGCTTCTCCTTGTGGGACTTAGCCCAAGAGGAAATACACATATTTTGGGAAGGCATCAAATGTGACATAAGGCTACGGCCTTAGGTTTCTGAACCAGATGGCCGGTTCTGCTGCTGAAGAATCCATGAATGGGGACAGACTAAAGCAAAAAATCATATCTGGATTTGAAAGTTGATTTTTAAAGAGAAGACAAGGTGGGTCTCTAAAAGCTGAGGAGAGTCTTTTCTGTTGCTAGAGGGAAGAAGCTGGGAAGCCAGTGAGTTCAAAGGTTACTAACTCTAGAACTGGAAAGGACTTCAGGGGCCATTCATATTGCAGATTGGGAAATTTAATCCCAGAGAAATGAAGGAGCTTGCCCAAGGTTGCAGAGATGCTCTACGTTCATCACTGACACTGAATTCTAACTTAAAACATTTTTATATGAATGAATTAAGGTTGAAATTAGGCTTATCTTCTCAGACCTGCTTCTGCTGTTAAAAGGGGTTGGCATTTTGTAAATTGCTAGGTAGGGCTTAGGTAAAGGAACCATTTGCCTCCCTTTTGTGACAGTAACTCAAATCCCACAACCCAGCAAGACCTCAAATTGTGTGTGTACAGGTCTGATTTCTTTTTTCAGTGGCTTCTTGGAGGCTCTGAGTCTCAGATCTGAGCCACAAATGCATAAAGCACAACAGTGTTCTTACTTGTTCTCTGAATTATGAATTATTTATAATGTTTCCATCATCTAACATAAGCCTGGTACATAGTAAGCATTTCATAAATGCTTGTCAGTTGATTGATGACATTTATGAAATGCTTTTTCAAAAACATATCATCCTTGAGGACTGCCATGTTTCAAGAGAAATACATTATCTTTTGAATTATTGATTCCTCACATCACGTGTTGGAGAAGCAAGGTGGGAGAGTGTATCCAGAGTCAAGCAGACCTAATTAAGTTCAAGGCCCATATGGCTGTGTGATCCTGGGCAAGTCACTTAACCTCAGTGCCCCTATGCAATACTCTCAAATATGAAGTTTAAGTGAAGGTGCCAGTCTGGATTGGTAGAGCTGATTTCCTCATCTGTCTGCATATCTACCCTGGGATATCTCCATTCTGTGTTCTATTTCTCTAAGATATTCTAATTTGTGCCTTTGTGACATGGGATTCCCATTGGTCCATGAATAATCTCCAATGAGATTCCTGCCCTCCTCTCCACCCCCTCTTACTATGAGAATGGTCTGTGCTATAATGTAGAAGTGTACACAAGTAAACAAACCCTAAAATATACACAGGGGAACTTTTTTTTAATTGGACCCATGAACTTTTTAATGTGGGGATTCGCTCAGCCAGCAAAGGTTGGTACCTTCTCTTCCATTTCTTCTCTTAGATAGTTGCCTGGAGACTTGAGAAGTTAAGTGACTTCCCCAGGGTCACACATCCAGGAAGTGTCAGAGTTGGGCCTTAACCTCACCAAGTCTTCCTCACTCTGAGGCTGGTTTCTTAGCCACAGTTCCAGCCTTATACAAGGTAAATTAAGCATCCACAATATCCAAGTGGTTTGAAGAGGAGTGCTGTGCTTGAAGCCCTCTGAGCAGACTCCCTGAAGCCTCTGTCTGCAATGAAAAAAGAATCTGCTCTCTGGAGCTTTCATAGAACTGTAAAAAAGCTGAGACAGGTTTCTGAAAATCATGGTTGGGAGCGTTTTAGGGAGAAGGAAGCAAGACAAGAGTATAGTGCAGGGGTGGGGAATCACAGCTTCCCAGAACAAATCTCCTCTAGGTCCTCAAGGGCAGCCCTTTGACTGGGTACAATGGAAAGAGTGCTAGATTTAAAGTCAGAAGATTTTGGTTCAAATATGGACTCTGCCACTTAGTACTTTTGTGGCCTTGGACAAATCCCTTCCCTTCCCTAGGCCTCAGTTTCCTCTTCTATAAAATGAGGGAGGTCAGACTTGATGACTTCTGAGGTCCTTTGCAGCTCCAGATCTAAGACTATGTGTGACCTTGGATAAGTCCTTCCTCATCCTAGGTCTCAGTTTTCTCTTCTGTAAAATGAGGCAGTCAGGCTAGGTAACCTCTGAGGTCCCTCCCAGCTCTGGAACTAGAATCTTTCCAATGGAGGTTACTCTTATGTCTAAGCAAATTCTCATGTTCAGGGTTGTTGGGAATGAATGTTTAGAGTTCTAGAGTGCCACACCAAGCACGTTGATGCCTAACTCTGTCAGTTTTCTCTCCTTTTTCTCCCCTGTGCTGCTGCTTTGTCCTACTCCGTGATGACAGCAAGCTCTGGAAATGAACCTGACAAATCTGGTTAAGCGTAATAGTGAGCTAGAGAATCAGATGGCCAGACTGATCCAGATCTGTCAGCAAGTCGAGGTAGGTGCTGCCGATGTTTCTAACTCTTCTAGAGCACTTGAGACTTCAATTTCTTTCTAGAGTATATGACTTCCTCTTCTGGCTAACCTTGGCATTTGGGGGAAGGTGGATGGAGGAGTGTCACCGGCTCATCACTAGCCACTTCTTAAGCACCTACTGTGCTCTAGGCACTATGCTGGGTACCTGGGATACAGAGACAAATTCAAAATTGCCTCTGCCTTTAATCAGCAAGCAATAATTAAGCACCTATTATGTGCCATGCATTATGCTAAGTGCCAAAGATACAAAGACATATTTAAAATTGCCCCCATCTTTAATCAGCCAGCACTTATTAAGCACCTACTATGTGCCAGGCACTGTGCTAAGTGCCCAGGATACAAAGACATAATTGTCCCCGCCTTTAATCAGGCAGCACTTATTAAGCATCTACTGTGTGCCAGGCACTGTGCTAAGTACCCAGGATACAAAGATGAAATTATAATTGTTCCCACCTTTAATCAGCCGGCACTGATTAGTACCTACTATGTGCTAATGCCAAGGCTACAAAGACAGAAGTGGAAGCAGTCCCTGCCATCAAGGAGCTTCCATTCTCTCAAGCATGTTCATCCTAAGAAATATTGAACAAGATGGGGAGGCTGCCCCTTTGGAAGGGACAAGCCATATGGGGATTGGCCCTGAGGTCTGAGAAATGGGCTTCCATTTGGAGAGGTGGCTGGGCTGCAGCAGGGGAGCTGGGGTGAGGGTGGGGCAAAGACTGGTGGCTTACTTGGAAAGGTCCTCTCTGCCAGTTCCACAGGTAGCTCTCCTCTATGCCTTTCACCTCCACCCACTACCTGTCCTACTTCTAGCCTCTGCCCATCCTCATGGCAGTTCCTGCCCTCTCATCACTTTTCTCCTCACCCCCACCCAGCTCAGCTGAGGATTGTTTTTGACATAGGGAAAACAAAACAAAGGATGAATGACCAGCTCTTTCCCCCCTTCCCAGTGGTACCAAAAAAATCTCGCTAGGCTATTTTTCTTTCTTCGTTTTGATCTTATGGGAGGGGTGAGACCAGGTATGAAAGGTCATAGGAAGCCTCAGGGCAAGTGCCAGGATGAAAAGGTTTGCAGGCCTGTTCTTCAAGTTCTGATGAATGAGCCAGGTAAATGCAACCAGACAGGTGTACTTGGTTTTGCACAATCAGTATTTAAAGAACCTCCAAAATTTAAGGCCAATTTGCACATCAGCTAATATCTTTTTTTTTTGGAGGGGCAGGGCAATTGGGGTTTAGTTGCCCAAGGTCACACAGCTAGTTAGTGTTAAGTGTCTGAGGTCGGGTTTGAACTCAGGTCTTCCTGACTCCAGGTCCAGTGCTCACTGTGCCACCTAGCTAATTCATCATCAGCTAATATCTTAAACCCACAAAAGAGGGATTCCTGTTTCCAAGAGCCCTTCTTAGGGAAGGCAAAGAATCCTTCTGTTAGGCGAGTAATTAATTACCTGCTCTCAGCTTGAAGTGTGGATTTTGCTGGCTTGGGGTTCTGTGTAGCAGAGTGTCTGGGTGGTGAGTTGCCAGGAGAATGAGATCCTAGGAGCCTAGATCTAGAACCAGCAATGGTAGAGGAAACCTTGTAATCTGTGGAATCCAATCCCCTCCTTTTACAGAGGAGGAAACTGAGGCCCAGGGAGAGGAAGGGACTTGTTCAAGATGGCCCCTAGAATCCCAGACAGAGAGTCAGGAGGCACTTTAGAGGCTACCCTTCTTGTTTAACAGAAAAGGTAACTGGCGTCCAGGAAGTTGAGTGACTTATCCAAGGTCACACCTAAAAGCATAACTCTAAGAGTTAGAAGGGTCAAAGAAGTCTTCTAGTCCAATCCCCTTGTTTAATGGATAAAAATTGAGGATAAAAATTGTTTGATGGATAAAATTGAGGCCAGAGAGATGAAGTGACTTGCCCAAAGTCACACTTCAAGCCAAAATTGAAACCCATGTCCTCTATACTTAGAAGGGACCTTGGAGGCTATGTAATTTAACTTTCTTACTTTACACGAAGGAGGAAACTGAGGCCCAGGGAAGTACAATGACTGCTCAAGTTCACACAGAGGCCACATTTCTTCTTCTTTTTTTTTTTTGCTTTTTGGAGAGGGGAAGGCAAGGCAATTGGGGTTAAGTGACTTGCCCAAGGTCACACGGCTAGTGAGTGTTAAGTGTCTAAGGCCACATTTGAACTCAGGTCCTCCTGACTCCAGGGCTGGTGCTCTATTCACTGCTCCACCTGGCCGCCCCCAGAGGCAAAATTTGAACCCAGTTCCACTAATTCCAGAGCCACTGTCTTTTCTACATCGATTTCAGTTAGAGCTTGAGGTGGTTAAAGAAAGGATAGGTACTACTTTCTTTCCTTTTCTTTCTTTCTTCATGTTTAACTCCCATTCTCTCCACCCCCACCAAAAAAAAATCAAAGATAGAAAGACACAGCAGAGAGTTCATGAAGGAGAAGGAATTCTAGAGCAGATTTCACCTCTTTCAAAGTCGTAGAATGAAACGAAATTAGCTCAAAGAACAAGAAGGCTATTGTTCCCTCTAGCCCCTTGACTGAAGAAGAGCTTGAGTTGTGCTGGTGGGTATCTCTGCAAATGGGAGGCAGAATAATCGGGACAGATGGCTTGGGTTCATTCTTTACATGTGTGCTTGGGGATCAGAGGAGTACTGATACCAACTTCTATGGAAAACTGGATGTAGAAACCATATTCTTGATCATCGAAAAGCTGTTATTAAGTCTCTAGTAAAACTGCAAAGCAACTGTGGTCTTTGGTGCCCACCTTCCTTGTCATGCTGTTATGCCTTGTCCCCCCCTTCTTCAGGGTTGCTTGGGTTCACTCATATTTAATAGAAGAAAGAGCACTGCATTTGGAGGCAGAGAAATGGGGTTCATGACCTTGAACAAATCACCTAACCTGCCTCATTTTCTACATCCATAATACGAGAGGACTAGATAATCCTGTTGAAATCCTAGCTCTAAATCTATCATCTTCCCATCGAATTAGCTCAGTAGATGCACATTCCCATGGGCCCACCTTTCCTTATCCTATGAAAGCCTGAATTCTCTTTACTTAAGGCTGTGTTATTCTCTCATGTCAAGGGAACAAGTTGTTAATTCATTTTTATTTTAGATCAGATGACTTCATTGCTATAGGGAACTATAGGTGAGAACTCTCCCTCTATCTCTGCTCTTCTGCACATGGTCTTGGGGAGTTGTTTGGGGTCCCTGAGAGATGAAGTCACTTGCCCCGAGACAGATAGCCAATATAAGTCAGGGGCTGAATTTGAACATAGGTCTTGATTTCTTGACTCCAAAGCCAGCTCTCCATACACTACTCCACACTATCCCTCTGTTAACTAACACTCACTAAATGCTTTCATGGTGGAGGAATGACTAACCCTGCCCCTCCTAGGCAATACATGTGTATTCTGACTATGGCTTCTGGAGAAAAGAAGTAACTCATATCATGGGGATTTCAAGCCAGGGAGGAGAAAGTGATTCCATGACAAACTAGTGAGAGATCACTTTGGGGGCAGTTCACCATAGGGTGGATCCGACCATGTGGGTGGCCATCTACTCTGTCTATGCATAGGACTACCTCTTTAAGAATTTACTTTTGAGGGGCAGCTAGGTGGCGCAGCAGTGAATAGAGCACTGGCCCTGGAGTCAGGAGGATGCAGTTCAAATTCAAATTCACTTAACACTTACTAGCTATGTGACCTTGGGCAAGTCACTTAACCCCAATTGCTCTGCCTTCCCCCTCTAAAAAAAAAAAGCAAAAAAAAAAGAATTTACTTTTGTATGGCATTGTACAAAATAGAACTAGAAACACAGTCCTTGTTTCTTGAGAGTTTATAGTATAACAGAGGTGCAGATCTGCATGTACTGAAAATACTGACGTCAGAATAAAAGATGAAAAAAATGTAATATAGAGTGTCTTAAAAGTTTTAGTGCAATTTTAGCTTTATTAAGGCCTTAACTGCACTAAGACTTTTGAGATAATCTGTATAATGTATTACATCAAAATGTTATAAGTCAATATGTTTTAGGTATTTGCTGGGTTATGGTTTGAATGGACTACATCTTTCATGATGTTATTGTCAAAAGTTAGGAATGTGCCCTGGAGGACCCAGGAATGGGGTTTAGACTAAGGTTTCATTGGTACAGGGAGCTTTGGAGGGTGGAAAGTCCTCTCAGCAATGCTGATCAACAACTCTGCTGCAAGTTATCGACTGTAAGAGTTACCTAGAGCATCTCAGTGCTTTATTAGGCTGGGGCTTGGCCCAGGGTCTCATGACCAGTATGTATCAGAGTTAGGCCCCGAACCCAGGTTAGTGTGTCTCTGAGGCTAACTCTCTATGCATTATGTCCCACTGCCTCTCCTGTGACAAACTGTTTAATCTAAGTCCGGACATTTAGTAAATAGTATATTAAAGCTGAAAAGGACCCCAGAGACTTGCTAATCCAACTTCCTTATTTAGCATGAGGAAACTGAGGCTTAAAGAATGGAAATTATTGACCCAAGGTCACTGGATTTAGCTCAGGTGTCCAGTTTCCCAGTGCAGTGAAAGTACCTAAAAGGACCTCTTTTAAAAACTGCCCCAAAGTCTGGTGAATCTGTACAACTGAGACTGGAAGGAGAGGGAAGAATTAGTACAATTTACCAACCATCTCTATAGTGCTTCCATTGGGCAAAGCATGGGAAATCCTAAGAGAATGATATTAGCTCTTGTCCTCCGGTAGCTTCCATTTTGCTGGGGTAACCCAAGGTGGGCACAGAGTAGGAAATGCAAGCTAACCTGAGGAAGGTTTTGATTATCTCAAAAGTCTTAGTGCAGTTAAGGCCTTAATAAAGCTAAAATTGCACTAAAACTTTTAAGACATTCCAGATGCCTTCAAGTGAGGGAGAGACCAGGCAAGGCTTTGCGTTGGAGGCGCCATGTCTGAGTTGAGCCTAGAAAAAAGCCAGAGAGGTAGAGTGAGGAAGCATAGTCTGTGCAAAGGTAATAGCTAATAGACAAGTTTGGCTGGAATATAGAGTATATGAAGGAAGGTAATAGAAAATAAACCTGGGAAGGTGGGTGGAAGCTGGATCATGGAAGAGTTGAAGTGCCAACTGAAAGGAGCTTGCCCCAAAAGGAAGCCACTGAAGAGTTTTGAAAAGGGAAGGGATAGGATTAAGCTTCAGTTTTAGGAAGATTAATTTGGCAGCTTTATGGACAATGGATTGGAGAGAGGGGAAACTGGAATCCAGGAGACTGTTGGGATATGATTAGGGTTAGAGATGAGAGTGGTCACCATATGTATGGAGGGAAGGTGGTGGAGGAGAGAAATGGCATAGAAGTGAAATTGACAAGACTTGGTAATTGATTAGATATGGGGGATAAGAAAGAAGAATGAGTTAAAGATGCCATTAAGGTAGGTTGTAAACCTGGGTGACTAGAAAAATGGTGGTTCCCTTGACAAGAAATACCTGGGAGGAGGAGGGGCAAATTTGGGAAGAGAATAGAATTCTTTTTTTTGGTGAATAAGCAAGACATCTTAATGCAAGAAGATAAATCTAACCTATGGTATTTCTGGGATTTGATAGGAATTATTATGAATATAGAGGTTCTTTGATTCTTCTCATTGGATTTGTGATCTCTGCAACGTGGGTACTTCCCTCTGCCAATGCAGGTCACGGCCCATTCAGACGCTTTTCCAACATGTGACTCTTGTCCACGTTCTCCCATGGATCTCCCATTGAGAGGCTACCCAGGGTGCTGCAGACCTTCCTTTAGAGTTCTTGGCATTGTGGTGGAGTACTCAGCAGACTCTTGGTTACTTCTCCACCCCCCCCCCCAGGCCCACCACATGATGAGCCTCTCCCCCCTTTTCTGGTCATATGATGTCTTTTATGCCTCTTGTGCCACCCCAGACTTTCTGTAAACTTCTTTTCCCCTCTCCTGCTCCTCACTGTTTTCTGAGCTAATGTCTCTCAGGATCACCCAACATCCTCCTATGGTTTTGCATAGGAGTTATAGTCTAAAACTGTGCTGTCTTTGGCTGCCATCTCTCTTGGCTTGCCAATACAAGTAAGAATTGGCTGGTGGAATTGGTTCCCAGGCTCTTTTGATCTTCTTGTGGGGACTGATTTATATTTAATTTTTCAAAATTCTCTTTTTTGTCATTATTCTGAACTCCACAAATATTACTGAGGTATGAACATTTCCAGATTCCATATTCTTCCACAGAAGAACAGAAAAAAGAGGATTGTGCGTGAAACCATGAACCTATTATGTTCAGCTTGCACTTTTGAAAAATGACTATAATAAATTCAGCAAACTGGTTCCATGCTGTCCTCCTTGTCTGTTTCTCCTTTGGAGCCTCCTTTTGTTCTCTTCCATACATTTAAAAATGCTATAATGACTTTCTTTTTATTTTCATCACTATCTCTGATACCCCTCATCCTTCCAAATCCTCCTCCTCCATGGGAAAAAAAATAAAAACTTTTTGTAAAAAATAACCATAGTTAAGCAAAACATACTTATATATTGGCTGTTTCACAAAACATTTATCTCAGTTTGCTTCTCAAATCCCCCATCTCTGCCAAGTTGGGGCAGGGTGTAGGGAAAAGCTCCTATTCCTTATCCTTGGTCCTTTGGAGATGTGATTGGTCACTGCATTGATGACACTTCTTAAGTCTACAAAAGAAAAGAAAATCACCAAGAGCTCCCTGTTCTCCCCATCTCCTACTTGTCTTCCTTCTTGTGACATTACCCCTGCTCTCTATCTTTCTCCTTGCCAAGACAAAGCCTGTGCCCTCCTATCTCCAGCAGATTGTCCCCATCAGCATCTCCACTTTCTCTCCCATCTTTAGTCTCTCCCTGTCTACTGTCTCCTTCCCTGCTGCCAACAAAAATGCCCAGGTCACCCCCAATGCTAAAAAGCACTCAGTGGATCCTAGCATGCCCACTAGCTATAATCCCATGTCTTCCTGCTCTGCAGCTAAACTTTTTTTTTTTGAGGAGGGAAGGCAAGGCAATTGGGGTTAAGTGACTTGCCCAAGGTCACACAGCTAGTTAGGTGTCAAATGCCTGAGGTCAAATTTGAACTCAGGTCCTCCAGACTCCAGGGCTGGTGCTCGATGGTGCCACCTAGTGGCCCTGCAGCTAGACTTTTTTTGTTTTTTTTTTTTGTTTTTTGCTTTTTAGAGGGGGGAAGGTAGGACAATTGGGGTTAAGTGACTTGCCCAAAGTCACACAGCTAGTAAGTTAAGTATCTAAGGCCAGATTTGAACTCATGTCCTCTTGACTCCAGGGCTGGTGCTCTATTCACTGCACCACCTAGCCGCCCCACGTAGCTAAACTTCTTGAAGAAGCTTGGTGCCTCTACTTTGTTTCCTTACTCTCTTCTAACCCTCTGCAGTCAAACTTCTGACCTCCTCATTCAATGGAAACTACTCTCTCCAAAGGTACCAGTCATCTCTTAACTGCCCACTCAAATGGCCCATTTTTGTTTCTCATCTTTCCTGACCTCTCTATAGCATCTGACACTGTCGATCGTTTTCTCCTCTTGAATATTCTCTCCTCTCTGGGTTTTCATTATTCTGCTCTCTCTTCTTTTTACATCTTTCTCAATCTCTTTTGCTGCATCTTCATCTGTGTCACAAATGTTGATTTTCAATGTCCCATGAGACTCTATCCAGGGCCCTTTTCTCTTTAGATTCTCTTGCTTGTTGATCTCATTGGCTGCCATGGATTTCATTTTATCTCTATGCAGATGATTCACAGATCTGGTTATCTAGCCCTAGTCTTTCTCTTGAGTTCCAGCATCTACTCATTGGATATCTTGGAATTTGCTACCCTGTTGACACCTGAAACTCAACAGAACTCATCACCTACCACCCTTGTATGAAAATCACTGCAAAAGTCAAATTGAGCCGTCTGCCCCAAACCTCTCCCAATTCCAACCCATCCTCCACTCAGCTACCAAGGAGTTTTCCCAAAGATCAGCTACAATCATGTCACCCTTTGCTCAGTAAACTCCATTGGCTTCCTGTTAGCTCTAGGATCAAACATAATGTCCTTTGGTGTTTAAAATTGTTTACAACTTAATCCTGCCCCAATTTTGTTATGGTCTCTGCTGCCACCATTCATTTCTGTAAACTGTTTTCCATGCTTGAAATATACTCCTTCCATGTTTTTTTGAAACCCAGAAAAGTACCCCCTTTTCCATGAAGCCTTACTTGATCTCTCAGGTAGAAGTGATCCCTCCATGACCTCTGGAGTTCTATTTGATTTCTCTTTTGGGATTAAGATCAGAGAATCCTAGATCTACAGCTGGATAGTCCCTCAAAGGTCATCTAGTTCAATCTCCTCATTTTACAGAGATGGAAGCGGAAACCCAGGGAGGGAAAATTATTTTCCCAAGGTCACACAAGTAGTAAGCTTCAGTGGTAGGATTTATCACATTCTTACTTCTATTGCAATTATTGATGGACCTGTATTTTTCTTCCTGTCACAAGACTGAAAAGTTCCTTAAGAGTAAGCACTCAGTCTTTGTTCATTATTGAGTTTTCCCAGAGCCCAGCACAGTTCACTTAATAAATGTTTGTGGAGTTGAACTTAGTGATGACCAAACATTGTGTAAGACTAGACAGAGGACAGAATACACAGATGACTTGAAAAGGAATCTGGAGGCCATTTTCTAATCCCTAATTAAAAACACCCGAAACTTAGTTGAATGAAGATTTGTCTTCAGCCTAACTCTATTCATCAAGTAAGCCTCGCCTGACTTTCTCAGTGGTGGGCCCCATTATGGGCGAGCCAGCCCAGGTACTTCTGAGAGAACTCCGGCTGTTTCTCTTCATGCCAAACCTGTTTCCCTTCCTTGTTGTCTTAGATTGTCAGAGATTGACTTTCCCAAATGGGACCCTAAATAGTCTCTCCTTTCCCTTTTCTTGTCCTTTTTCCCAGCCTTCTATTCTCCTGAGAAAGGAAAACCAGCTACATTCTTCCCATTATTACAGGAATAGAGATTAGAATCACCTCTTGTTTGTTAGCTGAATTCTGTGGTGGATTGGCCTGCAGCTCATAGCCGCTTCCCAGCTCTTAGAAGCCGTTGACCTGGTATTTGGAAAATATTTTCTGTTAGGGCCAGGGATCATGGGAATGAGGCCAAGGAAGCCCCAACACTCCCTTTCATCTCTGTGTTGACCTTGCTATTCCAACAACTTGATCTCTTTATATAGTTCTTTGTCCTGTTTTTGTTTACATTTTCAAAGGAAATCCTTGTATCGTTTCTATCTAATGGAAAATGTATACCCAGATGAGTACTTCCTCTTGGCTTCCAAGATGCCTTGGAAGTGAATGTTCCTGAAAAACAACTAAGGAGAAGAGAGATGGGCAGTACCTAGTTAGGCAGTCAACAACATGTATTTGGATAACCCACCATGGTAGGTACTGTAGGTGATTAAAAAAAAAGTTAGCCACCTCATAGCAGATACAGTAGTGGATAAAAAGTAAATAAGTATACATGGTTGATGCCATTAAGAAACTTAGTCTGGTTAGGGAAACACAACTTATAAATGTGTGCAGCACCTTGCATATTGTAGGTACTAAATAAATGTATTAAATAGAAATGTTAAAAAGACTCATCAATCCCATGAAGGATTGAGAAAGGTCCTTTCCCCTTTCTGGTGGACCATTCCTTTCTCCTTACCCCAGTGAAAGCCTATACCATCCATGTGATTCATAGTATTGCTGTCAGACAGGTCTTCACGGAGGACCAAGGAAAAGGGTTCACGATCAAGGCACTTCTTCCTGTTGATTGTTGCTGTGACCCCTCCTAGTTATTCACCATCATGACACTTCCAGTCATTACTGTTTGGTTATCCTTCACATATACAGTTGCCCTTTCTAATCTATTCTTCTGTCTTCTTCTGTTTTGTGAGTGAATTCATCCCATTCATGTTCATGGTTATGGCTATTAGTTGTATATTTCCCTCCCTCCTGTTATTCTGTACTTCTCCTCCCTCTGTTCCTCTTTTCCCTTCTATAAAGAAGGCGTTGAAAGAATAATTGAAGCTGTTTGTATTTTTCTACCCCTCATTCTGACCCCTATCATGGATTTTTACCTTTTTGCCCCCTTTCAGTCCCCCTTTATTCCCCACCTTCTGACATTAAAGTTTGTTTTGCTTATGAGTAATCCTTCACTAATTACACTCTCCTTCTTAAACCCCCTTCTACCCTCTCCCTGTCCCCACCTATTTCCCTGTTGAGTTTAATGTATATCAACATGGATATCTGTGTGTTCAACCTTCCTTTGCCTAGTTCACATAAAAATGAGGTTCACATGAACCCCATTCCCCCACCACTTCCTCCTCATTTATGTACTCTTTATCTCATGAGCTCCACTTCTGTGAGATTATAAGTTTTCTTTTCTTTCTTCCTTAGCACATTCCCTATTCTCTTCCTTCTCTTTCTTCCCTTAAGACCGTCGACACAGAACAAAACTACCCCTTGAATCTTTGTCTTAGATAATTCCACCAAACTTGAAGACATTACTATTTTGAAGGGACACTTGTTTCTTCTTTTCCTTATTAGAATGTAAGCACTTCACCATCCTTCTAGATGTTCAAATGTATCCTCCTTCCCAGATTTTTCTTGGCTACCATGTTTGCATTTCAAAGTTTCTCCACAGCTCTGGTCTCTTTATAAGGAATGTCCTTTATTATATTGATATAATATATTATTATATATAATAATATAATATTATGTATAACATAATATATTATAATAATTATATATTATTATATAATATAATATGATATATTATGTTAAAAGTTCATTTCTGCTCCTCTACCCCCTTCCTCCTATCTCCCACACCCACGGGATTATACTAATTTTCTCAGAGTCAGTTATTCTTAATTGGAAATCTTGATTGTGTGCCCTTTGGAATGTCATTCCAAGAGTCCTCCTTTATGGTAGTAGTTCTCAAGTGTTGTGTGATCCCGACTGTGGTTCCTTGGTACTTGAACTCTTTCAAAGGGCTGTTTTGAGTATTTTCTTTTACCTGGATGCTCTAGATTTTGCCTATGAGATTCCTGGGAATTTTCATTTGGGGGTTTCTTTCAAGCCACAGTGAGATCAAGCAGAATCCAAATCCAATGGTTTCCCCCACCCCTGTCCACTCAGGGATCTTACTGAAGAAGTTTGTGAGTTCTGACACTTGTCCAATTCATTTCTTTTCATCACCATCTCCTTTTACTGACTGGGAGGAATTATGGGGCAGGGCAAAGGGGAGTTTGTAAAAGTTGTAATAGATCCTATAGCTTTCTGTTTGAGAGACTTTTTGCCATTTGAGTTTATATACTTACTATCTGTTTCAATAAATTACATTTGTTGAATTCTAGGAATTGAGGGTCATGAATGAGGAGGGAGGATGAAACCAAACATGAGATGAAAAGTTGAAGAGCAGATGATAGGGAGGGATTCCATATTTTTGGTAACATAGGGGCATACTCCATGCCTTGTCTCTGGACCTCTTGAAACTAGGGCCCAACTCAGCCCAACTCAGGCCAACTCACAGATTCCAGAAAGAGCATGAGTGGTTAATAGAGGGGAGCAAGGTAAGTACTTATGAGTAGGCAGAATAATTGTTGATTGCCAAACAATACACTACAGTCATTCAGTTGGTAAATTAGACAATCAGTGACAAGTGGTGTTAACAGCTATAGCTCTGACAGCACCACTACTCTTTTACCTTTTAGTAACCACTGTCTACACCAACTTTAATGCCTAGCCCTGTTTTGATTTTTTTTTTTACCACTTTCTTAAGATAAGGCAATCCTTGGGAATTCACCAGGTGGCTTAATTATCTTAACTTCAGATACCCTCCATAAGCTACCATGCTTTTTGGAATGTTTCTTATTAATGATTTAAGTACCTGGTGCTGGACCTGGAGTCAGGAAGACCTGAGTTCAAATCTTGTTTCAGGTACTTACTGTTTGAACTGGGGCAAATCACTTTACCCTGTTTGCCTCAGTTTCCTTATCTGTAAAAAGAGCTGGAGAAGGTAATGGAAAACCACTCTAGTATCTCTACCAAGAAAACCTTATATGGTTTCACGAAGAGTCATACAACTGAAAGAAAGACTAACCAACAAACAACAGCCCTACAGGGGTGTGCTGGAACCAGGTTTGACCAGCTAATTGTTAAACTGTGAGTGTGAGCATTTGCCTTAGAAATCAGCAATGGCTACAAGTCTGGCCTTGATTTATTGTTTTCTTGATTGACAAGACTAGAAAGTATTAATAATATAGCGTGTATACATTGACTAAACTAGAAAATATATATATATATATATATATATATATATATATATATTTTGCTTTTTGGAGGGCAGTTGGGGTTAAATGACTTACCCAAGGTCACATGGCTGGTTTTTGTGTTAAGTGTCTGAGGCTGGATTTGAACTCAGGTCCTCCTGACTCCAGGGCTGGTGCTGTATTCACTGCTCCACCTAGCCACCCCTAGACTAGAAAGTATTAATAATACAGTGTTTATGCATTTTTCTCTCCTTTCCAGAGAGCTAGTTGTTAAACATTTACCAGCATACCCCTATATTCCTCTACAAACATTGCTTGAGTTCATCAGGAGTCCACTGTTTGCCTCAGTTTCCTTATCTATAAAATGGGGGTGATAATAACACCTACCTTTCAGGGTTGTTATGGGAGTCAAATGAAATAATCTTTGTCAAAGTGCTTAGCTTAGTGCCCGACACACAGTAGGCACTTTTACAAATCCTTATGCCCGGGATTCAGTCAGAGGTAACAGGTTGGGTGGCCAGATCTCTCTCTGTTCTCTCCTTGTTCTCTCTTGAAATCAAGTTAAAAATGAACTCAAGTGGAACTAACTGTGTGGAGAAGCAGGTTGCCTGAAGGAAAGCCATAAGGTTTCTTGCTATTTTCTTAGAGGTAGGAGATGGAACAGTGGTCATTCATCCAACTGGCTGCTTATTTTTGTTGTTCAGTCAATTAATCGTGTCCGACTCTGCCTGACCTGGGACATAGCAAGTCAATATTACTCGTGAGGTTTTCTTGGCAAATGCTAGATTGGTCTGCCATTCCCTTCTCCAGCTCATTTTACAAATGAGGAAACTGAGTCAAACCAGGTTAAGTGATTTGCCCAGGGTCACACATCTAGTTAGTGTCTGAAGCTGGATTTGATTCCAGCTGTGGTGTTCTATCCACTGAGCCACCAGGCTGCTAATAAATAATTATTGTGAGTTCTAGGAGGGAGGGCTCTAGACTAGGTGACTGGAATAAGGATAATAACACCTCCCATTGATCTATTAGTTTAAGAAATAAATGAGGCCTGACTCTAGAGGCAGAGGCCTTGGGTTCGAATTATGTCTTTGCTACTTAATACCTCTGTGAACTTGGGCAAGATATTGAATCTTCCTAGCTTCAGTTTCCTCCTCTGTGAAAGGAGAGAATTAGATGAGATGGCCTCTGTGGTCACTTCCAGCTCTAAAGCTCTGACCCTGTGTGTGGCAAGTTAATTTCTCTCTGGGTCTCAGTTTCTTCCTTTGTTAATAATGATGATGATAATGATATCTAACATTTATATATCATTTACTATGTACTTTATAATTCTTTACTAAGTACTTTCTAGTGGTCTCATTTGATCTTCACAACAATCCTGGGAGGGAGGTGTTGGTATTGCCCCCATTTTATAGATGAGAAAACTGAGGCAAGCAGAGTAACTTGTCTAGTGTTACACAGCTAGAAGTATCTGAGGCTGGAATTGAAGTCGGGTCTCCCAGACTCTAGGCCTGGTGCTGTTGGAATGGGCGACCTCCAAAGTCTCTTCTACTGCTGGTTCTGTGATCCTATATATGACCTTGGGCAAATTCCTTCCCTTCTCTGAGCCTTAGTTTCTCTTCTATAAAGTGAGGGGGTTGGATTTAATGGCCTTTGGGGGCCCTTCCTGCTTTAGCTCTAGGGGCCTAGGATCCCTGTCTACGGAGGAAAGATAGGAGAAGAAAGGTCAAACCAACCTTAAAATCATATTTTTTTTTTTCTGTGAGGGACATGTTAAAATATCTGGATAGTTTGCACACTGGCTTCCTGAAGATTCAACTTCATCCATTTTAGGTGAGACCAGGGCAGAAAAGCCGGGGGGAGGGGGGGGGGGGAGGGGGGGGGGGCGGGTAACAAGTCCAGACAAAGACATGAAATGTAATCAGGACTTTGTCAGGGATAAACAAGAAAGAAGAGTTCCCTTCCTTTGTGTTCAGAGGGTGGTTTATAAACAGGCACTAGCCTTGAATGTCAAGGGACTTGGTGATGGATGGGCTGCTGGGAGGAGCAGAGCCAGGAGTCACTTTATCTGGAGAGTCATTGCTGACCTCTCCAGGTAACTGCATTTGGGAATATGTGGGTGAAAAGAGGAGGAGGAGGAGGAGGAGGAAAAGAAGGAAGAAGGGGAGGGGGAAGAGGAAGGGGAGGAAGAGGAGGAAGAAAAGGAGGAAGAGGCCAAAGGAGCTCCAGAAAGTCAAACCTATGCAGTATCCTAGGCGAATTAACAAAAATCAAATGAAAGATGAGTGTCTCTTTGGCCTTTGTTGCTGGAAACACCAACCAGCGTGTGTGAAAGTGGCTCAGCCAGAGTGCTTTGGCACTTTTAATTCTTTTTTGTTCCATGTTTTCACTTTTATTGCATTTTCATAAGAGACCATGATATGAAATCCAAAGTATTTCTGAGCCAGAATAAAATTGAACACATAAAACAGCTATGTCTGAGAAAGAACAGGGCAATCACTGAATGGCCAGACTTAAGTCTGAGCCAGTCAGAGGGGATGATAGTCATGCAAACAAGTCTTTGGGACAGCATGAAGTTTAATAATGTCTTCTTAGACCATAGGAGGATGTTGTAGTGGTTACCTGCATAATACTTTGTGGTAGTGGTTACCATTTGTTAGTACAGCCCCTTGGATAGTATAAGGGCTTATTAACAGACAGGATAGACAGCCTCTTATGCTATTTGTGGGATCGTAGATGGAAGAGACTTTAGGGGACATATCCTTTCATTGTACAGAGGAGGAAACTGAGGCTCAGGAAGGGGAAGATACTTACTGTAGGTCATCTATAAATTGAAGATATAGAGTTGAAATGTTGTTGAAGCCAACTAGTCCCCTCTCATTGTATAGAGGAGGAAACTTAGACCCAGGGAGGGTGTGGGACTTGTTCAGAAATCACAGAGGCAGGCAGGATTTGAACCCAGGTCTTCTGGCTCCAGACCCAGTGTTCCTGTATTCCATAAATACTTGCAATGGACCCTTTGTCCCCCAAGGGTCCCTGAAGCCACAAAAACTACCACCCTGCTTCACTTTGTTATTTCTTAGTAAATCCAGCAGGACCATTTTTTGAAATGCAGTTATTTTTCCTTCATGAAACAAAAAGATGCAATGTTTTTTGTTGTTTTTTCTTCTCTTTGCTGATATTCAGCTTTAGATTTCACACATAGGCTTGTGGTATCATAGCAAGGACACTGGCTTTTGGATCAGAGAAATGATGGCTTTTCTGTGTGTATGTGTTACCTAATGTTACCTGGGATAACCCCTTAGCTTTGACCTTCATCGTTCCTACATCAGGCAGCCCTGATTTTGCTACATTAAACGTTCTATTCTTTTTCAGAGAGTCAGGAACTTGTTTTGCTTTTTTCAATGACAAAGTAGTTATTTTGTAGGTCTTTGATAGTCTGAAAACCTCATTTACCTCTGTCTCCCTTTTCCTTTAATGTCGCTTTCTCAAAGAGGTGCCAACATATTGAAGGTCAGTCAGCTCAGACCATTCTCTGATTTCATCACATTGGAGAAGGTGGGAGAGGATATTGCTGGGCTGGCCTTGGGAAAAACTGAGAAATCGGCAGTGTGTGTCCTTGGGCAAGTCACTACCTACTTTGTTCCCAAGGTTGTTGGGAGGAGAGCCATATCATTATATAAATGGAAATTGTTTCTATTTCAGCAGCTCTCCTTCCCACATCTTCCTGTTGTTAGTTTGTCAGCCAATTCCCCCTAAAGTAGTAGCTGATAATGGCTTAGGAGGCTACCACTCTCAGAGGTATTTGTATTTTTTAAAAATTCTTTTTTTGTTATTATGAACTTGGCTAGCATCAAATAATAGGAGCATTTCCATTGACAGACAAGAAGAGAAAAAGAAGATTATATATGAAACTATAAGACATATATATGCATACATAGATTATACACACACACGAATGGGGGGAGAGTGAGTGAGAGAGAGAGAGAGAGAGAGAGAGAGAGAGAGAGAGAGAGAGAGAG
>NW_027186316.1:3788233-3798738 GCF_028583685.1 Petaurus breviceps papuanus
AGAGAGAGAGAGAGAGAGAGAGAGAGAGAGAGAGAGAGAGAGAGAGAAACTGAGGGGGAGAGAGAGCTTATTTTAAGTCTATGACAATTTTAACATGGTAGTTCCTAAAATGTCTTACTTGGCTGTCTTTTTCTGAATTTCCTTCTGTTTTCTTCTGTGTTTTTTTTGAAATGTTTCCTTGATACTCTTTTCTTTCCTTTCTTTTTTTGAATATCACTGTCACTTCTTCCTTTTTCCTATCCCATAACTTGCCCTCCTCCTCAAATTAAATTCCTCCCTTTTAATAAATAACCAATACTTGAGCAAAACAAATCCACACACTTGCTCTGTCTGTAACTGTTTATGTCAGTCTGCACTCCTAGTCCACCATTTCTGTGTCTTCTGGAGTCCTTCTGGGATGGAGATGGTCTGAGAGTAGTGCCGCAGTGAGGAGATGACTACAAATGCAGTTGTTGAAAAGCTTGCTTTTTCTTTTTTTTGAGAACTACCTATTCATATACTTTGACTATTTCTTATACATTTGAATCAATTATTTATATATCTTGGATATGAGACAAGTTTGCTGCAAGTATTTCCCCCTCCTCCTCCACATTTAACTGTTTGCCTTCTAATGCTAACTGCATTGATTTTGTTTGTGCAAAAATTTTTCAATTTTATGTAATCAAAGTTTTGCAAGTTATCTCCGGTGATCTTCTCTATCCCTCGGTCAAGAATTCTTCCTCTATTACTAGTTGTGAAAGAATTTTCTTCCATGTTCCTTTAATTTGTTCATGATATAACGTTTTGTGTCCAGGTTATGTATCTGTTTGGAGTTTGTTGTGATATATTATGTAAAATGTTAGTCTAAACCTAACTTCTGACAAGAAACGCCTTTCTAGTTTTCCCAGCATGTTTTGTCAAATAATGAGTCCCTTACCCCAGCAGTTGGTGTCATTGTCTTTATTGAACACTCTAGTACTATGGTCATTTGTTTCTATGTGTTGTATACCTAATGTGTTCTATTGATCAAATTTTGTATTTTTTAAGTAGGATCAAATAGATAGCATGATTATTGCTTTATAGCATAACTAGGCCCCTTTTCTTCCCTTTTCCCCCCATTATTTCCCTTTACCTTTTATTCTTCCGGATAAATCATTATTCTAGTTCTATAAAGGGGCCCTTTTGATGGCTATGGCATTGAATCTGTAAACTAATTCATGTAGTATTGTCATCTTTAATCTTTCCAGTTATTTAAGTCTGTCTTCATTTGTGTAAAGATTATGTTGTAGTACTAGTCATATAATTTCTGTGTGTTTCTTGGGAGGTGGGATCCCTAAGGCAGAATGTCCCAAAAGCTGAAAACTGCTCTCAGACATTTGGGGCACCCTGGTTTTTATATAATCTGTAGTTATTTTGGATACACTTTCTTTCTTTCTCTTTCTATGGCATTAAATTGACAACATAAAGAAAGGCTGATGACTTATGTGGATTTGTTTTATAGCCTGTTACTTTGTTGAAATTATTGTTTCAATTAATTTTTAGTAGACCTTCTAGCATTGTCCAAGTGAACTATTAGTTCATCTTCAAAAAATCAATAGATAATTTTGTATTTATACTTTAATAGTGACTTTTTAGAGGACTCCCAAATGCTTTAAAACTCAAAGAATTTAATTCCCACACTACTGAACATGTATCCCAAAGAGATCCATGACAAAGAAAAGGCTTCTATTTAACAAAATATTCTTAATAATACTCTGTGGAAATTAAAAAACAAACAAACAAACCTGAAACAAAGTAGGCCACCTTCAGGGGGTGGCCTACAAATGTAATGCAATGGTATTGTTTCTCCCTTGGAGATGGAGGACTGGGACTACGTGGTTGAGTGGGACCTGAGAGAGAGGTCATTTTGTAGGGTGTCGTGAGGCCAAAACAAAACAAAACCTAGGTAAATCCACACAGGACAGCTCAGTCTCTTATGCTTGTTTGTTGAGTTGTTTCAGTCGTGTCTGACGCTCTGTGACCCCATTTGGGGGTTTTCTTGGCAGAGATACTGGAGTGGTTTGCCATTCCCTTCTCCAACTCATTTTCCAGATGAAGAAATGGAGGCAAACAGGGTGAAATGACTTGTCCAGGGTCACCCAGCTAGTACATGTTTGAGGCCAGATTGGCTCTCACAAAGATGAGTCTTCCTGACTCCAGGCCCAGCACTCTATCCACTGCAGCGTCACCTAGCTGCCCATATTCTCTTATAGGCTTTCTGTCTCTCAGAATTCAAAAGGAAAAGATGTAGGGTATGACCTGAACTTAGACACACTCTAGAAAATTATGATAATAACAGATCTGATCTCATCAGCTCTGCTCCCACCTCAACTTTCACTAAAGGAAAACTTCACTTGTCCTTTTTTTTGGATTAAGTTCCTCTCTCTTAATCCCATTCCACACATTCATAACGAGACAAACTCATAATAAATGGCCTTCTGGTTTTAATACCAGTTTAAAATAACATAGCAATGTGAATAACCAATTAAAAAATAAAACTTTCAAATGCCAACCTGCTTTGGCTGCCACCAATGAGGAACAAATGGCTTTTCTTCACTCTCTTCCTCCTCCCACTAGGTCTGAGGGGAAGCAGGAAGGGGGTGGTCAGACAGGTAAACAGACAGTGGCTTCCCCCATCTAGGGAATAAGAGGCCTGCTGTTCTGCTTGATCTCCTCACTACCTCACTGTACTCTCAATTTCCACTGTCCCCTGTCCTCAACTTGTGGCTCCCAAGTGAGCAAAGGCAGCTGGCCATCACGCAATTCCTGCTCTGTCAGCCATGATAGAGTCTAAAATCCTCATGTGAATCTCCTCCATGGCTGCCACTAAGGAAGTCCCTTTCAAAGCCATCTGTTTTCAGAGTGACCTACGTTCTCTGTAGCCATTGGGTCTTTCCATGGCTCAGGGGCAGTGTCTCTTAGGGCAGGGTTATAATTTCAACCTAATAAATAATGAACATGAAGCCAGAGAAATACGGGGAGACTTAAGTGAACTTCCCTGGACTTTGGTTTTCTCCTCTGTAGAAGAAAGGATTTGCATTTGGTGGCCTCCAAGGACCTTTCCAACTCTAGATCTATGAGCTGAAGGGCTGAAGTAAAAACAGACCGTGATGATAATGATATAAAGTAAAAACTCCCTAAAAGGCAGCTGAGCTTGATGAGGTGCAATGAACAATTTCGGTTCCAGAAAACAGAGCCTACAACCCACATCCCTCCTCTCAGTAGAGATGTTGGGGGGCCGTGGGTACAGAAGCTAGTCGATGTTGTCAGACTTAATTGCTTTGTTGGTTGATTATGCTTAACTGTTTTCTCTTTGTTACAAGAGAGGATTTAGTGATTTGGAGAGGGAGTGTATTAGAAAATGATGAACTAAAAAAACAACAACCATGAAAATGGTGGGGAAAACTCCAGTGGTAGAATTCCAGGAATCTATTAAGCAGATTCATAAATAAATCTGTCTGTCTGTCTGTCTATCTATCTATCTATCTGTCTATTATCTGTTTGTTTCTTTTCTTACTTATTTACTTATTCATTCATTTATTGCTTTTTGGAAGGGCAGTTAGAGTTAAGTGACTTGCCCAAGGTCACATGGCTAGTAAGCGTTACGTGTCTGAGGCTAGATTTGAACTCAGATCCTCCTGACTCCAGGGCTGGTGCTCTATCCACTGTGCCACCTAACCACCCCCAGATTCATAAATTTAAACCTAACTTGCTAGTGCCACCCCACCCCCCAATCAGTAGCCTTCAGAATGTTGCATAAGAGAAAATCTGGACAACTTCATCTGGGCCTACTTGGTCTGAGTCCTGGCTACTCTATTTATTAACTGTGTGACTTTGGGTAAGTCATTTCTTCTTCCTGGACCTCAGTTTCTTCATCTGTAGAATGAAAGGGTTGGACCAGGTGGTCCCTTTCAGTTCTAGATTTATGACTTTCGACAAGTCCCTCCCCCTTCCTGGATCTCAGTTTCCTCCTTTGTAAAATAAAAGGGGTAGAATAAATGGCCTCTGAGGACCCTTCCAGCTCTAGATCTATGATCTTTCTGTGACCTTCCCTTCCAGCTGTAAGAGCCCTGACCTTATGATGCTAGGATTTATTTTTTTTTCAAGTAGATTTACACAAAGCCAGGATGGTCCTTGTAGTGTTTTCAGGGAGGATAGATTTCATGAGACTGCTTAGTTGTACCGGCTACCTCCAGATGTAGAAAGGACAGGTAAGACTCTGTTACCCTCTGACAAATCAGCTATCAAAGAAGAGATGGTCAAGGTAAAGCTGGGCTGCTTTTTAGCCAGCAGGTAAAACATCTGTGTAAACAAAGAAACTGGAGCCCTGTAAAATCTGGCAGCTTATCTGTATCCAGAAATGTTTTATTTATGCCATGGAAACAACCTTTCCCTTGATCATCTCTCTATCAGAAAACATCGTGCACTAATCTCAAGGTCCCTGGGCCTTCAGGCTATCTCATCACTTGGGGAGATTTGGAATCTTTTAAATTATTATTATGAACTTGGCACATATCAACAAACTTCTACATTTCCATATACAAAGAACAGAAAAATTATATGTGAACTGATGAGTCTTTAGTATGTATAACTTTTTAAAAAGTGTCTTTAAAACTTTAACAGAGTAGTACCAGCACTGTCCTGCTTGACTTCTTCAGAGGTTTAATTTCAAGGTGTATCTTTGGTTTGCAGTTCCATCTTTTCCAAGTCTACTAAATTTGTATAATTTATTTCTTTCCTCACCTTCATCCCCACCTCATATGAATGTAACAGTGGCCCAAAATACTACCCAAGAACCTTTCCAATTTGGGGCTCAAAACTACTCACAGAAACAAAACTACTCTAGAGCCCTGAGGAAATCTCATGATCTGAAGTCATGGTGAAAGCAAAAATGATTTACTTAAAATAGAATATATAGTATGAGTTGGAAAGGTGGATAGCCAGGGTACTCCACTGGTACCTCTGAAATGTCAGGAGAAGCAAGGAAGGCCTTTGGTGCATTGAGTGGAACCGCTGTAATGAACTTTCAGAAATACGTGGATGAGCATCGCACAGGACAGACAAGCTTGACTGAATTAGATTCTGTATAGCTGGGAAGACCTTCCGAGTTGACGAGATCACAGATCCATTTGGGTATTTTAGTATGTGAAGAAGTACCCAAAGGATCTGTGATTTCGTAAGTTTGGCGAACTCTACGTGTGGAGCCCTCTTCTATGAATGCCTGTATCTCCAGAAGCTCCTTAGGAGGTAAATGACTCTATCAGGGTTATGAAGCTCTCTCCTAGTATCAGAAGCAATATTTGAACCCAGAGGCTTCCCGACTCCCAGGACCACCAATCCATGCACTGTGCCAGGCGGCCTCTAGAATGCCAAGTAAATATTTTACAAATTCATTGACAGAAATCAACTCCCATCATGAATGTTTCCAAAGCAAAACCTCATAGATGGGAAATATTAGACGAAGTACACAGCATGTTGAAAGTGCTCCTGGGTTCCCTCTTAACATCAGGCAAAGAGGACACCGAGGTCATCTCTTCTACAGTTGTTTTTCTCAATCAAATCTTTCTCCTTGGTCCTGGAAAGCCACAAGTCCCTATAGCAGCTACCAATTAGACTCTCTCCAGCATAGAAGGGAGTGAAGATCTCACCAAAGTCCCAACTGTGCCAGAGTTCCCATTCTAAAATAGCTTGAGGGGAAGAGAATTAATGATGGCATGACCTTGGGACAATGGGACATGGTTTGTGGAGCACCCCTCTACGGTAACCATTCTTTTTTTTTTTTTAATCTCTGCGACTCCCTTCCTGCTCAATGTTGAAGCCGGTGTTTCACCTCTTGAATCTTCTAGCCTTGCCCCTTTATTTGGACTTTAAGGTAGACTTTGGACTGTAGGATAAGGACATCCACCTTCCAGCTAAACCTTCCCCAATCATAGTATGAGTTTACTGTTAGCAGACTGACTGCTCTGTCTTTTTTCTTTTTCCTAATTAGATTCCCACCATTTAGCACAGTGCTTGGCACATAACATTCATTTTTCTAGGAGTTTGGCCAGTACTGAGGCTATGAACACTGAGGCTACATTGGAAGCATCCATTCTTTAATGGTAACTGCTAGAACCTGTAACTCTAAGCTACCAGGGGCTGTTCTATTTGGGGATGCCCTCTTTTTCTCACATCGTTTTATCAAAGTGGAAACTTAAATAATTGTCAAGTATGTTTTATATAGGCTCCCTCCCCCAACTTTTGAGATTTTGATATTGATTTTTCCACTGCTATTTGGAAAAATATTTATTCAGGAGTTCTCGATGTGCAATGGGATAGAATAGGAGAGCAATTATTAAGCATTTTCTATGTGCTAAGCCCTGGGCGTACAAATAGGAAAGTGGGATAATAACCTGCTCCCTTGGAGGGGAGACAGCAGATATAATAGGAAGATTTCGTTGAAGGGTGGATGGGGGAGCAGGCTTGAGTGACCAAGCTGATGGCAAGGGCTAGAGGTCCTTGCTATTGGGAAAGAGAGATCCTTGTTGGATTTGGAGGGGTGGTGGAGTTCAGGGTGGGGTCACTGGAGAAGATCCCCCTACTTGTCCAGTAGACTGTCATTCAGTACTTCATGTTGGTCATGGGTTGGGCAAGCAGGGTTTGGGGTAAGCCAATGGGAGACATTTAACTAGGTACTATAAGAAACACATGGCTTCAGTGAATCTAGTTGGAAAACCAAAGAATGCATGTGTGTGTATGTGTATGTGTGTGTATTTATTTATTTATTCATATATAAAGTTAGTGATCTCAGTGTGTCACTTAAGTAGTATGGGAAGGAAATGCTCTAGAAATTCTGAGTGGGGAGTTCTCCGTGTGGGGTGGGAGCAAGGAGCCCCTTCCAGGGTAGGTGAGACTTGAAATTGAAGGACGTAGAGGATATAAGTAGACAGAGGTTTGGTGGGGGGTGTTGGGGTGGAACTTAGGCATTCAAAATAAGAAGAATGTAGGGATGGTTTGGAAGTCGAGATGCATCAGGAGTGTTCGAGAGAGTTACCAGAAGTTTAGTTTAGATGTTCTGTGGGAGTTAAGGTTGGAAAGGTAAGTTGAGGTCTGAAGGTAATGGAGGAGAGCCCTTGAGTTTATGCATGGTGATACTGTGCTGCTGAATCAAATGATTTTTATGCCCAATAAACCAGCGCAGTGGGATCTTGTATTTACACCTTTGGTCAGCTGTGTGACTATGCAGATGCCTGCTGTAAAATATAATTTGCAAAAGTAAAATGTTCCCTGCTCATTGGCGTTAAAGGTGCCCTTGGTACACATGTAGACCATTCTTATAAATATTTTATTGAGATGATAAAATTAGGCATATAAATTGATAGTTTTTAATATCTTCTTAATCTTATTTTGTGGTAGTAGTAACATTGCCCCCCATCATTTCATATCTTCCCAAAGGGTTATAGAGAGACAAATAGCAGATGGAGATGGGCTATAGCTTATTACCAACCAAGAATCATACCCCAGAAGCATCGTAAAAGAGATTATCCAAGAAAAGCAAAACCCTAAGAAGCAGGCTATTTGTGTGGTAATGGGCTCCCCCTCACTGGAAGTGTTCCGGCCAAGGCTATAGGACTACTTGTTGGCATAGTAGAGAGAAGAGATTATTCAGGAGGAGGTGATCAATGGAGTCAGTAGGTTCAGAAGGATAAGGATTGAAAAAGACTGACAGATTTGGTAATTAGGAAATCATCAGTGACTTTAGAGAGATCAGTTTCAGTCAAGTGATGAGGTCAGAAGCCAGAATGAAAATGATTAATGAGCAAAAGGAGAAGTAAAGGCAATGATTGTAAATGACTTTTTCTAGGAATTTGACTGGAAAATGGAGGAAAGAGAGATGTAGGCTCTTGTCCATATGGGAGTTAGACTGGATTATAAATTCAGGTCATCCAGCTTCCACTTCACTCACTGCAGCAAGGTAATCTTTTCATTCCTCTCTCAGTGATTTGCTCTGTCTCCCCATATTCCAAGCCTTCCCTTCTCTCAAGCCTCTCATGCCTTTCCCTACCTGCCTGCTCCTTAACTGAGGACCTGGTCTCTTGACAGAAAATTGAGACCGTTTATTGTACCGTGTTTCCCCGATAATAAGACCTATCCCGAAAATAAGCCCTCCCCGAAAATAAGCCCTATTGAGATTGCTACTGTAGTGAAGGTGATCCCCTGTGCTACACGCTACATTACGGTACCCTCTGTATGCACCGTCCGTCCCTCCCCCCCGTGAAACGCACGCCGTGCTCCAAGCTGCATCCAGTCAGAGCTGCAGCAGTGAGCGCGTCATCCTGTTCTTCCCCAGTGATTTGCTTATTGAATAAAGGTACATTTTTTTGTTCACATTTACCTGTTTATTAAAATTGCTGTCAATGTTCATTAAAATAAGCCCTCCCCTGAAAATAAGCCCTCTGGTGTTTTTCTGTCCAAAAAAATTAATAAGACAGTGTCTTATTATTGGGGAAACATGGTAAGTGTCCTCTTCTCTCTTCTTGTCAGAACTCCTAGATATCCCCTCATCCCTCATTCTCTCCTTTCCCTTAGTTTTTGACAGTGAGCTGTCCAGGACTAAACCCTCTAGACATGTTGTTGATCCCATCATCCCCTGTCTCCTTTAGGAGATTGAATCCCCATCAACTCCTGTCTTCTCTAAGATGATCCTTGCCCCCTAATCTTCATTCTTTCTCTATTTACTCATTCTTCCCAGTTGTGTACAAACATGCCCAAATCTTCCACATCCTTAAAAAACCTTCACTTGGCCCATCCATCCCCTTAAAGTGACAATCCTATATCTCTCTTCCCTTTCTCAGCCAAACTCCTAGAACTAGCTATCTTTACTTCTTATCTTGTTCTTCAATCTTTTTCAATCTGGCTTCTGTCCTCTTTGCTCAATTGAAACTGATCTCTCCAAAATGACTGATAATTTCCTAATGCCCAAATCTGTTGATCCTTTTTCAGTCTGGTCCTCATTCTTCTCAACCTATTGACTCCGTTGATCACCTTTCCCTCCTGGATGCTCTTTTGTCTCTGGGTTTTCATGACGTTACTCTCTCCTTTTTCTCTTCCTTCCAAACTGGCTGCTCCTTCTCAGTCCCCTTGGCTGGTTGAACTACCATATCATGGCCCTAACTGTGGATACTCCCCAAGGTTCTGTGTAGGCCCTTCTGTGCTCTCTCTTGGCAATTTCATCAGCTCCTATGTACTTAGCTATCATTTCTATGAAAATGATCCACACATCTATATATCCAGCCCCAGTCTCTCTCCTAAGCGCTAATACTCCGTCACCACTTGCCTGTTGGATATTTCAAGCCACACATCACAGAAACATCTCAGACTCAACATTATCCAAAACTGAACTCACCACCATTTCCCCCCAAATCTTCCCTCTTCCAAATTTCTCAGTTCCAGTTAAAGGTAACACCATACTTCTAGTCTCCCGGGCTCATAACTTTAGCATTGACCTCAGCTCCTCATTCACCCTCACCTCACATAGCCTATCCCTTGCCAAATCTTGTCATTCCTACCTCCACACCATCTCTTGCATCTGAGCCCTTCTCTCTACTCACACAGCTATCACACAAGCCTACACAGAACCTTGGGGAGCGCCCACAGTTATGGCCATTATATGGTAGTTTGATGCAAAGGAGACTGAGAAAGAAGGAGCAGCCAATGTATCACCTTATTTCAGGCCTTCATCATTCTTGCTTAGATTATTTATTGCACCAACCTTCTGAATGGCCTCTCTGTCTCAAGTCTATCCACATTCTAATCCATCACATATATTGCTACCAAAGTGATTTTCCTGTGACTCCCCTACTCAATCAACTACAGTGGCTCCCTATTGCCTCTAGGATCAGATAGAAACACTTGTGTTTAGTTTTTAAGCCCTTTTGAACCTTTCCCCAGCCTACCTCTCCATCCTCTTTAGGTGTTACTTTCCATCTTGTACTGATCTTCTCCCTTTGCCTTACACATGACCTCCATCTCCTGTCTCTCTGCCTTTGCACTGGCTGCCCCCTATACTTGGAATTCCCTCCTTCTCACTTTGATTCCATAGAATCACTCTTCTTTCAAGATGGCTTGAGTACCACTTTCTTTCCTTTTTTTTTGCCTTTTTTTTTGGATGGGGAAGGCAGGGCAATTGGGGTTCAGTGACTTGCCCAAGGTCACACGGCTAGTAAGTGTTAAGTGTCCGAGGCCAGATTTGAGCTCAGCTCCTTCTGACTCCAGGGAAAGTGCTCTATTCACTATAGCTCCACCTGGCCACCCCTTAAGTATCATTTTCAAGACGAAGCCTTCCCTGACCCCCCTTCCCTAACTAGTAGTAGCACTCTCTCGCAAACTACCTTGCATTTAACTGTTGTGTTATTTGTGTTTATACTTCGTATTAATTCATCTTTATTCTCTTTGTATGTATTATATATATATATATATATATATATATATATATATATATATATATA
>NW_027186316.1:3798748-3816747 GCF_028583685.1 Petaurus breviceps papuanus
TATATATATATATATATATATATATATATATATATATATATATATAATGTACTTGTTGCCCATATTAAAATATACGTTCTAGGGGCGACTAGGTGGTACAGTGAATAGAGCACCAGCCCTGGAGTCAGGAGGAGCTGAGTTCAAATCTGGCTTCAGACACTTAACACAAAAACTATCCATGTGACCTTGAGCAAGTCACTTATCCCCAAGTGCCCTCCAAAAAGCAAACATATATATATGTATATGTGTGTATGTGTGTATACGTTCTAGGGGCGGCTAGGTGGCGCAGTGAATAGAGCACCAGCCCTGGAGTCAGGAGGACCTGAGTTCAAATCCAGCCTCAGACACTTAACACTTACTAGCTGTGTGACCTTGGGCAAGTCACATTGCCCCTCCAAAAATCAAAAAACAAAATAAAATATACGTTCTGTGAGAGATTATTTCATCATTTATCTTTGTCTCCCTGGTGCTTGGCATATAGCTGATACTTAATAAATGTTTCTTTCTTTCCGGCCTTCATAATCCTTTGAGTACTGAGATTCTGTGATACTTCTGAGAAGCAGTGTGCTATGATGGAAAGATTGTTGGACCTGGAATTAGAAAACCTGAATTAAAATCCTGTCTTTGCCTCTTAATTACCTCTGTAACCTTCAGACAGATCATCTCATCTCTTTAGCTTCCATTCCCTCATCCAGAAAATGATGGGAGTGGACCTCCAACATCTCTTCCAGCCCTAAATCTGTGATTCCAGGATAGCTGTTGAGGGTGAAGGATAACAGATAGATAACCCAAATCCTACATTAATAGCCATATAATGTGGGGCTCCCACTTTGTCAGATGGAGTCCTTGTGGTAGATTTATCTAAAGACATGGACAAGAGTTGCATTGATGAAATGATATGAATGGATTGTGTCTTAATGTCACCAACTGTTCCTTAATGAATGAAAAGAGAGTTCCCCTGATATATTTCCAGCACGGTGCTACCTTGTGCACAATAGGCATTTAACAAATGTTCATTGAAATGGTGAAAGAGTAAGTGAATGGACTACTTTGTGAATTCTTTAGCCCATTTTTGGAAAAATATTTTATTTTCCCCCAATTACATGTAAAAACAATTTATGATATTATTTTTTTAAATTTTGAGTTCCACACTCTCTCCTCCCCCCCACCTTGAGACAGCAAGCAATTTGATATAGGTTAAGCATGTGCGATCATGCAAAAAATATTTCCGTTTTAGTCATGTTGTGAAAGAAAACGCAGACAAAAAAAAAACAAAACCCCAGGAACAATAAAGTAAAAAAAAAAGTCTTCTTTGATCTACATTCAAACTCCTATCAATTCTTTCTCTGGAGGTGAGTTGCATTTTTCATCATAAGACCTTCAGAATTGTCTTGGATCATTGTATTGCTGAGACTAGTTAAGTCATTCACAGTTGATCATCCAACAATATCGCTATTATTGTGTACAGTGTTCTCCTGTTTCTGCTCATTTCACTTTGCATCAGTTCATATGTCTTCACAAGTTTTTCTTTAACCCATTTCTTTAGCAGCACTCCCATAAAATGTCCATACTTCTGATACAAAGTATGAGATACATATGTAAATGAGAAAGAAATGAGATAACATGTAAAGAGCTTTGCAAAACTTAAAGTACTATATGCTAGCTAGCATTCTTATTATCTAATTTCTAGTATTTCATATATGATAGGTCATAGCTGTAACCCCTTCTAAGCATCACTCCCTTTGCATTTTTTAATTGTTTTAACTATATTTGCACACTTTAGCAATTGAGTGGTAAATGAAACCTCTATTGGACTCTGATTTAGAAGACCCGGCTCCAAATCACCATTTCACTGGTTCCTATCTGAGTGACCCTCAACCAATTCACTTAGCCTCAGTTTTACCAACTATAAAATGGGAGTGATAATACTGGCACTAACTACTTTTTGGAAAGCACATGTTAAACCATTAAAGTAATATTGAGATGTGTCCAGTAGTAATCAGGAGAAAATGAGCATCGTGGTAGTGTTCATTCCTACTAGTGAGAGGTATCAGCCTTTGGACAATAAGGGTAATTAAATGTTGTAGAAACATTGGAAACATGTTGAACTCTGATCCATTTTCTTGACACCATGGAGTAGCACACAACTGTAAAAATATGAATTGCACACCCCCAAGCATTGGCATACCCAGTTATAAGCAGTTACAGGCCCATCATTATAAATATTTATATATAGGCTCTTGCCTTCTTCAGACTTTTGACTTCAGAAATTTGACTAAAGGACCTTATGGTCTCATCTAATATTCTAATTGTATGTTTCTGCCATTACATGGCTACTTCCCCTACATGAGCCCACCAGCCTTTTTTTTTTTGGAGGGGGAAAGGCAGGTTAATTAGGGTTAAATGACTTGCCCAAGGTCACACAGCTGGTAAGTGTTAAGTGTCTGGTTTTGGATTTGAACTCAGGTCCTTCTGAGTCCAGGGCCGTTATTCTATTCACTGCAGCACCTCAAGTGAGCCCACCATTCTAACTAAACAGGTTTCTACTTAAGATGGGACCTGGCACATAATAAGCCCTTAATAAATACTTGAAATTGATTGTCTTCCCAAAGTTCCCTGAACATTGGCACCTCTGCAGTTTTGATCACTAGATTCAGCCTGCCCAGAATGCTTCCTTCCTTCCTTTTGGCTTATCTAAATTGTGTAACTCATTCAGGATTCTGCCCCAGCTGTCTCTCCTCCACAAATCACAAAGCCATCCATAGAATGTTAAAGCTGAAAAAGATTACAGGGAGAGCTTGGTACAACCTCATTTTATAGATGAGCAAACTAAAGCGTAGGGGAGGAAGTGATCTCTGCAGCACTCCATATTGATTTGTGACAGAGGACAAAATCAATGCAATCAGGATAAGAAGAGAAGCTATCAATTGGAGGAACTAACCCCCAAACCTTTGTACCAAATATCTATGTTGTTCCAGGTATATAGGGAATTAATGCAAATATGTAAGACCGAAAGCCATTCCTTGAAAGATGTGATCAAAGAATTCCAACTAATAACTATGAAACCATGCTCCAAATCACTAAAAATAAAAGAAATGGGAATAAAAACAAGTCTGAGGTTTCTTACCCAGCAAATGGACAAAGATGATAATGATAGAACTAGTCGATTTTAGAGGGGCCTTGGGAAGTTAAGCACACTGACAATGGGTGATTGGTCTAACTGTTTTGGAAAATAATTTAGGATTACAATTGGAGGGAAAAAAGACTAAAATATCTGTTCTCTTTGACCCACTTTGGCCACTTCTCAGCATATTCCCCAAAGAGATCAAAGATGAAAGACCTCATATTCCCCAAAATAATAATGGCAGCCCTTTTATGGTGGCAAAAAACTTGAAACAAAATAAGATGCCCATTGATTAAATGGCTAAACAAATTGCAGTACATGAATGTAATAGAATCTTATCATGCTATAAGAAACAGTGAAAGTGATTGATATAGAGAAGCATGGAAAGGCTTATGTGAACTGACACAGAGTGAAGTAAAAAGAAGCAGAAAAACACTATATATAGTGATTACAGTAATATAAGTGAAAAGAACACAGGCACAAAGCCAAACACTGTGTTGTTGTGAGGACCAATCTTGATCCCGGAGCAGAAATGAGGAAATGTGTTTCGCTGTAGGAGTGGGGGGACTCTGGGTATGGAAATGTTTCACATTTTGTCAGACATAGTTGCCTGTAAAAATTGCAAAGTAGAACTAGAGAGAACAGTGGTGCTCCAGGTGGCAGATGGGATTCTGGTCCAACTCTAGCAGATCCATCCTTCATGAGGAAGCTGGTTTGGGTAGAAGGAAGCAAAAACTTTGGTTATGGACAATTGAATTTGAGTTGTTAGTGAGTTATCAAAGACCATGTAGCTAGCAGGCAATTGGAGATGCTCTAATTCATCTTCCTGACCTCTTCCCTAGTGGGAAAAGGAAGGAAAGAGAAAGAAAGGCCAAACAGAAATGGAGAGTGATCAAGAATTCAAGTATAATTCTGCTCTATCACTTGGGGGTTAAATCCCAGCAGGAAGCATGATATCAAGGACATTCGCTGGCAGAGTAAGGGTTGGAATGTGGGTCTAACTTAGGAAAAGTGTATATAGCCACAAAGGAGATGACTGACTAGAGAGGGGATGGTCATTAAAGAGAGGCAATAAACTTCATCCTGTGAATTTGACCTGGAACATGTCCATGTAATGTAAAGGCATGTCACAATGTAGTAAGTTGGGGTGGGGAACCTGCAGCCTCCAGGCTACATGTGGCCTTCTAGGTCCTTAGGTGTGGCCTTTGGACCGAGACCAAGTTTGACAGGCCAAATCCTTTTGTTAAGGGGATTTGTTCTTTGGAGTTTGGATTCAGTCATAGGGCTGCCCTTGAGGACCTAGAGGGGGATTTGTTCTGTGAAGTTGGGATTCAGTCAAAGGACCTCCCCTGAGGATCTAGAAGGGATTTGTTCAGTGAAGTTTGGATTCAGTCACAGGGCCATCCTTGAGGACATAGAGGGGATTTATTCTGTGAAGCTTGGATTCAGTCACAGGGTTGCCCTTGAGGACCTAGAGGGGATTTGTTCTGTGAAGCTGGGATTCAGTCAAAGGACCACCCTTAAGGACCTAGATGGCCACATGTGACCTCAAGGTTATAGGTTCCCCACCCCTGTAGTAAGTAGAAAGATAGAACACAGAATTAAAGAGGTGTAAGAAACCTAGGATATGTCTTGTCCAGCCTCCTCATGATACAGCTGGAGCAAAACTGAGGGCCAGAGAAGGGAAGGAACTCACCCAGCGTTGCATTGCTACTTAGATCTAGGACTAGAACCAAGGTGTCTGGACTCAACAATTCAGTGCTTTTCCCACTCTAGTAATAAGAATCTAACTGAACAAGGATAGGAACATGAAAAATTAGGGCAGATGAAAGGGAATAGGACCCAATGACAGACAAACTGTGTCAGGGCTGGGGCTTTTGGGGGGGGGGGTTACAGAAGATAGAGTCCATCTGATCCTAGATCTAGAAGGGACTCTAGTCCCACCCTCTGATTTTATAGATGTGGAAACTAAAACAGAAAGAGGGAGATTAAATGACTAGTCCAAGGTCATATAGGAAGCATCAGAGGTGGCATTTGAACCCTGGTTTTCTTACTCTTAGCATTGATATGATACCCTTTCAGGGCGGCTAGCTGGCACAGTGAATAGAGCACCAGCCCTGGAGTCAGGAGGACCTGAGTTCAAATTTGGCCTCAGACACTTAACACTTACTAGCTGTGTGACCTTGGGCAAGTCACTTAACCCCAGTTGCCCTGTCTTCCCCTTCCAAAAAGCAAAAAGAAAATGATATGATACCCTTTCCATAGTCTGGGAAAGGACTGAGGATTAAAATTCATGTGTGCCCTGCCTACAACAGGAAATGCTTCTTCCAATCATCCCATGGCTGGTTGGATTCATTTAAGCCTGTGACTTTTGAGTGTCCACCATTTTGAACATAAAGTTGATTCTTACAGTGGTTGTACTTGCCTGTGTAGCTACCTCACATACTACTAAATGAAACAGGGCCTCCTCGGCCTCTTCTCCTTCTTCCCCCTCTCCCTTCCTTTCCACATCCCCCAGGGACTCTTCTTCAGAACTTCCTGCTTCATTAGCCTGAGGATCTGGTATTACCATCACTCCCCCTAGGACTTTATGCCTCACTGTATAGTTAAACAACAAAGGTGAGAGGGAGGCATTATGGTACTGTGGAAAGAGCCCTAGAGTTGGAGGACCTGAGTTCAAACCCCACCTTTGGGTCTTACTACTTTTGTGACCTTGGGTAAATCACTTCTCTTCCTTGGGTCCTAGTTTCCTCTATTATAAAATGAGGGAGTTGAACTAGAAGCTACTCAGGTCCCTTCCAACTCTGTGATCTTATATGTTACTTTGGCAACCCACTTGACATTCTTGGCCTCAGTTCCCTCCTTTGTAAAAGGAAGGGATTGGACTAGATGGCCTCTGAGGTTCCTTCCAACTTTGCGATCCTGTGTGTGTGTGTGTGTGTGGCATTAAGCAAATAATTTGGCTTCTCTCAGCTTCCCATTATCTGCAAATGGGAAGGTTAACTAGATGACTTTTGAGGTCCTTTGTGGCTTTGATCCCATAAGGATCCTAATAAGGATTGTGAGAATAAATTGAATAAACTTCCCTTACCATTGGCAGGAGTGGTATAATTCTATTATGTGTAGTCTCAGAAACCTATATGAATATTTTCCAGCTCCCTTGAGGGCCAAAAAATACAGAAGAGGAGAAAAAGACCCTAGGTAGAATAGGATGGGACTGGGCTCCTTTTGCCTGGGTTTTTGTTCACTGACCTCTAGCCTGCAAATTTCTCATATTATTCCCTTGCCCCACCTCTGTTCTATATACCCCTTTCCCTGTGTTGTGCTGAAGAAAGAAAATGATGGAGAAAGAGCAGGTCAAAATGTCAGCTCCTTTTTGCTGTGACCCCTGCACATCCCCTTGACCTTTGACTCTGGGATCAGGACATTTTGCTGTCAGAAGTTTATAATATCCAGATCCTAAGATATCCAAATGAGACTCCTCCTTCTGCAACACAACTTCATCTAGAAAAGGCAGATTAGGGAGAGTTGGCCACTGGAAATAGCATCTTCACATTTCATCCATCCCTCTACCCAGCCATTCATAAGCCACCATGTCCTAACAGTGATGTTCTAAATTATTTTAATTCATCAGTGCACAAATTAATGTTCCTTCCTCAAGGGGCAGACCTCAGAAGTAAAGAAGTACGTGCCTAGCCATCAGTCCAAATTGTTCAGAGACAGCAGGGCGTCCAATGCTGGCTCTCTGTATTTCACAGTGTATTATCATGGACTCTCTTGGCAGGTGAATACCGCAATGCATGAGGCCAAGCTCATGGAAGAGTGTGATGAGCTGATGGAGATCATCCAGCAGAGGAAGCAGGCGATTGCAGTCAAAATAAAAGAGACCAAGGTGAAGGATGACATTTCATTGAGTTGGCGGGATGTCAACCTTTCAAGTGTCATTTGCTATAAGTAATAGATGATGGGTTGTAGGGGTTGGGGCTCAAAAATATCAGTTCTTTATATGATGCCATACCCCCAGTGGATATTTGAGCCTAGAATATATGTTCTCCACCTGTCTGTAAGGCACAGGATTCCCATAAATTGGAGAATAAGTTCCGAATAGATGACGATACTCGAATTTCATTGGCTCACAGATTCTGGAATGGGGCAAAGGATGAAAGGGAGTGGGAGAATTTGCCAGCTGGGAGGGCCAAGAGGATATTAACAGCACCAATCATGACTGCATTCTTCTCTGTTGTTGTAAACATGAAAGTGCCATAGAAATTCAAGTTAGTATCATTTTCTTGTTCTCATTTTTTTCAATGGTTGAGGGCATAGCATTACTGGACTTGGAATCGGGAAGATCTTGGGTTCAATTCTTTCCTCTGACACATACCACAGGAAAGTCACTTTACCTGTTTGTAAAATGAAGTGGCTGGACGTGACCTCTAAGGTACCTTCCTGTTCTAAATCCAGAATCCTATGAAACAGTCTTGGGACAAATCACTATCCTACTATTATTCTTTGAGATGTACTATTCTACAGAATATTGCAATAATGACAATTATTATTAACAATAGCCCATGACTCTGCTGATAGAGTCTTGCTGCCACAATGAGATAATGTGGGCTTTCTTTACAAGTTAAAGGCAAAACAGCACCCCCTGCCCCCCAGTTCAATTAGACACGCATTTATTGAGCATCTGTGAGCCTAGCACTGTGATATGCACTATGGGACATATAGGAAAAATTTATTACCTAGTCTCTGCTCCCAAGGAGAGAAAAGACTAAACCACAGGAAAGCTAGACTACAATGTAAGATAGCATATAATGAAGTGTTTAATTAAATGTAACCAAATGCTAAACTGTATGATCCAGCTAGTAAGAAATAGGGATAGTGACTGGTTCTGTGATTTCATGATAGGGATCTCCCAGGTGAAGAAATTCTCTATCAGTACAGTCCAGCACCTTCTCAGAGAACTTCTGGGGGATCTCAGAGGTTAAGTAACTTGCCCCCTGTCACACAGGCAATATGTCTGAGGTAGGAGAATCAGAAAGTGAAGAGAGAACTAGAAATTGATTGGGGAAGGCTTTGTGTTGGACTTGGGAAGGACCTTTGGGCTGATGGAAGAGAGTAAGGGAGATCATTCTCAGCAAGGGAAACAGCATGGGCAAAGGTGAAGGAAGGGGTGGGAATGAGTATGATATATATGGGGAATGACGAGAGACTGGCCTAACTCTAATTGGAAGCAGCCAGTTGTGACACAGTGATTGATTATGTTAGATAAGTGAGGTGAGGACTGATTATAGAGAGCTGTGAAGGACAGTTGTGGAGTCTGGACTTGATCCAATAGGCAGTTAGGAGCCATTGTGAGTCCTTGAGCAAGAGAGTTACACAATGCTTTAAAGCAATGTTTCAGGAAGTTTACAATCTGTCTGAAAGACACTTCCATCAGGGAGACCATTTAGGAAGCTACTTTCAGGTTGTGGACATGAGGACAAGAGGGTCTTAATTAAGCTCATGGTGCTGAGAATAGAAATAAAAGGGGAGGATAATAGATATGAGAGACATAAAGATGGAGAGAGAGGAGTTAAAAGTGATTTCCAGGTGTTTAACCTGAATAATGAGAATAATGGTGCTGACACATGAATATATCAAAATGGGGCTGATGTTTTGAGACAATCTGTGATTTTATTTTTCTTGGTCTGACAGTAACAATGTAGGTGACTCTGTGCTCATACTCTGCATGCAATGAGAGAAACCGTGTGCTAATGAAGTGTTCATTATTAACATGCCTTGGGGAGTGGTTCTAACCCTTACAGGCGCTGAAGTTACTAAAAGCAAAGATATATGAACACGCAGATATTAATACATACATGCACTCACATAAAGGAGTAAATAGGTGAGATTGCATGGCATGCTGGGTGAATGCTTGACTAGATAGGTTGATGGGAGAAGCAGGGGGCAAGTAGGTGATGGAGAAATTAAAGGGATAGAAGTGGCAAGTGGTCAGTAGTTTGATCATGGGAGTCATATTTTAGGAATTCCCCAGAGATGACGTTTCATTTGGGTTGTTAGAAATGGAGGGTATCTTGTTTTCCCTTTTTCACTTGCCTCATTTTTTTAAGGTGATGAAGCTGAGGAAGTTGGCACAGCAGGTTGCCAATTGTCGCCAATGTCTAGAACGCTCAACAGTCCTCATCAACCAAGCAGAGCGCATCCTGAAAGAAAATGACCAGGCACGATTTCTGCAATCTGCAAAAAACGTCGTGGAGAGGTGGGCTCTCTCTGGTTCTCTTGAAGCAGATGTCTGGTCTTGTGAAAAGAGCCCAGTTTGTAAGCTATTTATCCCCATTCAGACATGTCTGTTAGCAGTTGCCACCTGGGCATTTCACCAAATCCACTGAGAGTGAAGAACACTGCTGTTCCTTGTTCCCAGTTGCTTGTAACTATACAAGTAACAGTGCTATTCCTTGTTCCCAGTGGTGAGCTCTGTGAGTCATTGGAGGCCTCTTGTCCAACACCATCTGCCATTTCTGTGCTCTCCAGCCCAGCATGCACCTACCTCCACCAGCTATTGCCATAGCTTCCTGATGCTGCTCTGTAACTGGAGTTGTCTGAGCTGGTGCTGGAGTAGGGGCAGGGGGAACAGTTGGCTTTGACTTTACCTGACTATAAATCTTCTCCTTACTTTCATTTAGGGAATTCCCATAATACTCCTTTCTAATGGTGCATAGTCCATTTATTCAGAGTAGTATGGTAGAGAACAATGGCCATGTGTCTTGAGTGCTAGCTTCTACCCAACTGTGACTTTTGGTATGTCAGTCCTCTCTGGCCTTTACTTCACTCCTCTGTCAAACAAAGAGGATGGTATTCACATTTTCTCCCTCACAGAGGTACTATGAAACACTGGAGAAATGTAAGTGTCCAAGGCTCAAAAAGACCAAAGCAACTTGTCCAATGATAAGTTGGTGGAAAAGCCAGGAGAAATCATGAGATTATTTTCCAACTTAACCACAGCAGTAAGGAGGACATTTCTCTTCTTATTTGCCAGGCTTTGCACGGAAGTTGTGTGGTTTGTCCTCCGTTCTTAAAGAGGACTGTAGCATCAGGAAATAATGCCATGACTTGCAGTTGACTTTGATTTGAGTGAGGGAGGGCTGGCCGAGGTCGCCAGCCTCATTGTCTCCTCCACAGCCATCTGGGTCCAGTGGCCAGATATTCATCAGGATGATTGGAGATGACCCAAGATGCAATGGGATACCCTGGGCCTTTTAAGCTAAGGTCTTTACAGGTTCTCACTTTGAATGAGGCAACACCCATTCAGTGAATAGGCCTCTTTTAAGAAGGCCTTTAAGAAGAGTCACAATCTTTGGTTTCAGCCCTTTATCCTGGCATTAGCTTGTACCCCCAACTGTGCCTGCTTAGGGGACCATCCCCAGGAAGCAGAGTCCTGCAGTGTCTGTATTTGTCTCTGTGGAACATAGTATAGGGGTGTGAGTATGTGAACCTCTCCAGATCCTTGCTCCACTTTACCAGAATTAATGCAGTGGCTTCTGAACTATTCTGTTTCCAGTTTCTTGCCACTTCAAAACAATCAACCTGGCAAGCATTTCTTAAGTGCCTTTTATGTGCCAGCCATTGCCCTAGGCATGAAAAGATAACACCATTCCTGCCTTCAAGGTGTTTATGTCCTGATGGTGGTGGTGATAATGGCGATGTGACAGCCACACGTGATGTGACAGTGATGCTTATACTAGTGTGACAGTGATGGGAATGTGGCAGTGATGGTGGTACCAATGACACAGTGATAGTGACATGGTAGTCATGCCATTGATGGATATGTTGATGCAACAGTCATGATGGGTTAGATGTAACAGTGATAGCATTGGTGGTGGTGATGCGACAGTGACAATAGTGTTGATATGACAAGGATGGTGGTGCCAATGTTGTGGTGATGGTGTTCCTGGTAACAATGATGCTGACGATGCTGACATTTTGGTTTGGGTACTTCTGATGTCACATGGCAGTGGTGATGTACTAATTGTGGTGGCAGTAATGTGACAGGGACAGTAGTGATCATGATGACAGTTTTGGTGGTTCTGATGTCAAATTGATGCTGTTCCTCCTTTTTTTTTTGCTTTTTTTTGGAGAGGGGAAGGCAGGGCAATTGGGGTTAAGTGACTTGCCCAAGGTCACATGAGTAGTAAGTGTGTTAGTGTCTGAGGCTGGATTTGAACTCAGGTCCTCCTGACTCCAGGGCTGGTGCTCTACTCACTGCGCCACCTAGCCACCCTGATGCTGTTCCTTTTGATAGCATTATGTTGACAACAATAGCAGTCCTAATCTAATAGTGATGTCAGTGCCGATATGATGGTGATGATGGTGCTTCGGTGAGAGCATTGTCCCAGTGGTGATGACAGTGGTGATGGGACATCAACTGTGGCATTATTGATAGCATTATGATGGCGGTGCTGATGTGGTGGTGACAGGGGCATTGGTTGTGGTATCACAGTGATGCTGGTGCCCATATGACCATTACTGTGGTGGTGCCAATGTCCTCATCAACCAAAGAGCGCATCCTGAAAGAAAATGGCCAGGCACGATTTCTGCAATCTGCAAAAATTGTGGAGAGGTGGGCTCCCTCTGGTTCTCTTGAAGCAGATGTCTGGTCTTGTGAAAAGAGCCCAGTTTGTAAGCTATTTATCCCCATTCAGACATGTCTGTTAGCAGCTGCCACCTGGGCATTTCACCAAATCCACTGAGAGTGAGGAACACTGCTGTTCCTTGTTCCCAGTTGCTTGTAACCATACAAGTAACAGTGCTGTTCCTTGTTCCCAGTGGTGAGCTCTGTGACTCATTGGAGGCCTCTCGTCCAACACCATCTGCCATTCCTCTCCTCTCCAGCCCTGGAAACTGAACCCTGCAGTGTTTCTGTTTGTCTCTGTGGAACATGGGATAGGGGTTTGAGTGTGTGGCCCTCTCCAGGCCCTTGTCCTACTACACCAGAATTAGTATGCTAGCATTCTGTTTTCTCTGTTCCATTTTCTCCCTATTTCAAAGAAATCAGTTCAGCAAGCATTTATTAAGCAACTTTTGTGTGCCAGGCACTAGGTATAAAAAGACAAAACCAACACCATAGCTGCCCTCATAGAACCTGTATTCTATTGGTGGAAAATACATATGGAGATAAGTTAATACAAAATATATAACTGGTAAAATTAGCTTTTGGAACGGGGAAGGTATGGGCATCTGGAGAGATCAGTAAGGGCCTTATGTTAGAGGTGGTGCTTGAGTTGAGCCTTAAATGAAGTTGCCAATTCAAAATTCAGAGGTGTAGGTGAAATATTCCAGGTGTGGGTTATGGAAATATGGCCAGGAGAAATGGAATGCCATATATGACAAACAGCTAACGCATGGGTCAGCAAGATGGAAGACTAGATACTGTCTCTAATCTTCACAGCCTCTCAAATCTTTCAAAGATGGTAATTATGAGTAAGAGATAAAGGAATTACAGCTGTCTACATGGTCTGAGACACCAAGAATCCTAACTAGGTAACAAACAGATGAATGAACAGAAGTGAAAGCTAATCTCTGCTTACTTAGCACTTTCTCCCTTTCTCCCACCAGCCACTATACTCTTCCCCTTCCCACCTCCATGACATTGTACAGGGAAACTCAAAAACCAAAAGTTTGCTCTGATTAGGACTGTAGTGTGGCAGGGCTCTATGCTACAACAGTAGTCATCCAGAGAACTGAAGAACAGAGGGAACTGGGGCAGGATGCCAGCATGTGTTTGGCTCCACCAGACCTGAAGTAAAGGGGAATGGCATGCCTCTGTGGTCAGTTCTGCCTCCCTTAAAGTCACTTGGGACAGAGACCAAGGCCGGTGAATACTGGGTTGCCTAACATGGGAGAAAGCTGAGACACCTTTGAGGTTCAACCCTCAGGGAAGCTGCCATCAAAGAAAGAGTCAGAAAGGGAGCAGTAGAATATAAGGGAAAAGAGACTGAAATTACCAAAGATCTCAAGATGAAGAAAACTCATTTAAAGACTTTGAGTACCAGCAGATAAACCATCAGGGAATATAATAATAACAGAAGGAAATATGACGTCTAGATCATTTTAAGAAGTCATGACATCTGTGAAAAAATCTGCCAAAAGAAACAAAAAAAATTAATGAGGCAGAGGACCCTGTAGATTCCTGAAAGGGCATAAAACCATAACTGTTTTCTCCTGAATAGTTTACAAGAAAGAATTTTGAAAGCAGAATTTGTGCCCTGGACAACAGAAATAGTCACCAGATTAGAAAAACTGGAATCCATGATGATAAATCTCATGAAAGAAACAAAAGAGAGAACAAATGATGGTGAATGCAAATATACAGAGGTAAAGGATGGTTTGGAAAGAAGAGAAACAAAAAGCAGTAACATTAAAAGAAAATAATCTCTATGCAAGGAAAACGTATTGATCTTGAAGACAGCATGCCAAGAGGCAACTTAGGGATTATAGGTATTCTAGAAGAACATGACTAGTCAAAAGACCTGAACACCATGATTCAAAAAACAATGCAAGAAAACTGCCCAGAACTTCTGAACAGAGAAAACAAAGTGCCAATTGAAAAAAAAATCCACAGATCACCTCCAGAAAAATCCTGTGCTGCAATATCCAAGACTCCAAGTCATTAATTTTTAATCTTTTCAATGATAAACAGCAAATTTTACAAGCAACCAAGAGAAACACTTTCAAATAAGAAGGAAAGAAAACTAAAATAACACAAGACTATTTTATATCCACCAGAAACCACAGAAAAAAATGGAATAATGATTCCAAAGAGAAAAGATGCTCAAGAAGCAACCCAAGGTGACTTATTCTGCAAACTGTTCAATGAAAAAGCATTTTCAGTATACCTACAAAGAAAACTATACCTGAGCAAATGATTTGCTTTGCAAACACCCCAGACAGCAGAAATATGAGAAAGATAAACAAATACAGTGACCAGGGAAGTGACAGGTGGTGAAATAAATAACTCCAGAAAAAAAGAAGAGACATCTATGGGGTTAGCAGCAACAACAACAAAGTAACAAAAAAAGGACCATTAAGTAATTTCTTCCTAAAAGTGTAACAGGAAACATGAGTGAAGGCAGAAGACAAATAGAAGAGCATTTTGACTAGATCATCTATTTTTCAAACCTTTTCTGTCCTCAGGTTTCCCATGGCTCCCCCTTTTCCCACCCTCTCAATTGAGGACTTAGCCTAAATCTTTAACTGAGAAAATTAAGCCTTTACCCCGCCTCTTCTTCCTTCATATTCTTTTCACACCCTTCTGATATTTCCCTCCACCTTCTCCTCATTTACTTCGGTCTCTCACAAAGAGGCAGTCTTTCTCTGTACCATGATCAACGATTTATGTGTTCCCTTGATCCCATCCTCCCCAGCAGATTGCCTCTATTATCATACCCCCTTTCCCCCAGCAATGTGTTCCATCCCTGCTGCCTACAAACAGAGCAAAGTTTCCTCTATCCATAAAAAATCTTCACTCAATCTGTCCATCTTTAATCAATATCATCCAATATCTCTACTCCCCTCCTCAGTCAAATTACTTGGAAAAGTCAGCTACATCCAATGCCTCCACTCCCTGGTCTTCCACTCTGTTCTAAATCCTTAGTAATCTGGTTTTCCATGTTGAACGGAAGCTAATATCTCAAAAATTACCTCTGATATCTTAATGGCCTAATCCAATGGCTTCCTTTCAAACCTCATCCATTGGGACCTCCCTGCAGAATCTAACACTGTTGATAGCCCTCTTATTTTGAATACTCTCACTTTTCTGAGTTTTTATGACACTGCCTTCTTGATTATTTACTCTTTCTCAGTATCTGTAGGTGTACTTCTAAGGCTGTGTCCTAGGCCCTCTGTTCTTTTTTCTTAACATTCTCTGACTTGGTAACATCATCAGATCCCATTGGTTTAGTCATTATCTCTATGAAGGTCACACACATGTACATATTAAGAATTGGAAAAGGGGGCAGCTAGGTGGCACTGCAGTGAATAGAGCACCTGCCCTAGAGTCAGGAGGACCTGAGTTCAAATCCGGCCTCAGACACTTAACACAAAAAAAACTAGCCGTGTGACCTTGGGCAAGTCACTTAACCCCAATTGCCCTACCTTCCCCCCTCCAAAAAGCAAAAAAAAAAAAAAGAATTAAAAAAGCTAACACTTATACAGTACTTACTATGTGCCAGGAATTGTGCTAAATACTTTACAAATATGATCTCATTTGATCCTCACAGCACTCCTCGGAGGTAGGTACTATTATTATCCCCATTTTACAGATGGGGAAACTGAGGCAGACAAAGGTGAAGTGACTTGCCCAGGGTTATACAGCTAGTAATTATCTGAGGAAGGATTTGAACTCAGATCAGTCTCAATATTGGATCACCAGTTGGACATTTCAAATTGGAAGTATTGTAGGCATTTCAAAATCAATAAACCCAGAACATAAGTTGGTATCTCTCCATTAAATGTATTTTTCCTCCAAGTTTCCTTATTTCTGGCAGGGGCTTTGCCATCTTTCTTTTTTTGTTTGTTTTTTTTTTTGGAGGGGGAGAGGGCAGGGCATTTGGGGTTAAGTGACTTGCCCAAGGTCACATAGCTAGTAAGTGTCAAGTGTATGAGGCTGAATTTGAACTCAGGTCCTCCTGACTCCAGGGCCGGTGCTCTGTTCACTGCAGCGCCACCTAGCTGCCCCTACTATCTTTCTATTTACCTCATCATCCTTGACTTCTCACTGTGCCTTATCCAATATATCCAAAAGGTTGCCAGATCTTGTCATTCCTATTTCACTACAGTCTCTCGTCTATATCCTCTTCATTTACACAGCTACCTCCCTAATTCAGGCTCTCAAGCCTGGTCTATGACAATAGCCTTATGGTTGGGCTGCCTGCCTCAAGATTCTTTCCACTCCATCTTCCACATAGATGCCATATTAATGTTCTGAGAGTCCAGGTTTTACCATGCCTCTCTCTCACACACACACATACTCAGAAAGGTCCAATGACTCACTGTTACCTCAGGGATCAAATATAAATGCCTTTCTTTGGCATTTGGAGAGCTAGGTGGCTAAGTGGATAGAACACTGGGCTTGGAGTCAGGAAGATTCATCTTCATGAGTTCAAATCTGGCCTTAGACACTTACTAGCTGTGTGACCCTGGGCAAGTCACTTAACCCTGTTTGCCTCAGTTTCCTCATCTGTAAAATGAGCTGGAAAAGGAAATGGCAAACCACTCCAGTGTCTGTGCCAAGAAAATCCCACATGGGGTCATTGAAGAGTTGGACATGACCAAAATTTGACATTTAACTCTCTTGAAAACCTGGTCTCTTCCTATCTTCTTAATCTTGTAACACATTGTTCTTCTTTATATATCTTATAGTCTATCCCAGGGGTGGGGAACCTGCAGCCTTGAGACCACATGTGGACTTCTAGGTCCTTGGGTGCAGCCTTTTGACTGAGTCCAAGTTTGACAGAACAAATCCTTTTATTAAGGGGATTTATTCTGTGAAGTTTGGATTCAGTCAGAGGACCACACTTGAGGACCTAGAGGGCCACAGGCTGCCTTGAGATCACAGGTTCCCCACCTCTGGCCTAGCCATGCTTGCCCTCTTGCTGTTCCCTTACACATAGTACACCATACCCATACCTTTGCGCAAGCTGCCTCCAATTCCAGAAATATTTTCCCTCCTCAATTAATTTCTTTGAATGGAATGGAATGGAATGAATTTAATCCTTAGCTTCCTTTGGGACTTAGCTCAAGGACCACCTTCTGCATGAAACCTTCTACTAGTTCTCCCAGATACTCCAGCCTTCCCCTCTGAGGTCACCTTATTTCTACTTTCTCTGTGCTCTGTATGGACCTGTATCTATGCATGCTGTCTCACCACTAGAATGGCAGTTCCTTGAAGGCAGTGACAGTATTGCTTTTGTCTTTTTATTCCCAATGATCAGGACAGTCCCTGATAGATAATAATGGTTCAAGAAATGTTTGCTTGATTGACTATACCTGCCAAATGAAGAAATGTGAATTTTATCCTAGAGGCAATAGGGAGCCTGAGAAGCTTAAGCAGGAGAGTGATATGGTCAGGCTTGGATTTTCAGAATATCAATTTGGCAGCTTTATGGAGGAAGGATCGGAGAAACAAGAAACTACAGGCACATAGAATAATTAAGAAGCTATTGTAATATTGCTGATACTCTGTGATACAGGCTTGAATTTAGGTGGCGACCATGTGAATGGAGAGAAAAGGAATGGTTGTAAGAGAAGTTCTGGAGATAGAATGGACAAAATTTGGCAATTGATTAGATAAACAGGATAAATGAGAATGAGGAGTTGAGTACAATACTGAGGTTTTGAAAAATGAGTTCTGTTTTGGACGTGATGATTTTGGGGTACTTATGGATCATCCAATTTGAAATATTCAGTAGACAGTTGGTGATACCAATGTAGTTCATAAAGACTAGGGCTGGAGATATGTGCGTGTAGACCAGGGGTGGGGAACCTGAGGCCTTGAGTCCACATGTGGCCCTCTAGGTCCTCAAGTGTGGTCTTTTGACTGAATCCAAACTTCACAGAACACAAATAAAAAGGATTGTTCTGGGGCGGCTAAGTGGCACAGTGAATAGAGCACTGGCCCTGGAGTCAGGAGGCCTCATACATTTAACACAAAAACTAGCTGTGTGACCTTGGACAAGTCACTTAACCCCAGTTGCCCTCCAAAAAGAAAAAAAAGGATTTGTTCTGTAAAACTTGGACTCAAGGCTACAAATTCCTCACCTCTGGTGTAAAGATAGATAGATAGATAGATAGATAGATAGATAGATAGATAGATAGA
>NW_027186316.1:3816757-3851294 GCF_028583685.1 Petaurus breviceps papuanus
ATAGATAGATAGATAGATAGATAGATAGATAGATAGATAGATAGATAATGTATGTATATATATATATACCTATATATTCATCCATATAGGGATGGTAATTGAATTTAATAGTTGATAAGATCACTGAGAGAGAGGGTGTGCCGAAAAAGAAGGGATAGTAGTATTAGACAGAACCTTGGGATACACTCATAGTTATGTGGATTATAGTTCAGCAAGAAGACTGAAAAACAGTGATCAGAGAGGCAGAAGAGGCAAGAGAGGGCAGTGTCATGAAAACCCATGGATGAGAGGATCTGGGAGGAGAGAATAGTCAACAATGTCAAAAGCCTTAGAGAGGGCCCAAAGAATGGGAACCAAGAAAAGACCATTGGATTTAGCAATTACAAGATCACTGATAACCTCGAAAAGAACAGCTTCTATTTATTGGTGAGGCTGGAAGCCAGATTGCAAGGAGTTGAGAAAAGAGTGAGAGCCAAGAAACGATTAATCATCACCAAATTGGATTTATACCAGGGATGCTAGGATAGTTCAACATCAGAGAAACAATAATGAATCATATGAAAAATAAAAACATCCACAATTATGATTACCTTACTAGATACAGAAAAAAACCTTTGTCAAAATACAACACTAATTTATGCTTTAAAAATAGCCCTGTAACATATAGATGTAGAGGGATATTTTTTATAAACAACATATAAAGTTATATATAAAACCAAAAACAAGCATAATATGCAATGTCAACATACTAGGAACTTTCTGAGTAAAAAAGGTAGTAAAGCAAGGATGCCCACTCTCCCCACTTTTGATTTTATTCAAGAAATTCCATAAATAAGGCAAGAGAAAGAAATTAAAGGTGTAAAGATAAGGAACAAGACTATGCCTATTAGCTGATGATGTGTTGGTTTACATAGAAAATCCTACAGTAGGGTTGGGGCTTTGACTAAATCCCAACTTAACAGAACAAATCCCCTTAATAAAAGGATTTGTTCTGTCAAATTTGGACTCAGTCAAAAGGTCCCACCCAAGGACCTAGAGGGCCACATGTGGTGTTTTGAGGTCCCAGGTTCCCCACCCCTATCCTAGAGAATCAGTAATTATACTAGTTGAGATGATTAATAGCTTCAGCAAAGTTGCAAGCTACAAAAGAAACCCATGAAAATCAATAGCATTTCTACGTAATAATAAGAAAATCTTAAGAGGCAACTTAAGAACATAAGAACTTAAGAAAGGTAAATACTACTGAAAGAAACTATAAAATGCATAAAATATTGGAGGGGGATGAGGTCAATTTACTAAAACACAGAGATTCCATTCCAAAGTATTCCATAAAGAACAACTTAAATAGCTAGAGTAGAATTCAGTGTCCATAGCTGGGCATAATAAAAACAACATAATAAAAATGACAATATGACCAAAGCTACCTTACAGTTTTAATGCTATGCTAACTATCAAAGTGACAGAACTCAATAAAATAATAAAATAGTCGACTTGAGAAACAAAAGATCTAGACTATCAAGGGAAATAATGAAAAAAGGAATAAAGAGAGAATAGCCCTTCTAGACTTCAAACTATATTATAAAGTAGCTTTCATCAAAACCATTTGGTAGTGGTTTAAAAAAACAGAAAATTAGATTAATGAGACAGACTAGACAAGAGAGAATCAGAAACAATGGAACTCAGTCACCCATTGTTTGATTATTTCTGCCAGACTGCTTTCCAGTTTTCCCAACATTTTTTTTACCCAAATAGGGAGTTCTTTCCCAAGTAATTTATATTTTCAAGTTTTCCATCCCAAATTTTCATATAGACTACTTGTCCCCAACCTGTGGTAGAATCTTCTGAGCTCATATTTAGACACACTGTATGTTGACGTCGACATCACGATATTTTGGTCTTCTTCAAGTACAAAGGACAATAACCAATATTTTCCAGTTTATGGAAAGTTGGAATTGTGACAGTGATGGTTGTGGTGGTTTTGTGGCAATGATGATAGAAACTATATATCAGTAATGATGCTGATGATAGAAATGTGGCAATGATAGCTCAGTGATGATTTTGATTGTAGGGAGAGTGTTGTGGATGATGGTGGCAATGTATGCAAGATGATGGTACTGATGGTGGGATGCATATGGTGCTGGTGGTAGCAGTCATGTGACATTGATTATAGTAATGACAGCTTGTTATAATAATGATGGTGATGTGACAGTAATGAGGTTACTGATAGTAGTAACCTAATGGGCAAATGGGTGGCGCCATAGTGGATAAAGTGCTGGGCCTAGACTCAGGAAGAATTGGATTCAAATCTGCCTTCAGACACTAATTAGCTAGGTGACCCTGGGCAAGTCACTTAATCTCTGTTTACCTCAGTTTCTTCATCTGTAAGATGGGGATAATAATAGCACCTACCTCCCAGGGTTGTTGTGAGGACGAAAGAAGATAATAATTGTTAATCATTTAGCACAGTACCTGGCACATAGTAAGAGCTATGTCAATGTTAGCTATTATTACAATAATTAGAACTAATTATTGTAACTGATGGTGGTAGTCATTATACTATTCTTTTTTTTTCATTTTTTTTTTAAAGCAATCGGGGTTAAGTAACTTTCTCAAGGTTACACGGCCAGTTATTTCTGGGCGTGGCGCTGAGTGTCTGAGCCCGGGATTTGATCCAGGTCATCCCAACACTGGAGCCGGTGCTCTTACTCGCTGAGCCACCTGGCTGCCCCTAAGCAATTGGGGTTAAGTAACTTGCTCAAGGTTACACGGCCAGGTGTTTCTGGGTGGGTGACAAGTGTCTGAGCCCGGGATTCGATCCCCAGGTCTTGTCAACACTGGAGCCGGTGCTCTTACTTGCTGTGCTACCTGGCCGCCCCTCATTATACTATTCTTACAGTGATGTTGGCAATGGAACAGTGATGGTGGCAAGGGTAGTGGAGATTTTATGGTGATGGTGGTGCTGATGGAAGTAGTATTATGACAGCGATGGTGGTAGGGATGAGACAGTATTATTAGTAGCATTTGATCATTAAGCATTGTGCTGAAGGTAGAAGCATTGTGTTAGTATTGGGGAAGCCTTGATGTTGATGGTGCATTATGACCACTAGAACATTGGACTGGATCTATTCAGATGAAATTCAATAAGGTGCAAAGTTTGTGGGTACAAAACATCAACCCCACAAATATAAGATGTATGAAGCATGGAAAGGCAACAGTTGTTCTAAAAGAAGATCTGGGGGTTTCACTGGACTGCAAGTTCAATATGAATTAGCAATGAGATGTGGTAGCCACAAAAGCTAATGCAATCTCTGGTTGCATCGAGAGGCATAAATTCTAGGAATATAAATGTGGTAGTCTATTATCCTCTGCCCTCATCGAACCACATCTAAAGTATTATGTTCAGTTCTGGACATTACTATTGAAAAAGATTATTGATAAGCTGGTGCGGCCAGGTGGCTCAGCGAGTAAGAGCACTGGCTCCAGTGTCGGAATGACCTGGGGATCAAATCCGGGTTCAGACACTTAGCACCACACCCAGAAACACCTGGCCGTGTAACCTTGAGCAAGTTACTTAACCCCGATTGCTTAAAAAAAAAAAGAATATTGATAAGCTGGAGAGTGACAAAAGGAGGGCAGCCAGGATGGTGACAGGTCTTGAGTTCATGACATATGAGGACAGGTCAAAAAAGCCAGACATGATCATCTGGAAGAAAAGAAAACTCTGGAGGGACATTAGAGCTGCATTTAAGTATCTGAAGGCATGTCATGTGGAAGAGGGACTTAGATTTATTCTTTTTGGCCCAAGAGGGCAGAGCTAGGAAGGTACAAAGAGAAAAATGTAGGTGTGATGTCAAGAAAAATTTCTAAACAATGAGAGCTGTCCAAAAGTAGACTTCTCTTGAGAAGTGATGGGTTCCTTCTGCTTGGAGGTCTTTCAGGCAGAAAGTAGACAACCATTCATCAAATATGTAATACGATTCCTTCCTGGATGAATTGTATTCTATGGCCACTAAGGTTTCTTCTAAATCTTAAATCTGTGATTCTCTGGGATATGACAGTGTTAATGCTACTGATAGGTAGTGGCATTATGATAGTATCAATAGTGTTGATGGGAGAGTGATGGCGGTATTCGTGATGGTGATGTGATAGTGTTGGTGATGATGTGAATGTAATTATGGTACTTTCATTGGTGGGATTGAAAAAATGTTGGTGCTGCTGATAGTAGTTACATTGTGATGGTGTTGATGATGATGATATAACAGTGAAGTTGGGGATGTGGGAGCCATGGTGGTACTGATGTGACAGTGATGGTGGTAATTATAGGACAATGCTGATAGTGCTGATGTGAGTGATATTGGTGATGCCTCCTTAATAATGGAAAACTGACTTCTTTTTTTCCTTTTTGGAGGGGGGAGGGCAGTGCAATGGGTGAAGTGACTTGCCCAAGGTCACACGGCTAGTAAGTGTTAAGTGTCTGAGGCCAGATTTGAACTCAGGTCCTCCTGACTCCAGGGGAAGTGCTCTATTCACTGTGCCACCTAGCTGCCCCAAGCCTGACTTCTCTTAACTCAGCCAAGGATTGCATTAACTTTTTGGGTTGCCACATCCTACTGCTGACTTACATTGAGCTTGTAGATCACTAAAACCTTGAGAACTTTTTAAAAACAAATCACTGCCTAGCCATGCCTCCCTCATCCTGGATCTGAAAAGTTGATTGCTTGAACCCAAGTGTAAGACTTTACATTTATCCATATCTAACCTCATTAGATTCAGCCCAATGCTCCAATCTGCTAGTATCCATTATCCAGACCCATTTTCCTGCCATGATTCTTAATCCCGAGTCTCACTGATACCAATGTAGTCAAATTTTCTGCCTTGCATTTGGGTCTCTGGTTCATCCAACTTTTTACCTGCACCATGTGTATTTGTGTATAGACGTCTGAGGCCATGGACTAGTTAGTTGGTTTTTACTGGCTTCTCTCTTGCATTCTGTCTCCTGTGAGTTCTAGATGTCTCTACTGCTTATCTTTTTCCTATTTTCTCTCATTGGATTACACAACTAGTTTTCTCCCTCCCCCCTTCCCTTTTAGTTTATAACTCTTTTGATTAAGTTTGCAACACTATAGGAAAATACGTTCTTATCAGTCCTTGTTAGGTACCTTCCATCACTAGTCATTTGTATATTTTATTTTATATTTTTATTTATATTATAGTTGTATTTTATATTTTTAGATTTTGAGCCATGATCTAGATACCCAAATCCAGTTCTTAGACACCAAATTCTTTTCCTCTCTGCTTTATTGGTGCCTTACACTGTCTCTTCTAAGTAACCTCTCTTCCCCATAGAACCTTCTCTTGAAATATAGAAAACAAATTAAAATAAGCCATTATAGCAATAATCTCTGACAATAATCTCTGTCACCTATGTGACAATCCATGCCTATAGTCCATCATCCTCCTGAGATAAACAAAGTGTGTATCATAAATAACCCTCTGGAGCCAAGATTTGTCCTGCTATTTCATCTGAATTTTGATGGCTTTTAATGCTCTTTTCACTTGTTTTATTATTGTTATTGTGTATTTTGTTCTCTTATCAGTTCATTCAAATCTTCCAATATTTCTCTGAATTCTTCATATCTGTCATTCTTTACAATGCAATAATATTATATTTATATACCACAGTTTAGCTTAAAAAACAATGTTTTTATTATTTTCCTTCCCTAGACAGCCTCGGCTTATTCTACAATTTAGTTCCTCTGAAACTAATCTTATGGGACCATGCCATATTTTTGTAATCAAGCTCTGTTGACTGCTCTTGCTTTTATCCTTTTTCCCTGTCATTTAAAAATCTTTGATTGGTGAGTTCCCTGTGCATCCACACCCATCTCTTTAGACAACTCCCCCTTTTCTTCCATATTGAACTTTTTCTCTTTATCTCTTCCAAATTTCTTTCTTTAGAGAAATCTTCCTTCCTTCCTAGGACTATACAATTTTAAGTCATGGGATCCTGTCTAGCCTTTCCCTGAACATTTAAAATTTTTCTCCTCCAATTGGTAGGAGGAGAACATGTCTGGTGACTCCCAGCATTCCTTTCCACTATCCCAAATTCTAAATCAAATCTTTCTATGAGATACAAACGCCATGCTCTAGAACAGAAAAGTCAGAGATCAGTATAGGCTAGATTATTGATATAACAAGAAGCCAGGGTATTAAAATAGAAAGGGTCCTTGACTTGGAGCCAGGAAATCTTTGAATCCTGGCTCAGACATTAACTTGCTGTGTTACTTTGGGCAAGTACCTTAACCTCTCTGAGCCTCTTTCTTTACCTGTAAAAGGGGGACAACATTTAATTCATTTACCTCACAGAATCCTTGTAAGATAAGTTACTTTAAACATTAACCTTAAAGCTGGAGAGCAATATAGGCTGCTGTTATTCCTTGGGGAAGGCTTCCGCTGGCCCAGCTATGTCATGAAAGTTTTTTATTTTTTATAGCATTGCTATTATTGCTCTCATCAAACCTTCTGAGGTTTGACTGGTCTGGCATTGCTGACTGTGGCAAGGTGACAAATTAGGAAAGATGAGGAGGGGAAAAAATCTATTTGCCTCTTAGAAGTAAGACTGGGGATTAGGGTATGGATTCACCAGAGAATCTCAGAACTGAAAAGGACTTAGCCCTGTTTGGTCTAAGGCCTCTCTTTATTTTTATTGTTCAATGACGATGTAAGAGGAAATATGGTGTATGCCCTAATTGTCCTCTGCTAATTAAAACAAAAACTGTTGGGCTCCATCAAGAGAGCCACTTATCTTAAGTGATATGATCATCCAGCTACAAGGTTTTTTTTTGGGGGGGGTGTTATTGTTGTTTTTTACCTTGCTAAATGAAAAGTCAAATAGATGAAAGTTGCAAACCCATTTTGATATGTATTGATATACTTTTCTCTCTTTCAGGGTTGCCATGGCAACTGCATCCTCTCAAGTTCTCATCCCAGACATCAATTTTAATGATGCTTTTGAAAACTTTGCTTTAGATTTTTCCAGAGAAAAGAAACTGTTGGAGGGGCTAGATTACTTAACAGGTGTGAAAATATTGTTTTCTTTCCTATTTTCCTCTTGTCTTTTAGGGCTTATTTTCCTTTGAATTCATCGGGGGGGGGAGGTAATGTTTAAACTTGGGCAAAAATCTGCCTTGCCCTCCCTTTTAATGCCAGAATTGACCCTGAAGCAGAAGAGAGAGATGCTTGGCACTGTCTAGATTTAGAATATCTCCAGTCAATCAGTAAACATCTGCTTAACCCTCACTGTATGCTAGGCACTGGGGAGACAAAGTAAAAACAGTCCTGGCTCACATTGTAATGGAAGAAACCACCTGAAAGCAGTAAAATGCTAAAGTATAAATGAGATTGTGTTTTCCTTTGGGTTGTCCAAAGTTGGGAAGGAGGTGAGAATCTTAATGGGAAGGAAGGTGGAGTGGGGCACAAACCAAGTAATGACTTTAGATTTTCTCTCCTAGATTAAGCTGAAGGGAATTTTAATTGGACTTGATAACCCCCAAGACACCTTCTAGCTCTAGACTTAGGATCCTGTGTATGAACTTGGACAAGTCACTTCCCCTTCCTGGGTCTCGGTGTGTCCCTCTGTAAAATGAGGGGAGTTAGACTAGCTGGTCTCTGAGATCCCTTCCAGCTCCAGATTTAGGAGTCAAGTACGAATGCCAAATATTTTTGGTCTCCTTTCTCTGTTGAACTATTAGAAGGAAAAATAACAGCTGGAGTGTCTCCTTCCTAGGCTAGTGGTGACATTTTGCTGTTTTCATAATGATATTTTAATTAAAGGCCTGCTTGTGCAGACTGCTGTATTAGACTTTGAACATAATTAGACCTAGAGCCGTGGTTCCTCTATTCAGGGGCTAATAGGTTTAGAGCTTGAAGGAACTTTGAAGGTCATTGAGTCACCCTCGTGTTACAGATAACAAAGTTGAAGCCCAGAGAAGTAACTTTGCTTGACCAGGGTCCTTTGATATTAAATCCATTTCCCCTCCTGCTGCCCCATGCTAGCTTGGGCTGAGGAATTTGGATGAGGATGAGTCAGCAATAAAGTTTCAGTACTATGGAAATGTTAATGTAGAAGCTGGGCTTTGGGTAAATTGAGGCATTCAGAATGTAGCTGAGAACCAGAGGCCAATGAGAAATCAGGTCCCTGAGTGGCTTCCTAGCAGCCAAAGTAGATATCACAAAGCCCACTTGATTTATTTGGTCTGTATTATTGAGTCCTCTTCAAGTGAAGAGCCCCTCATTCAGGATCTCTTTACTCATATGTTTCACCTGGTTCAAACAAGCTTGGTTATATGGTTCTCTCCATAGCCTAAAACGGCAAAGTGAATGGGAAAACCATCAAAGGCAGGTGCCCCAGCTACTATGAGAAACAACGACTTACGGACAAAGGGCAAAGGAGATTAAAAATATTGAAAGAGGGGCGGCTAGGTGGCGCTGCAGTGAATAGAGCACCGGCCCTGGAGTCAGGAGAACCTGAGTTCAAATCTGACCTCAGACACTTGACACTCTTACTAACCGTGTGACTTTGGGCAAATCACTTAACCCCAATTGCCCTCCAAAAAGCAAAAAAAAATTTTTTTTAAAGAAAGGGGTGGCTATGTGGCACAATGAAGAGACCACCAACCCTGGAGTCAGGAGGACCTGAGTTCAAATCCGGCCTTAGACACTTGACACACTTACCAGCCATGTGACCTTGGGCAAGTCACTTAACCCCATTTCCCTGCCTTACCCCCTCCAAAAAGCAAAAAAAAATGTTGAAAGAAGACTCCCAAACTAAGAAAATGCATCAGCCTGGAGCTGTCTCACATTAGGTCAGAGGCCCCATGTCCCTCAGTAGCCCAGATGAGAACTCTCGCTCTATTACAGCCCAGTGTAATAGTTAAAGCTAATTAGGACAGCCCCAAGTCATCAAGAAAAGGTTAAATGGTGTTCATTGTGCCCTGAGAGGGGCAGCAAGCAGATAGTATGTTTTGGAAAGATTTTAATTAAAAATGGCCAAACAAATTAAGAATGTTCATCTAGCTGAAAGGGAAAGCTCTCCTCATCTGGAAAATTCACTCTGGTTTTTTTGGAGGGAAAATGGGGTTAAGTGACTTACCCAAGGTCACATGGCTAGTTTTTGTGTTGTGTCTGAGACCGAATTTGAACTCAGGTCCTCCTGACTCCAGGGCCGGTGCTCTATTCACTTAAGCACCACCTACCGTGTTTACCCGATAATAAGACCTATCCTGAAAATAAGCCCTCCCCTTACTGTGTAAGATTCCTCTAAAATAAGCCCCCCCTGAAAATAAGCCCTTTTGAGATTGCTACTGTAGTGAAGGTGATCCCCTGCGCTACATGCTACATTACGGTACCCTCTGTATGCACCGTCCCCCCCCCTGGTGAAACGCACGCCGCACTCTGAGCTGCATCCAATCAGAGCTGCAGCAGTGAGCGCATCACCCTGTTCTTCCCCAGTGATTTGCTTGCTGGTACATTTTTTTGTTCACATTTACCTGTTTATTAAAATTGCTATCAATGTTCATTAAAATAAGCCCTCCCCTGAAAATAAGCCCTCTGGTGTTTTTCTGTCCAAAAAAATTAATAAGACAGTGTCTTATTATCGGGGAAACACGGTAGCTGCCCCCAGGAAAATTCACTCTTGTCAATTTCCTCCCAGAGGATGCTCATGGTATTCTCCAGCTACAAATACCATGCATCTTTGCAAGATGGCTGGGGAGAAATAGGAAGGGAGAATGGGCCTTTTGCTTTGAAAACAAGAGAAATGGGTAGAACTATTGAATGGTTCATAAAAGTGTTTGAAATGGGAGAGGGATGAAAAGAGAAAGACAGAATTAGGAGTTTTAGAGGAATGCCTCCCAAAGAGGCCCATATGTTTTAGTAAAAGATAGAAATCATTCAGTAATTTGGAGAAAACAGAACTTCAGGGAGAAATTAAGAGCCAGATGGCAGGTGAATTTAGAAAATGAGGGGGTGGGTACACCAGATAGTGCCTACGCCATCTACCGACAGAGTTTCAGGGCAGGCGTGTGATAGGAAGCTCAAGAATTCTCCTTCTGTTTATATTTATCCATTGAGGTTGGCTGTGGAGCCAATAAGGCAAACCCATGGAGAGAGGGCAAGTCAGCCCCTTGGAACACTCGGGCAACTCTGAGACTGTAGTTGCTGAGCAGGTGTTAGCTCCGGTCAAGGAAATGTCCTTGCTGGCAGTTTGGTATGCCAGTAAAACCACAGGTGTGAACCCTGATTTTGAAAGAAAGGCAAAGCAAAACTTTCTTCTTAAATGGGAAAAGAAAATCTCAGCTGTTTTCTTTCCTCCAGTAGCCATGTCCATCAGACCTCCTCATAACAGAGAAGGTAAATGAGGTAGTCAATCAGTTCATTTTGGGCCCAAAGACACTTTTGCCTGAAATTGCTAGGTAGTTGAAACAAAACTTTTGGGAGGAGGGGAAGAGGGAGAAAGGAGATGGAAGAAGACTCATTTTGCAGTTTTAGGTTGTACAGGTAGTTGTACCCCGAGAATTATCCATAAAGAAAATAGTCATCAAGAAGATGAGAGGCTGAATGAAGGAAGAACTTTGGCTCTGGCATTAAAAGACCTGGGTTCAAATCCCAACTCTCCCATTTACATGGATGACTTTGAGCGAATTACTTAGCCTCAGTGGGCCTCAGTTTCCTCCTCTGTAAAATGAGGAAGCTCCTGATGACCCTTCCAGTTGTAGATCTGGGATCCTATGTGTAACCTGAGAAAAGTCACTTCTGTTCTCCAGCCTCCATTTTCTCCTCTGTCAAATGAAAGGGTTGGACTGGATCTGGATGGTCCCTGAGTCTAGAACCCTTCCAGTTCTAAAACTGCCTTTCTCTGGGTCTCAGTTTCCTGCTCTGTAAAATAAAGGGGTTGGGCTAGCTGGGCCCCAAATTTCCTTCCAGTGCTAGACCTAGGTCCTATGTTGGCATAAGTAGTGGGAGGCACTCTCATACAAGTGCCAAGCCCAGAAACCCTTGCCCTCACTCTTCGTGTTCTTTCCCTACAGCCCCCAACCCACCGTCTATACAAGAAGAACTTTGTACTGCGTCCCATGACACTATCACCGTCCACTGGCTCTCAGAAGACGAATTCAGCATCAGTTCCTATGAGCTGCAGTATACCATATTCACTGGCCAGGCTAACTTCATCAGTAAGTCATGGTGTGGTTGGGGCCTGTGGCCAGAGATAAGAAAATGTAAGGAAACAGTAAGCTGCTCAAGATTGGCCGGGGCTGCACGAGGCAAGTGTTTCCAAACTGTCCTGTGTCGCCAAGCCCGGTATTGCTCAAGCAGTGCGCACCCAGCACTGGGAGGCTCCCACTGATGTGTCATTACACCTCCAGCTCCTGCCCTCTGGCAGGTTGTCCCCAGGGACATACCTGCCTCTGTGGCCTTCACCTCCCCACCCCCTCCAATCCATGTTCTGCCACCTTCCCTAACTGGGCCCCAGCTCGGAGCTTGTCTCCGACGTAGGCAGTCTGGGACATCGAAAATCATGGGGGACATTGCTGGGTTGGGGATGCATGTGTGCCTTTCTTGCTCTGACCCTTCCTTTTCATTGTTGTGATCAAACGTGCTTCGCAAAGCTCTATCTCTCCCGGGTCCCCAGTTTTCAGTGGACACAACAGTATCCTTTCCCTTTGTCACTTTTCTTCCTTCCTCCCGTCCCCCTCTCCCTCATGAATTGGAAGAAATTTATAAGTGGGCCACAGGATGTGAAGCCGTGGTTTAGTCCCAAATGTGTCATTGGTTCTTTTGAATTGTGTGTTCAGACCTCAAGCTTGTTAAAACAATATGGCGCCAGGACCCATCAGCCATCAATTAGGGATGTTTGAAATAACAGCAAAGGGGAATTAAAGTGTATGTGTTGTGGGCAGGGGGGGTGGAACCAATTTCCATGCAGAGGCGGCCCTCATGGGACACAAGCATTGTTTTCACTATTGTTTCCATCTTTATGTTTCTGCCTTCTTGGCTTATGTTGACGGGAGTTTCCCAGACAAGTCATTGAATGGGCTGCCAACCTTAGGGAATCCTGCAGACCAGGCTGAAGGCACTCAGCCCAGGCAACCCCCCAAGAAGAGACCAGGCAGCTTTTAAATAGGTCAAAGGGATTTTTGCTTTTGCTTTAAAGGACACATGGTGCTTTGTAGAAGAAGCTTTAGAGGTTAGTTAGTTCATTAGCAATAAATCTAAAGCTAAGCACCTACTATGTGCCAGGCACTGTGCTGGACACTGACAATACAAGTACAAAAAGAGAAGCCATCCCTACTCTCAAGAAGCTCACAGTCTAATGGGGGGGGACAACATGTACATATATGAATGTATTCAGACTAAATACAAAACAAATAGAAGACAGTGAGGGAAGGAAGGTACTAGTAGCTTGGATGAGGAAGGGTTTCATGTAGAAAATGGTGCTAAAGCTGTGTCTTGAAGGAAAAAGAGAGAGAAGCTTGAGGTGGCAAGGAAGAGGGCGTGGATTCAAAATGGAAGGCACAGCCAATGCAAAGGCATGGAGATAACACTAGCAAATGATTGTGAAAATAGTCCCTGTGGTGGAATGGAGAGAAGGCAAAACTTGGAGTACTCGCTCTGCCACTTACTAGCTGTGGGATCTTAGGCCTGATCACCTAATTTCTCTGAGTTATTCTCTTATCTTTAAACTAGGCAGATTTGAGTGAGTCTTCTAACCGTCCAACAGTCATTGTGAGAATCCTAAGAGGGAATGTATATGAAAGCACTTCCAAAAGCATGTGTGGAGGGTGGTTATTGACATATCTAACTTTCTCCTAGAGCTGCTGCTCAGTGGCCCAGTGGACTAATGGAACTTTCCCTCCCTTGCCTTGGCACTGTCCAACTTTTGGTAGAGTTCATCGACAATGAAATGGCCTGAAAGACAGATGGCAGGAGAGAGGAAGGGAGACTGGTTGACCACACATGCCTTTACATCCTCTTAACAAGCCACTCCTTTTCTCCATCCTCCTTAGAGGACGTACCCAATGTAATGGCAGTGTTCAGCCAGGTCTTCACCGTATGCTCAGCCCACCTTTTCTGATCATACATTTCCCAGAATCACTGACTCTCCCAGTTGGGAGACCTTGGCAGCCATCTTAGTTTACTCCACTTCTTGGACAAGAATCTCCTCCCTGACATCCCTAATAAGTGGTACTCCAGCTTTGCTTGAAAACCTCCAGAGAAGAGGGGAATCTATCACCTCCCACAGTAGCCTATTACACTTTGGAAGATCTCTGATTGACAAGAAGTTTTGCTTGCCACCTTGTCTAAAGCCCCAACTACCCACTGTTTCTAATTCTGTCTTCTGTGTCCAAACAATAAGTTCACTTCCTCTCCTATGGGAGAGTCCTTCAGATACATAAGATCATAGATTTTGAGCTGGACAGTACCTCAGAGATCACCTAAACTAAATTCCTTATTTTACAAATGAGGAAACTGAGGTACAGAGAGGCTAAGTGACTTGTCCATGGTAAGTAGAGTCAGGCTTGAAGACATCTGCATTGTCTTTTCCAGGCTAAATATTGCCATTTCCTTTCTCCAATCCTCACAGAAGATATCTTAAGGCTCTTCCTTCACCATCCTGGATGCCTCCTCTGGACCCTTTCTAGCTTAGCAATGACCTTCCTAAAATGTGGCTTCTAGAATTGAACAGAAGACCCCAGATAAAGCCTGAACAAGGCAGAGTACACTGGGGCCATCATTTCTCTCATTCTGGACACCATGGCTCTCTTAATCCAACCTAAGATACCATTCACACTTTCAGCTGCCATATCTCACCATTGGCTTATACCAGACCTGCACAACTTGTGAACTTCTGGCCACATATAGGTTAGACTGGAGACAGACTGACGATAGCTGATTGCCACGGGTCACGTGACAAACAGGAGGGAATGTGCAGTGGCAACCCTACATTTTTCTTTTTTTTTTAACCCTACATTTTTCACGGACTGCCTGAAATCCTTTGGCAGGCCAGAAGTGGCCCATAGGCCACATGTTGTACAGGCCTGGCTTATACTAACCTTGCAGTTTACTAATGCACTGCGCCAGTCTTCTTTATGAAAGGGATGTCCAGTCTCACCTCTCCCATATTGTACTTGTGAAGTTGATTTTTAAATGTGTAACACTTTATATTTGCCCCTATTAAATGTCATCTTAGATTTGAGCCACTCCAAGCTTTGTGTCATCTCCAAATGGTAATGGTATGCCACCTATCTGTTCAATGACATTTCTGATAAAAATGGCTGACAAACAGTTTGACTTGCAAATCTCTCATGACAGGTAGGTGAGTGTAGTGGATAGAGCTGGACCTGGAGTCAGGAAGACCTGAGTTCAAATCTTCCCCCTTTTACTAGCTGTGTGACCCTGGACATGTCACTTAACTTCTATCAACATAAATTTCTTCATCTATAAAAATCAGGTTCAGAATAGCACCTACTTCCCAGAATTATTGTCAGGATCAAAGAAGATAATATTTGTTAAGTGCTTAGCCAGCCTCAAAGCACTAAAAATCTCTCAGTCCCCAATAGCATGAGAAATTTTGTAAATTTTATGCCACTTCTTTTGTGCAAGTTTGGGACCACATTGAAGCCAGGTAGATCCACCATACATTTCTCCATTGCTATATGGAACATCTGCAGTTTTTATTCTTCTGAGATTATTGTGGTGTGTGGTTTGCAGCCAGCATGACTGGAACACTGTTGGCATTAGAAGTACCAGAGAGTAACAGAGAATTGTTTAAACTACTGTGTAGTTTCCTACAATCTAATTCACCCTGCTCTCTTTCTTCGCTTCAACTCTTGGTTAAATTCACTGATTATCTGCAATGAATATAAATTGATAGACTCATTTGGTAGGCTACCCATCCAGCAGCATATCATAGTTTAGCCAAAAAGGTATTTGTCATCCACTTGGTTATCCCTGTGTGGATAGTTAGACTGAATTATTTTGAGTGATTATGGACTTCATTTAGGAAAGTCTGCAGTGCTTTAGGGACTGATGCAATTAGCATAATTTCATCAGGAAATGAGAGCATCTGTAGCAAACCCTTCTATTTAGACTCTCCTCCATAACATCCCTTTTCATGCTTTGCTTGATGTACGTAACCAAAGAATCATTGTCCCAAGTTTTGCCATGGTTGTCATATTATCAGGGGATCTTGTATGATCTTAACATATGCTTTGGAGGTACCCTGGAGAGCCTTTACAATACCATATTGTGCTACTGAGGCAACTGTTTTTTAATGATCAAACAATTACCACAGATCTTATATTCTTGGCAGCTTTCAATTGTATAACTGAAGACCTGAACAGGTCATAAGAGATTCTTCTGCAAAACTGTGCCTGTTCCCTTCTCATGTTTTCAACAAAGATATCCTTGATAGAAGCAGTATAGTATAGTGGTTATAGAAATCTGGCCTCAAAGCCAGGGAAAGCATAGGTCAAGTCTTGTCTTTGCAAAGTCTAGGCTGCATGACCCTGACCAAGTAACCTTTCCTCCGAGTGCTCTGGGCAACTCTCAGAGACAAGAAGTTGCTGAAGAGGTAATAACTAAGTTTCCTCATCTGAGAACTCTCTAAATAAACCAATGAAGTCAGAGGTCTAGCCTCTGTCACTGTTTTTGATACCCACATAAGCTATTCTTCTAAAGATGTCATAGATATGTGAAAGGCATATGCATGAATAATTATTGGCTTCTTCTTGATCTCTTTTTATATAATATACTATATTAATATATTAAATATATATCAATATATTTACTATATTAATATATTAAATATATATCAATATATTTACTATATTAATTTTTATGTAATATACTATATTAATACTATAGGTTTGGGATTTTTTTCTACTTTTTCCTGGATTTCCCTTTTTTTCAGCTATCTGGAAAATCAGTTCCCCCATGCTTTAAAATTTGTATTCCCTCAGGGGAGGCTAGGTGGCACAGTGAATAGAGCACCAGCCCTGGAGTCAGGAGGACCTGAGTTCAAATCCGGCCTCAGACGCTTGACACACTTACTAGCCATGTGACCTTGGGCGAGTTGCTTAACCCCAATTGCCCCTCCAAAAAAAATCACCAAAGAGGTAGTTCTGCCAGCCAGTCTGTCTTCCTGAGTCTCAGACCATTAGTAATCAGGAAGCAATGCCATTCATTGGGGAGCAATAAGAGAAATTCCCTGCATCCTTTCAGCAAGGCACTAGGACACATGCATAGTTCCATGGGTGATGACCCCTTCTGACAGAGATCCACACTGTGCAATCACATGAAATTGATTGGGGTGGGGAAGGCTAAGAAATTCATCAGACTGACCAGAAACAAGTCTCATTATACTTTCTTTGGTTCAATATTTGCTGACCAATAAATTAAACTGGAATGCTTTTGAAAATATTGGTCCATATCTCCAGTTCTCAAAATTTCTTTAGAGACAGAGAAGGCCCAACTTGGTGGTTATCTCCCCTAGGGCAGGGGTGGAGAACCTGTGGCCTCAAGGCCATAAGTGGCTCTTTAAATCCTCAAGTGCAGCCCTTTGACTGAAACCAATTCAGTCAAAGGGCCCCACTTGAGAACCTAGCGGGCCACATGTGACCTCATTCCTTACCCCTGCGCCTAGGGCCTTTCCCTAAGGAATGTCATAAAAGTCCACAAGTCACAGTTCTTAATTGCCATTTGAGGGCCATGTACCGAGGAAGGTACGTGCAGATCTTAGGTAAACCCCAAAGTATTTTATGAATGGCCAGCTTGCCATGGGCCTGGAAGTTACACTCACCTGTCAAATACAGCTATACATACACTACAAGCAAACAGTATTTTGCATTGCCTTGGTGCTTCTCAGGGTCTTGTCCTAACCCAAAACACAAAAGAACACACCTACAAAACTGTCCCCCCCCAAAAAGGGGGAAAAACAAATTTTGGACTTCTAACTGCATTAGAGGGGAAAGGCTAATCTCAGATCAGCTCCCAAGGACCACGGGGTTCTCCCAACAGGGCCTGGGGGCCTGGGGATGACTGGAAATCAACTCCTCACTTAATGAAACTAAAATATCCCAGGTAAAACTTCCCCCACTGAGTCTCTACAAGCAGACCAAGCAGCCCAGAATAGTTCCAAACAAAATTTTTCTAGTGGATCCCTACAATACATAGAAGCAATCCAGGTGTGTGTGTATGAGGGGGGGAGAGAGAGAGAAAGAAGGGGGGGAGAGACAGAGAGATCAGGAGAGAGGGAGGGAGAGAGACAGAGAGAGAGAATTCATATATGTATAAATGAGAACATTTATTGAGCACATATTATGTGCAAGGCCCTTGAAAGGGGTGGGGAGGAAAGGGCACCTGCACAGGTTCAAGACAACTGGTGGGGAGGTAGAGATGAATTGAGCTAGGAGTGTAGTGAGCTGCATGGAAATCTGGACCCACCGCACACAAGAGAGAGAGAAGGCTAGCTCAAAAATCAAACTCAGATTAACCCCAAAGATGCATGGTCAATCCCAAAAAGGGATTAAGCGCTTTGGATAAATTAGCAATCATCTCCTGAAATATATCCCAGAGTCCAGGGGTGGGGAACCTGCAGCCTCCAGGCCACAGGTGACTCTCTGGGTCCTTGGGTGCTGCCTTTGGAACGAGTCTAAGTTTTATAGAACAAATCCTTTTCTTAAGGGGATTTGTTCTGTGAAGTTTTGGAGTCAGCCAAAGGGCCGCACTTGAGGACCTAGAGGGCTACATGTGGCCTGGAGGCTGCAGGTTCCCCACCCCTGGTCTCAGTAATTCATGGCACTGTCATGGAGGGGTGGCAAGGTCTAGATCTGCTCTGGCCTTGGGTCCTCTTTTCTGAGAAACATGCTATTAAAGAAATCTCCCATTTCATGACCTGTGCATCCAGGAACGGCTTCTAGTCAGAGGTTAACACCATATGCTTCTCCTTCTGGAAGGCACCATCTCCTTGTGGGCATTACATGTAGGAGGCCATACTCCACATCTTGTACTCAAGTTTAGAATTCTGAGGAAGAGGGGCGGCTAGGTGGCACAGTGAATAGAGCACCAGCCCTGGAGTCAGGAAGACCTGAGTTCAAATCCAGCCTCAGACACTTGACTCACTTACTAGCTTGTGACCTTGGGCAAGTCACTTAACCCCAATTGCCCTGCCCTCCCCCCTCCAAAAGCAAAAAAAAAAAATCTGAGGAAGCAAATTAAAGGGAATGGACTATTTCACAGCTTGATCTTAGGGACCACAGAGGGGACAGCATTTTTCACCAAAGTCTATCCTCCCAACTCTCAGTCACTGGAATTAGAGGAGTTCTCTGTATCCTATCAGCAAGGGGCCTGAGCTTTAGTTTAGTGTTTATAGAATGGTGGCATTTTTAGCACACTGCCTGCACACTCTTCCACCATTACTGATAACATAGAAGGGAACCATGCAGAACTGGGGGACTGTTTTGCATTTTTCTTCTGAATAATATGCTGTCAATCATCACCAAGGGCTCCCCAAACACTGTGCTTATGGGTAGGGACTCATGAAACTGATGAAGGGCTCCCTTGCTCAATTCCCATTACAAGGAGAAAAACAGTCCCTGGCTCTCTGAAACTTAGCTGCACATGTTTTCTTTTCTTTCTTTTTTTTCTAATTCGATTCAATAAGCATTTATTTATTTTTTCACATTTTTTCAATTATGTACATTTTCCAAAAGTCTGTTTCTGCGTTGTTATTATTAGTCTTTTCTATCAGCTCAGACAGTCTTAAGTTTTCTCAGGGTAGAGAACTGCTTTTCCAGAAACTCAAAGGCTTTCTCTAGTTATGTGGCTCTGGGTTTCTGGGCCATACAATCCCAAATGGGACTCAGGTTCAGTATGGGGAAGGCATAGATAAAGGTAAGGTGGGGGTGAGGAATTGGCATATTGCCATGGTAATTGGAACAACTCTTGGATTTTCCTACAATACCTATCCTGGTGCCCACCTATCCATGAAGTTAGGAATGAAGACATAGCAGAAGGGAAATGTAGATTGAAGACAACTAGCTCTTTATAACCCCAAAGAGTGGCACAGCCAGAACAGACCTGGTGTTTATCTGTATAACAAGACAGAGCAGAAAGTCAGAAGATCTGAATTCTAGTCCCAGCTGTATGACATTGGGCAGGGCATCTGGCTTTCCTGGGCCTCAGTTTTCTCTGCTGTAAAACAGTGAAGGTTGGGCTTGGGGTCCTCCAGGGTTTTTTCTATGCCCTGATGCACTGTGTTTTTCTGCACAGAATTCCTACACATGGTCTAGTCCCCATAGCTTCCAAATGGGATGTAACTAGAGTATCTTGAAGGGGGAGGCCTAGGAAGAAATGCTGATTCAACCACTTGGGAGAGTGGTCCCTCATGTATTCTTGGGTGAACATTTGTGAGACCAGCATTTAGACCACAAAACTTTCTAGCAGCTGCATTGGGTGTTTGTAGCAAGGAGCCTGGCATAACCCAGACTCCAGGGCATAAAGAAAGAGTACCTGGGGCGGGGGTGGGGGCATGTTCTCAGTAGGCCTTCCAGAATGCGGAGGGGAAAATGGAGCTCCCGGAACCATCTGCAGGCATGTGATGTATTTGCCATATGATTGTGTTTCTCCCCCTACCCCCCACCCATCTTGATTACCTGCTGGTTAATGTCCTTATTTCCCCCCATATCTCAGGCCTGTATAACTCTGTGGATAGTTGGATGATTGTGCCCAACATTAAACAGAACCATTACACAGTGCATGGACTCCAGAGTGGGACGCGTTACATCTTCCTCGTCAAAGCTATCAACCAGGCAGGCAGCCGGAACAGTGAACCGACCCGACTGAAAACAAACAGTATGTCCTAGGGTCTTCTGGTTGCCCTTGATTCTTGGCCATCCAGTGGTCACTCTCACTAACAAATTGCCTGATTATATGCTGTTTGCCCTGTAGATGGGAGGGTATGGGGAGGTAGAGAGATAGATGAAAATAGAGCATTAGCCAAGTTCTAGGTTCTGAGATAACTCCCTCTATCAATTCAGGTTGGCCCCAACTTTGCAACTTCTAATCTTTTTTTTGGAGGGGGGAAGGTAGGGCAATTGAGGTTAAGTGACTTGCCCAAGGTCACATGGCTAGATTTGTGTCATATGATTTCAACTCAGGTTTTCCTGACTCCAGGACCAATACTCTACTCACTGTACCACCTAGCTGCCCCTACTTCTAATCTTAAACAGCTGCTTGGGGTACCCTGGGAGAGGGGACTTGCTCAGGATTTCTTAGCCAGTATGTGTCAGAGGAGGCCTTCCTCACTCCAAGGCCAGCCCTCTGGCCATTATGTCAGACTGCCTCTCATAACAACTGTATAAAAATATAGCAATCCATGAAGTTCATTATGACAGATCTAATGCTCTGTTTTAATGAATATAAACTCAATGAGAGTAGAGATTGTTTCATTCTTTGTATCTGTACCCCCAGGTCAGTGTTTGGCACATAGAAGGTACATAGTAGATATTTGTTGATTCATCGTACCTTCTGACCTGCTCTCATATAATAATGTAGTAATCCAAAAAATGGCCAATTTATGTATTTAGTAAAGCAACACAATATAATAGAAAGAGCTATGGGCCTGGAGTGAGTAGACATCTAAGTTTGAATCTCAACTCTGACACTAGCTGTGTTCACTTGGGCAAGGTGCTTTATGGCTTTGGGCCTCAGTTTGCTCATCTGTAAAATAAGGAGATTGTACCTGATAACCTTTGAGATACCTTCCAAATCTAAATTGATGAACCCATGAATCTCATCCCTGGTACTTAGCTGGGTCACTTTACTTCTGAGTCAGAATTTCATTATTTATAAAATGGGGATAATAACACTTCTCAGGGATGTTGCCAGGGGGATAATGTATGTACTCAACTCATTAACCTCAAAGAATGCAGCAACCTGACAAATCATTCCTTGGGGTTTAGGACATTGGGCAGTGACTTGGTTAGAGTCCTTACCTATTTGATTGTGCTTGTTCTTCTCTTCCATTGGCAGGCCAGCCCTTTAAGCTGGACCCAAAAATGACTCACAAGAAGTTGAAGATCTCCAATGATGGTTTACAAATGGAGAAAGATGAAAGCTCTTTGAAGAAGAGCCATACCCCAGAAAGATTCAGTGGCACTGGCTGCTATGGAGCCACAGGGAATGTATTCCTTGACAGTGGCTGTCATTACTGGGAAATAGTCATGGGGTCATCAACCTGGTGAGTAGCTCTGCCTTGAAGATACTCCTTCCTTCCTCTCACTTATGTCGTTATTGTCAGATTTCTGGTGTGGAGGGATAATAGCTGATGCCATAACAGTATATCCTAGAGGCACAATAATAAAAGATCCATGGTTAGGGCAAAGGAGGACAAAGTCACAAAAAACATTATAAAAGTTACTTCAGAAAATATTTTTCAGCTTTTTTTCAACTCTAAGAACAACATGATATGTCAACAACACACCATATGGCAGCATACTACCATTGAAAGTGCCCTGGATTTGGACTCCAGGGACCTGGTTAACACGAAGTTAAGAATCCTGCCTCTGATGTCATCTTGGGCACATCATTTCCCATCCATGGGCCTTAGTTTTATTGGACTAGGTGGCCTCTGAGGTCCCTTCCAGCTCTGTAATACTAAGTCAGGAGTTCTACTCCAGCTCTATGTACTACCTCACTGTGTAGCCTTAAACGAGTAGATTTCCCTCTCTGATCTCTAGTTTCTTCCTCTGTAAAATGGGTATAGAATGGGCCGGCTAGGTGGTGCAGTGAATAGAGCACTGGCTTTGAAGTCAGGAGGACCTGAGTTCAAATCCGGTTTCAGACACCTAACATTTGCCAGCCATGTGACCTTGGGCAAGTCACTTAACTCGAATTGCCCTGCCTCCCCCCCCTCCAAAAAGAAAAAAAAATGGGTATAGAATAACCTACCTTGCTTCTTAAGATTGTTATGAAAGTCCGTAAGGTCATAGAATCTAAGAGTTGGCAGGGACCTCAGAACCCATCTTGTTCAACTTGTGCCTGAACAAGGATCCCTTCTACAACCTGCCAAAGTGATGGTCATTCAGCCTCTTCTTCAAGACCTCCAGTGAAGGGGAAACCCACCACTTCCCAAGGCAGACTGTCCCACTTTAGGACAGCTCAAATTGTTAGGAAGTTTTTTCCAACATCAATTTGCCTCCTTGCACCTTCTATCCATTCTACCAGATTCTTTCCTCTGGGACCAAACAGGTCCCTCCTTAATGTGATGGTCCTTGAAATACTTGATGAAGGCCATCTGGTCAATCAAATCCTGTTCTAAAACAGCCTCCTTTTAACCAACTGTTCACTTCCCAAATCTGTCTTTTCTGGAGCCCCAGCCTTCAATCAGGAGCAGTAATGAAAACACCACCTGTGCCTCTAATGTCTTCTTGCCAAAGACTTAATCATTTTAAAACAGAGCTTTCTAGGTTCTTTCTGGCAGGATTATTTGTGTATTAATCACCAGAATTGGGTAGGCATCATCCAGTTAATACTGTATATGCTGAATCAAAGCATACTTTGGGGAGAAAGTGATGGCAGCTGGATTCAGAGCAGAGATAGCTGACGGTGGGACCGGAGCAGATTCTTTGACCTTCCTTTATGTTCCTTTGTCATTGGACCCCCTCTCAGAATAACATTTTAAAATGCATAAAAGTTGTAGTATTACAAAGGGAATCAAAGACATAGAAATATGGCTATCAAAATATTCTTTAAAAAAATTCATGCACCTCAAGTTAAGAACACCTGGACTAGAGAATTAAATGTCAAACCCACTTTTCTGGTGGCCTGAATTAAGACAGCTTTCAAGGTAATCTCCAATTACTTTTTCATGAGTCGACATGGGCTTGTAATACATTCAGGGATCATCTTTGTCCTTCATCTCCCAAAGAACTTTAGGAGTCTAACTAGCTAAAATAAGCTGGTACCTCATTCTCTGGTTTCTTTTTTTGTCTTTTTAGAGGGGTGAAGGCAGGGCAGTTGGGGTTAAGTGACTTGCCTAAGGTCACAAAGCTAGTAAGTGTTAAGTGTCTGAGGCCAGATTTGAACTTAGGTCCTCCTGACTCCAGGGCCAGTGTTCTATTCACTGCACCATCTAGCTGTCCCTATTCTCTGGTTTCTTGTAAGTTAGGAATGCTAGCAATTAATTTATTTCTTTATAATTTGATCTAATAAGATAATATCCACTAAGCATTTTGTAAACCTTAAAGTACTTTATCAATCATTCAGCAAGCATTTCTTAAGCATATACTATATATCAGGCATGGAGCACACCAAGAAAAAGAGAAAACACAGTCCCTGCCTTCAAGGTGTTTATATTCTAATGGGAGATGGGGTGGGGGTGAGGGTGGGGTAGAAAAACATGTAGATAACTAAGTATATTATTTTCTCAACAAACTGAAGTCATGAAGGTGATGGCCTTTGAAGCCCTTTCCAATGCTGATATTTTATAAATGAGATCACCCAGAGAATATTGAGAGAGGAAAGACCCCAGGATAGAACCTTGAGGAATATTTGCATTAAGAGGGCAAGAGAAGGAAGAAGACCCAATGAAGAAAACAAAGAAGGAAATGAAAAAGAAATACACTGGATATATTTCTTTCTTAGTAGAGGAGATAAGCTAGACACAGATAACTATGATACCAGATAATTAATTCATAAGGGAAGTACAAAGTGCTGAGCATTTCCAGAAGAAGGGGAGAGATTGTCAGTCTAGGGAAAATCAGGAAGGGGGCTACATTTATTCTGGGCTTTGAAAGATATCTAAGAATATCTAAGATATCAAAGGAATTCCCTTCTGGAGCCCAGGGCCTCATCTCTAAATTGCTCTGGCATAACCCCTCAGAGTGACTTCCCCTCAGGTCTTGAAGCACCCCTGGGTGCAGGCCCATTCCCAGAGACTGCTTCCCCCTTGCTCCCCCCACCCTGCCCACTGAATTCTATCTTATGTATAGATTTTATGTGTGTTTTATATTTGAAGGGAAACGAGAGGGTAGGTCCCTGACTTCTTTCCCCTTCATCATTATTGCCTCCAACTTCAGAGACATGGTGTTTTTTGTGTGTATGGGAAAAAAGACTACAATATGCCAGGCATTATGTAGGATGTTATTAACAGGCAAAGATAGAGGTGGGGTGGACACTCTAGGCATAGAGAATTTTGTGAGCAAAAACACAGAATTGGGGATGGCAGATAGACAGTTTGGCTGGAACTTAAGAGTCCATGAAGAAGGAGAGATGTGGGAGAAGCTAGAGAGAAAAATTTGAATGGCAGACTAAGACAGACATTATTTGGTTAGAAATGGGGAGCCATTGAAAGTTTTCAAGTATAGGAGTGATAGCTGTGTATTAGAATGATTATTTTTGCAAATGTACCATAGGATGGATTGGAAGGGGCAGAGAATTTAAGACTGATCAGGAAGATACTGAAATAATTCAGACAAGTATGTGGTGAGAGCCTGAACTAGCATGATAGCAGCAGTAGTAGGAAGGAAAGGACAGATGTGAGAGAGAAATTGCCCAGATAGAATAAGGGAACTGATTGGATGTCAAGGGAGGAGGGAAGAACCTATCATCACACCAAGGTTTTTGAGCTTAAGGTGACTGGTTAACTATTCTCCGTGAATGGAAATGGAGAAGTTAGTAAGAGAGGCTTTGGCAAAAGGAAAGATGATGAAGTCAGTTTGGGGCATGTTCAAATGCACGACTGCACCTTGACAAGGAAAGAAGGAGACAAGCATTTATTAAGCTCCTACTATGTGCTAGGCACTGTGCTAAGTACATTATAAAATCTCATTTGAATCTCACAACATCCCTGGGAGGTAGATGCTATTATTATTCCAACTTTACAGTTGAGAAAACTGAGGCCAGTTAGGTTTAGTGATTTGCCTAAAGTCACACAGCTAGCAAGTGTCTGAGGTTGTCAGGTCTTCCTGACTTTAGTCCCTGTGCTCTGTCCACTGCAGCACCACCTAGCTACCTCAAAGAGTCACAGTTGTAAATACAGATTTGAGAAAAATGTGCAAAGAGGTTATAACTGAAGCCATGGAAATTAGATGATAGCATCAAAGAAAATAGCTTAGAGAAGAGGGCCTAGGACAGAGCCTTGGGAAATACTAACATTTAGGGAGTAGACAGAGGAAGAGGAACCATTGAAGGAGGTAGAGAAGGAATGGTCAGAGATAGGAGGAGAACCAGGAAACTAGCAACACAGGATTTAGGAGTTGGAAGGGACCTTATGGATCTTCCATTCCAGTCCATACCTGACCAAGAATCCCTTCTGTAACGTTCCTGAAAGGTAACCATCTAGCCCTTTGCTTGAAGGGATTTCTTCTCATCAGACCTAGGTCCTCAGTCTAGTCTGTGCTTGCCTGTAAGTTCCTGAATTCAGTCTGAGGGACAGGATTCCCCATGCCCCAGCTGGCTTTCCTCAGCCTTGTAGGCTGGACTGGCCAAGGCCCATTGAAGTAGGGTCTCTCACTACAGCAGTTGTAATGAGTGCCTTTTGAGCTGGAGTTTAAAAATGAGGAGGAGATTCAATCAGTTTCATTTCTTTCATTTGGCAGCAAATTCTTCTCTAAATAAATCAGTATGTGGTAACCCTTTGACGTACTAGGAAGGGGAAAAGGAAACTCATGCCAAGACTTACATGTCCAAAGATTTATTAGAGGATATTCTGTACAGCCAACTGAGACCTCAAAAGGGCTGGAGAGAGAAATGGGATGCTTCAGTCCTTCAAATACATATCTGAATGGGGGTGGGGGTCTAGTACCTCCCAAGATTGCTTCCTAGCTTCCTTTTTGTTGTACAGGAAAAGACTCTGCTCTGAAATGTATTAATGAGTCTCTCTCCTTGTCAAGCGTTCCAGCATAGCTGTTGATGGGGAGCTACCTTAGCTTTGAGATCTTTGTATCAGGATTTTTTAATAAAATAATTTGCTGAGAGAGATGAGACTGTAACATTCACTGAGTTACTCAAGGTTGGCTAGAAAGGGGGATGTGGAGGGTCTTATCTATGATTCCAGGGTTGTCTGAATCCAGAGCAACACTTAACCTATGAGGTTATTATGAAAAGAGGGGGAGACTTTGACTGGTTTTAGGGGTAAAAGGTAAAAAAAAAGCAAGAGTAAAGATTTCAGGGATATGTGCCCATTATCTGGCAGGTGCTATGAGGCTGACAGTTGGGTGTTCTCTGGTGAGGAGTCTAAGCCAGGCCTTACAAAAATGCTCCTGGGCTTGTTTTCCTTCCTGGGATTTTACATTAGAAATGTTAATTCTGATACCAGAAGGGAAAGGGAATAAACCTCCCAGAACCCTAAGATACAAACAAGGCCTTGCATATTAATTGTTAGTTAAGTATCTGTAAATGTACATATGCATGTGGTTATTCTCTAGGAAGGAGTATTGATTCATTTACATTCTTCTGGGTGAGGAAGGTTAGAATTTGCAAGTACAAAATTCTGCAAAGCAAAACCTATATCCTGATTCATGTGAGAGAAACTCTAGAGACCAGACATTATGTTAAACACTATAGCGGTTAAAGATTTATTGGCCCTGCCATAGCCATTATGTGAAGGTCACATTTCCCCATTATTCACACTGCTCAATGCTGGGGGCTGGGAAAGGAGAGGATAGATAGCTACACCCTCCTTCTCTTTAACCCCTGCTGGCTGAATCTCTGTATTGTTAGGTGATTGGGAGGGAGCTGGGTGCCCCAGGAGAATTCCAGGGAACTGGGCCATGTGGGAAAGGCCTGGGGCTTTTCCTTTTTGGGGTCCAGATTCCATCCTCATCAAAGTGACTTGCCCCAGGGTCACAGCTAGGAAGTACCTGAGGCCAGATTTGAACTCTTTCTTACTTTAGGCCCTGTGCTCTATCCACCGCAGCGCCACCTAGCTGCCCTCTAACCCTAGAAGGGACATCAAAAGCTATCTCTTTCAATCCCCTCATCTTTTACAGATGAGGAAACTGAGTCACTGTCATCTCCCACTCAATATCTACATGAAGACATGCTTCACATGATTGACTTATGATTAGGCACTGACATTTTCATACCCCAGAGTGATATCAGTATCAGCTTCTCAGAAATTTAGATTGTAAGCCCCTTGAGGCTAATGTAGTTCTTGTGTATTTCTCATAGTGCTTAACTCATGGTTGGCCATATATTTTGGAATTTCATGAAAGCTATTGAGTGAATGAGTGAATGAATGAATACACCTCTTTCTCTCTTCCGCTGCCCTTAGGTATGCTGTTGGTGTTGCCTACAAGTCAGCTCCAAAGAATGAATGGATTGGCAAAAACTCATCATCGTGGGTTTTCTCCCGCTGCAGCAGTAACTTTGTTGTGAGACACAACAACAAAGAGATGTTGGTCGATGTACCCCCTCAGCTGAAACGGGTTGGAGTCCTCCTGGATTATGACAACAACATGCTTTCCTTCTATGACCCAGCTAACTCTCTCCACCTTCATACCTTCAACGTCTCCTTCATCCTTCCAGTTTGTCCGACCTTCACCATCTGGAACAAATCCCTGATGATCCTATCTGGCTTGCCTGTCCCAGACTTTATCGATTACCCAGAACGACATGAATGCAATTGCAGGCCCCAAGAGTCCCCATATGTATCTGGGATGAAAGCTTGTCATTAAGTTCTAAAAGAGCACGTGTTTCTGTGACCGCTCCTGGAGGCAGAGAGTAGAACGTCTTGCCAGCAAGCAATCTGTCCCTGCCTCATCTTCAGCTAATCTTCAAAAACAAATAATGAAATAAAGTCCTTTCAAAACAACCAAACTAACTCTACATAATGAGTCTGATGTTTTTGCAAAATGAAACTTGTGTGAACCTCATTTTATTGCATTGATTCTCAAGACAGATCCTAACCTGGGAAGAGTCTAAGTTCAAGTCACATGGGAGAGAAATCGAGAGACGATTTTCTCCTGCCATAGAAAGTAACCAAGCAGGAATCTAACTGGCCCTCCAGTGATTAGCGTAGGGGTGATGTTGGGAGGGCCGCTGGGACTCTGGAAGAATGTGGTAACAAAACAGCTGAAGGTGGTCAAGCCCCTTAGGATACTTGGTCTTAGATGTTTGGTCAAGTGGAAATTTGAACATTAACAAGTCATCAGACCCTAGGTATGAGTGTGGAAAGAACAGCCAAGGTCAGAATAAGGGAAAAGAAAAAAATGTGTAATTAATTTAATCTCTGTCTTGAAGCCAGAGACAGATTGACCTGAGAAAGAGTCAGGAAGAACTCCTTCCAGTCCTGTTGACTTTTGTGCTTTTATAAGTAAATGTGATCCTAATTTCTTATGATAGGAAGAAGAAAATATATTGGATTGTTTTTACTTGCTAATCGTGTAGGGAGCTATTGTCATATCTCCCCCACACCTCTGTTCTCCCTCCCTCCACCCCTCCCCCCATCTTCCCTGTTTCTCTCCCCCCTCTGCATATCTCTCCTACTTTCCTCTCCTGCATCTGCTTGTCTCCCCCCCCCATTTCTCTTCCCCTCTCTCTCTTGCTCTGCTCCTCTCTCCCTGTCTTGTAAACACACAGAGACATACACACATATGCATGCATGCATGCACACATGCACACTGGGCTAGAATAGGAGAGATTCATTGGTAAGAACATGACAGATGCTGCCAGATCAGGAGAGAAACATAATAATTCAGTAATTAAAACTAACTGGGGAGAAGGCTAGAAGGAATTCATAAAACAATGGACTCAGAATACTTGCAAAGTATGGCAATTCTGTGGCTTTAAGGTACTGGTCACTAACTAGAATTAGGCTAACCAAATGTCATCTTGTAGAGGTCCTTAGGGAGCCTGCTTTAATGAATATGTAAGCACCAAATTATAATTAACAGCAGTACTTTCCCTCTAAGGCTTTTTCATTGTGTAGAGATGAGACTAGCCTCCCGAAGGCCTTGCCAGCTGAGCATAGGATTTGGAAGGCTGGAAAGGCTGCCTAACAATTCATAAAAGGCTGAAATTATGGGCCCAGCAAGGGACTGCCTTTAATAAAAGCCTCCTGCCCTCAGACTCAGAAGGATACTGATGGGACTGGAGATACTGGATGGCTGTCTGCTGTTTGATAAATGGACACAGCAACTAAGGGAACCAGCTCCGAGTTTCTGATCTTCAGTGGTGGATTGTGAAATCCTACAATCTTAACAAAGCAATTGTTTGTGCATAAATATATTTACATTGTCCACTTCCAAAGTATTTCAGAACATTTGAGAAGAGCGTGTTCCCTTAAATAGATTAGACATCAAGCAAGCAAGTAAGCATTTATGAAATGTCTACTGTGTGCTAGGCACTGTGCTATGGGCTCGGAATACAAGCAAAAAAGTCAATACAGCCCCTGTCCTCCTAGAACTTACATTCGAATGAGGAGACAACATGTGCATATATCAGGATAGTGTATATGAGAAACATACAAACAAGATGGAAGGGGGAAGCCCTAGCAGCTGAGAGGACCAGGAGCTGAGTGGTGAAGGATGCCAGTGATTCGTTCTAAGAGTTAGAAGTGAGGGGGGATGGGACGGCCAGGTAGCACAGCTAGTAAGAGCACCGGCTCCAGTGTCGGGATGACCTGGGGATCAAATCCGGGCTCAGACACTTATTACCCACCCAGAAACACCTGGCCGTGTAACCTTGAGCAAGTTACTTAACCCCAATTGCTTAGGGGCGGCCAGGTAGCACAGTAAGTAAGAGCACCAGCTCCAGTGTCGGGATGACCTGGGGATCGAATCTGGGCTCAGATACTCAGCACCACACCCAGAAATAACTGGCCATGTAACCTTGAGCAAGTTACTTAACCCCGATTGCATAAAAAAAAAGGGAGGGGGGAGGGCATTCCAGGTATCTGGGACAGTCTGTACAAAGACAGACTAAAGACAATGTGTGTAAGGAAAACAGATTGATGTATTGAGTCATAGCATGCATGGAAGGGAGTAAATGTGGAAGAGGACAGGTTGTGAAGGGCTTGGAATGCCAGAGGATTTTGTTTTTGATCCAGGAGGCGACAGGGAGTCACTGGCATCGATTGAGTAGGGAAGTGACATAGTTGGACCTTGGCTTTAAGAAAATCATTTTAATGGCTGAGTTGAGGGTGGTTCAAAGTGAACAGAGATTAGAAACAGGGAGACCAACAAGGGGGCTGCTGCAATAGGCCAGGAGTGAGGTGATGACGTGTTCCCCTGACAATGTTGTTGACCCTATTGACTTACTTAGCAAAACCTCTTTGTAGAGAAATTCCATCCATCATACATTCCAAAATTCAGGGGTCTTGGTCATGTTCCTTTAACCTGGAGACTAGCCCTTTTTAACTCTGTGATACAGAGAGAGTCCTAATAGGAGCAGTGAGCATTTATTAAGTGCCTGATGTGTGCTAGGCACTAGAAGTACAAAGAATAGAATTATCCCTGCCCTTGAGTTTACATTCTAACAGGGAAATAACATGTCCACACAAGTAGACAAAAGATTTGGAAAACCACTTTTGTGAGAGAAGGCATAGCTGAGGAGTGGGAAATGTGTCATGGTGAGCTCTCAGGCTGAATTTTGAAGGAAGCAAGGGGGTTCTTAGATGTAGCAATGTACATTCCAGGCATGGAGAACCATCTTCAAAGGCCAAGAGGTGGGAGATGGAATGGGAAAACGTGGAAAGAGGAGCAAGGTGATCAATTTGGAGTATAGAATTCACAAAGGTAGTCATGTAATAAGCCTGGGAAGGGAGGCTGGGAGCTAGATTGTGAAGGACTTTCAATGCCAAATGGACAAATGTATTTTATCCTGTGGCCAATGGGGAGTCCCTAGGTGAGAGCTTTTTGAGCGGGGATATCACATGGGCATGATAATTCTGTGATTTCTAAATATCCCTTTAGAAGTTGTGTGGTAGATGGATCGGAAAGAGGAGAGACTTGTGGCAGGGAGCCTAGTTAGGAGCAGGTGAGGAGCAATGGGCACCTAGATTAGAATACCATCTTTTATGAATGGAGAGAAGGGGACATATGAGAGGTACTTGGAAACTGATTAGATGTATGGGATGAGGAAGAGGGAGAGTCAAGGATGATGGCAAATTTGTGGATTTGAGTAACTGGAAGGATGGTGGTCCCCTCAACGGTAATAAAAACAATTCAGGAGAAGAAAGGGTATGGGAAGGAAAGGTAATGTGACATATAAAAAGTTTGAGAAACATAGTTTCTGGGTAATTAATCATGCCATCAATAATTAATGAAAAGAGTCAGTGAAATGCTTGAATGTCAAAGAACCCTCAAGGAACCCACTCAGTACTTATATGCCCTTGGAAGAGTGGGTGTTCCTGAAGATGGCAATCAACTCTGATTGGTTAACAAGAAATGAGAGAATGAATATTATGATGAGAGCTGGGCTCATTCTAATAAGGTCTGGAGTATGTAGCTCTGATCAATCAATTTTGCTCCAAGAGACTTATCTTTTATCCAGACTACCCCTTACTAGGGCAGTCTAGACAAAAAGGGGTCCATCTCTGCTTAGACCTGACTGGAATTCACCTTAGATTAAATTCTTCATAAGGTCTTCTCGTTAGATGGGGCAACAACCCCAACCCAGGATCGAAAGGCATATACCCTGAGGATTTGGGCAATCTCATCCATCAACAGTGTCCTTGAGATGCTGGCTTGGCCTCATAGAGAATGAGGATCTAGGAAGGGAAAAAATCCTGGGTTTTCCCAATATTAACAACGAATTATTTAATAATCATTTTTCTCAGTGATGAGGTTTTCTGGGGCATATTGAGTTTGAGATAGTAGCAGAATATGTAGGTGGACATGTCCACATGTGTCTCAGCAGTTAGTTGGTACTGTGGAGCCAGGGCTTCGGAGAGAGGACATCTAGAACAGCCAATCTCCTCAGCACAGAGGTGGTATTTGAACCCATGGGAACCGATGAGATCACTCAGAGAAGTATAGAGGATAGAGGGCCCAGAACAGAGCCTTGAAGAATACCCATAGCTGGGCAGGACAGGGATGAGGAGCCAGAAAAAGATAGTGAGAGGGAACACTCAGACAGGTGAAAGAACATCCAAGAGAAGCCACATAAAAGCCAAGAGTTTGTTGTTATTTGATCTTGTCTGACTCTCCATGACCCTATTTGGGGTTTTCTTGGCAAAGATACTGGAGATGTAGACCATGTCCTTCTCCAGCTCATTTGACAGGTGAGAAAACTGAGGCAAAGAGGGTGAAATGACTTGCCCAGGGTCACACAGCTAGTAAGTGTCTAAAGCCAGATTTGAACTCACAAAGGTGACTTCCTGGTTCCCAGCCCAGTGCTCTATCCACTGTACCACCTCGCTGCCCTGAAAACAAAGAAAGGAGAGAGTCATCTAGGAGAGTGTGGTCAATAGTGCCAAAGCCTGTAGAGAAGAGCCTCAAGGTCCACGTTCTAGCCTGGAGAATACCCAACCTTTTCGGGTGTAGCAGGGTAATAATTCCCTACCTTTTTGCTTAACTTGACAGCATCAGGGATTAATTCCAGAGTGAGAGAACACAACATGAACGCAAAAGCTGTTCCAACAGCAGACATTGCCCCCCTTCCCCTTCTTCCTCTCTCTCCTTCACTGATCCTTGCAACCCGGCCCAAATGCCCATGAAAAGAAAGGAGAAACAAGTGATTTTTGTATTCTTCTTAGACCAACTGCCATATTATCTTTGGGGTTCCATCATCTCTGCTTACTTTACCTATGCTTCCCCAGCCTCATCACTGTGGCCCCTCAGAGATTCACCAATTATCTCCCTCCCCCACCCCATGGGTTAGGACAGGCCTGCAAAACCAGCAGTGCACAAGTCACAAAAGATTTCAGGTGGAACGTGAAAAATGTAGAGGGCCCAAGGATTTTGTGCGACCCACAAAAAATGTCAAGGAAAACATCCTCTACATTTTTCATGGGCTGCTGGAAATCCTTTGGTGTGCTGCAAGCGACCCGTGGGCCAAAGGTTGTACAGGCGTGGGATAGGACATACCAACAGGACAACTAGAAATGCCCAATAAGCAGTTGGTGACGCGGGACTGGAGTTCAGGAGAGATCTCGATGAGACTTAGGACAGCCCTTCTACCTTTGTTCCCTAAGGTGCTGCCTGCTGTTGTCTTTCTCAATCTGTGCCTGATGCAGATAGAAAGACCCTCATCCATGTCTCTGTTGCCTATTTTGTTTCCTTTTGGTGATCTGAGTAACAGAACTGGGAGGGACCTCAGAAGCCTCTTTCTCCAGCCTACCCCAGAATCCCCTCTTCAACATTCCCAACAAAGGGTCATCCAGCCTACCTAGGTGGCCCATTCTACTCTTAGAAAATTTTTCCTCCAACTGAACTGAACTTTGTACCATCCACTCACTTCTAGTTTTCTGGGGCCAAGAAGAAGAAATATAGTCCCTTTTCACATGAGACAACATCACATATTTCGAGATTACCTCCTTTAAATTAAACATTCTCAGATCTTTCAGCTAATGTACACGTAGCATAGTCTTGACTCTCCTGGTCATCCTCTTCCAGACATACCCCAGCTTACCCTAACTAGCATGTTATCTCATTTGATCCTTACAACCCTGGGAGATAGGTGCTATTATCCCCATTTTGTGGTTGGTCCATCATTTCAGTCATGTCTGACTCTCCATGACTTCATTTGGGATTTTCTTGGCAAAGATACTGAAGTGGTTTGCCATTTCATTCTGCAGCTCCTTTTACAGATGAGAAAACTGAGGCAAACAGGGTGAAAGGACTTGTCCAGGGTCACACAACTAGTAACTGTTTGAAGCTGGATTTGAACTCACCAAAATGAGTCTTCCTGACTCCAGGTTCAGCTTTCTATCCACTGCAGCACCACCTACCTGCTCATCCCCATTTTGGAGATGTGGAAACTGAGTTTAAGTGATTTGCCCATGATCACACAGCCAGTAAGCATCTGAGGCCACTTTTGAACCCAGGCCTTCCTAACTCCAGGTCCAGAATTCTATCTAGTGATCTATCCATGTACACAATGTGTACATTGTTTGTGTTACTGTCTTATTAAATCCCTTGAGGGCAGGGCCTGGGTCCATGTAGTCTTCTTTACCTGGCAGCCAACACTGGGTCATGTGAAATGATGTTACTGCTGTTACTGACTTCAAAGCCACTCCCCTCCCCCCTGCCTTGGCTCTTCTCCCAGTGACTGTTCATTTCCCCAACTTACTACAAATGCAAACTCTTAAGGTGTATTTAGAAAAGAAGGGTACCCATGCTATCTGCCAGAACTAATTGACAGCCTTCTGTGTAACCAGCCTTTCAAAGAGTTGTGGGTAGACACGGTAAGACTTTATCCTGGGAATCAAAAGAGGCCATGGAACTTGAAGTAGTTTATCCCTGTGGTGAGGAGAGAGAGAGAGAGACAGAGAGAGAGAGAGAGAGAGAGAGAGAGAGAGAGAGAGAGAGAGAGA
>NW_027186316.1:3851304-3855277 GCF_028583685.1 Petaurus breviceps papuanus
AGAGAGAGAGAGAGAGAGAGAGAGAGAGAGAGAGAGAGAGAGAGAGAAGGAGGGAGGGAGGGGAGGGAGAGAGGGAGAGAGGGAGAGATTGAGAGAAAGACACAGAGACAGAGAGATAGTGATATAAGGGAATGAAAAAGTATTTATTAAGTACTCTCTATGTGTGGGGCACTGTGTAAATACAAATACAAAAGCAAGACAATGTCTGCCTTCCACAAACTTACATTCTAATAAAAGAAAACAATGCATGAAGGAGAATGATGAATAGAAGAGAGAATTTTGGTCAAGGTAGTTCCAAGGACAGTGAGTAGTCATAGAGCAATTGAGTGACATGTCCTTTCCAGGATTGGCAGTGTTGCTTTGATTTTGATGATCATTTTGGTGGAAAGGCCAAAGGTCAAGTAATCTAATGAGAGAGACAACATGCAAACAAATATATATAAAGCAAGTTCTATAAAGCATAAATAGGCACTAATGACCAGAGGGAAAACCCTGAAATGAAGAGGGGTTGGGGAAGGCTTTCTGAAGAAGGCAGGGTTTTGATTAAGACTATAAGGAAGCTAGGAAGGTCAATAACGGATGAGGAAAAAGCATTCTGAACATGGGGGATAGCCAGAGAGAATACTGGGAACCAAGAGGTGTAGGATCTTGTTCATGGAACAGCCAGGAGGCCAGGGTCACTGGGTCCAAGAGTACATATTGAGAAGTAAGGCAGAAGAAGACTGGAAAGATAGGAGACTAGGGGATAAAGGGCACACCTGTAGACCTTTCATCTAGAGAAGATTTGGTAGCGACCAGAGAAGAGAAGGGGTGGCCAAGATCCTTTGTTCCCTTCTCCTTCCCTTCTTCTCTGCAGCCTATCATATTCTTTAACCACTTATAGACTCTGCAGAAACAGCAGCTTTTCTCAGAAGATCTCACAAAATTCTCCAAACTACTCTAATGGCTTTACAAAGAATGTGGAAGACTTTATGGGAGAATGGCAAGTTATTCCCAATTGTTCACTCACTCTCTCTCCCCCCCTCCCTCTCCCTTCCCCTCCCTTTCCCTCTCTGATGCCCTTCTCCACTCCCTCAGCCCATCTATGCCTTGGTCTACTCACTCATTTGCCTGGCCCCATGCTTCACATGCATAGGCATGTTCACACATACACATACACATATTGTGGGTGTAACCAGGGAAAGTAATGGCGGCATGCTTTGTGTGTTCCTATATTAACTTATGTGTACTTTATTACGCATCTACTTTATTAAGTGTGTGTATTTGCAACTTTATGGGAGTGCCTCTGTGTCTACATCTCTGTTTGTATATAGGTATGGATCTATGGGTGGATCTGTTAGAGTTTTCCACCAACAATGGCCTCTTGGATGTTAGCCATTTCAATTCAACAGACATTTATTAAGTACTTACTATGTGCCCAACTCTGGGCATACAAAGATGGAAACAATACCATCCCTGCTCTCAAGGAGCTCCCATCGTATTGGGAGTGAATTCAGTGTGTCCACAGACAGTATCAAGAAAACTGAGGAAGGAGGGAACGTTAACAACTGGGGAAGGGGGAATCCAAGGAGACTTCATAGAGGAGGTAACACATAAGCTAAGCCACGAAGGAAGCCAAGAATTGAGAGAGCCACAGGTCAGCAGAGAGGACAGCTTGTTCTAATGCACAAAGGAAGGTAATACAGTACCAAGTTCAGAAAACTGGTGTGAAGTCTAGTTTGTATGAGAATGAGTGTGGCTGGGGGCCGGACTTCGGAGAGCCTTCAATGCTACACTATAGAATCTGGGTTTGGTCCTAGAGTCAGTGGGGAGCCATTGACAGATTTTTGAGCAAAAAAGTAATATAGCCAGATTTTTGCCTTAAGGGGAAAATGGTTTTGGTGACTGTGTGAAGGAGAAGGTTGGAGAAGAGAGAAATTAGAAAGGGGAAGACTATCACTGGAATCCAGATGAGAAGGGATGAGGACCTGAACTTGGGTGACTGCTGTGTGGATAGAGAGAAGGTCCAGTGTGTAGGAGATATGGAAATAGAAATGACAAACTTTGTAACTTAATACCTAACATTAGTAGCCACTATTGAATGGAAAAAAAAAACACCAAGCCACCAGAAAGCAGTCACTTTAAGGTATGAATGAACTTTCAACGTCAAGATCAGCTATTTCTTATTTGACATCCTAACTTAAATTGTTCAAACCACAAGAATGTGTGTGCACATGCACGCACATGCACACACATACACACACACGCATACACACACAGACATTAGCTATAAGATGCCTTCGTAGCCAGGTGGGGTGTTGGTTGTATACTGTGTTTGGGTGGTTACCTGAACAAACACACTGACTTCCACCTTTTATCACCACTGCCTTGTTTCCTTGTTAAGTTATCTGCCATTATTCTGGATCACTCATTCTCTCTTATTCCACATACCCAATTAGTTGCCAGATTTTATTTTTTCTCTCTCTACAACATCTCTTACATCTCTCCATTCCTATAGCTACCACCCTGGTCCAATCCCTCATCACCTCTTGTCTGGACTACTATAATGGCCTTCTTACTAGCCTCCTTGCCTCTCTGCTCCAATCTATCCTCCACACAGTTACAAAAATGATTCACCCTAAATGCAGATTTTACCCTATCAACCCCATAATAAACTCCAGTGGATGTCTATTACTTCTAAGATAAAATAGTCTGTTGTTTTATTTTAAAATTCTTTACAACCTGGCCTCAACCTACCTTTCCATCCTCATTACAAATATATTACTCCTTTTCCAGCACTCTGGTCCAACCAAACTGGCCTTCTTTTTCTTCCATATGTGGGATTCCATCTCCCATCTGTGTGTCTTTGCCTTAGCTGTCATATTTGGACTGTGCTTCTCCCCTACCTTACCCTCATAGAATCGCTCACTTTCTTCAAGACTGACATTCCTGGGGCAGCTAGGTGGTGCTGCAGTGGATAGAGCACTGACCTTGGAGTCAGAAGGACCTGAGTTCAAATCTGAACTCAGACACTTGATATACTAGCTGTTTGACCTTGGGCAAGTCACTTAACCCCAATTGCCTTGCCTACCCCCCTCCAAAAAAAGACCAAAAACATTTTTTAAAGACTGACTTTCCTGATTCCTCCACTGCTGATGCCCTCCCTATCCAACTGCCTTGTATTTATTTTATATTTTGTTTGTATGTTGTCTGCATATACATACATGTATGTGTTTATATCTATAGCTAACTGTTTGGAATGGGATTTGATGCATGCCCAGATCGCCTAAGTTGGAGGCACCCACATGGGAGATCCCAGGGACCTGCTTCTGGGATATAGGGGGGCTGGAGCATGCATAGACATTCCACCTTGGCCTACCATGTAGTTGGCAGCAGCCTCTTTCCATTGGCTGTGTAGCCGGAACTGGCTGCCTCTTTAACACTGCCCCACTGGGACAGTCTTGCTTTCTCTTTTCTGAGTCCAGGGGTAAGGATTCCCTTGATCAGAAGTGATACTATGTAATAAAGCAATAGAAGGAAGTAGAAAGGTAACACACCCCTGATCCATGTGGCCCCAAAAAAACAGGTTTGGAATTTCAATATGTTTCATTAGTTATTTTCAGTTCTAGGTGCTTCTCACCTGGGAGTTTGAACTGTGGGGATCTTGGAGCCCAGGATTCTAGGTTAGATGTTGCAGCCAGCTCAGCAGGGCAGTCCTGAGAGACTAAGGTCTTGGGAGAAAGCACACAGGGACTTTGGACTTTAATTTGGTGCGTGCAATGCTATGTATGACCTGAGTTAATCTGTGGACATATTGGTTGCTCTGCTGTGGTGGGTCAATGCAATATGTCCATGCTCAGGCCAGTCTTCCTGTCTCCCATGAGTAGGTCCCAAATATCTCCTATATGTGTGCCTCCATCTTAGATGATCTAGGCATTCACCATCCCCATCTATCTATCTATCTATCTATCTATCTATCTATCTATCTATCTAT